>NC_057865.1:236385642-236696753 GCF_019393635.1 Dromiciops gliroides | reverse complement strand
ATTTCCTTCTCTAGCTCATTTTATAGATGAGCAAACTGAGGCAAATAATATAAAGGGATGTGACTAGGGTAACTTACCTAGTAAGTGTCTGAGGCTGGATTTGAACTCAGGAAAATGAGTTTTCTTGACTCCAGGCCTGGCACTACACCACCATGGCAGAGGGGTTTGTCTAGCTGAATGAAGCTATGGACAATGCCATGCAGGATTACCTAAGACAGATAAGCCATAGTATAGAGTTTAGACCAAAAAAAATGATGCATTGGAGAAGGAAATGGCAAAACACCCCAGTATCTTTACCAAGTAAACCACACGGATGGTATTAAAATGATAAAAGATATGACACACCAAAAATGAGACCCTCAGGTCAGAAGTTGTCCAATATGTTACAGGGAAGAGTGTAGGACAACTCTAAGTAGCTCTAAAAAGAATCAAGCAGCTGGGCCAAAGGTGAAATGAAACTTACTTGCAGATGTGTGATGATGAAAGGAGTCTGATGCTATGAAAATCTATATTGCATAGGAACCTGGAATGTAAGATCTATGAACCAAGGAAAGCTGGATGTGCTCAAACAGGGATGGAAGGATTAAACATCATTGTCTTTGGTGTCAGTGCACTTAAATGGATGGAGATGGATGGTTTTAATTCAGGTGATTATTATATTCACTACTGTGGGCAAGAATCCCTCAGAAGAAATGTAGTAGCCCTCATAGTCAATAAAAGGGCGAGTCAGCAGTATTATAATCTCAGAAAAATTACTGAATGATATTTGTTTGAATCCAAGACAAACTGTTCAACATCAGTAAAATAAATCTATACTCCAACCACTGATGTTAAAGAAGCAAAAGTTGATAACTTCTATGAAGACCTACAACATCTTTTATAAATAACACAAAAAAGATGTTATATTCATAATGGAGGATTGGAATGCTCAAGTAATTGGACAATAGATAAGTCTGGCCTTGGAGTACAAAATGAAGCAGGGCAGAAATTCAGAGTTTTTCTGAGATAACTCATTGGTCACAGCAAACACTCCTTTTCCACAACCCAAAAGGTGAATCTACATGAGGATATCACCAGATGGTTAATTTCAAAATCAGATTGATTATAGACTTTGCAGCCAAAGGTAGAGAATCTCTCTAAAGTCAGTTAAAATAAGAACTGGAGCTGACTGTGGCACAAAAAATGAGCTTCTTATTCTAAAATTCAGACTTAAATTAAAGAAAGTTCAAAAAACCATCAGACTGTATAGGCACACCCTAAATACCATCCCTTATTAATATCAAGTGGAATTAATGAATAGATTTAAGAGACTGGATCTGGTAGATAAGATTCCTGAAGAACTATGGACAGAGATGTGCAATATTATTTAGGAGGCAGCAAGGAAAAAGAAAACATCCCAAAGAAAAAGAAGAGCAAGAAAAAATGGTTGTCCAATGAGGCTTTACAAATAGCGGAGGAAAGAAGGAAAGTGAACAGTAGAAGAGACATTCAGACATCCTGGAGAATGAAATCAGGTGGGCCTTAAGAAGCATTGCTAACAATAAAGTTAGTGGAGGTGACAGAATTCCAGCTGAGCTATTTAAAATCCTAAAAGATGGTGTTGTTAGAGAGCTGCATTTGATGTGCCAGCAAATTTGAAAAATTTAACAGTAGCCACCGGATTGGAAAATATCAGTTCTAAAGAAGGGCAATGTCAAAGAATGTTCAAATTACCAAAAATTGAGCTAATTTTACATGTCAGCAAGATTATATTTAAGAATCTGCAAGTTAGGCATTAGCAGTATCTGAACTGATACTTACCAGAAGAGCGGGCTGGTTTTCAAAGAGGCAGAGGAATTAGAGACCAAATTGCTAACATTCTCTGGATTATGGAGAAAGTAAGGGAGTTGCAGGAAAACATCTACTTCTGCTTCTGCATTAAAGCCTTGAACTATGTGAATCACAACAATGTAGCAAGACCTCAAAGAGATGGGAGTACCAGATCATCTTAATTGTCTCATGAGGGACCTCTATATGGGTCAAGAAGCAACAGTTAGAACCAAACACGGAACAACCGATTGGTTTAAGATTGGAAAAGGAGTATGACTAAGCTATATATTGTCTCCATATTTATTTAACTTCTATGTAGAGTACATCTTGCAAAATGCTAGCCTGGACAAATTGAAAGCTGGAATCAAGGTTGAAGGAGAAATAGCAATGGTGATATGCAGATAATATAATATGATATAATAATAATACACAGATGATATCACTCTGAGGGCAGAAAGTGAAGAAGAATGAAGAAGCTTTTTGATGATTTTTTTTTTTTTTTGCAGGGCAATGAGGGTTAAGTGACTTGCCCGGGGTAACACAACTAGTTAGTGTCAAGTGTCTAAAGCCGGATTTGAACTCAGGTCATCCTGAATCCAGGGCAGGTGATTTATCCATTGTGCCACCCTTTATCTATCTATCTATCTATCTATCTATCTATCTATCTATCTATCTATCTATCTATCTATCTATCTGTTTGTTTATTTGATGATTTTAAATAGGAGAGTATAAAAGCTGGCTTGAAACTTAACTTTAAAAAATCCCTAAGATCTTGGCAACTGGTTCCATCACTTAATGACAAATAACAGGAGAAGAAATAGAAGAGATCACTGCAGAAGGTGGCTGCAGCCACTAAATTAAAAGATGCTTGCTCCTTGGAAGGAAAACTATGGAAAATCTGGATAACAGAGACATCACCTTGTTGACAAAGGTCTATATAGTCAAAGCTGTGGTCTTTCCAGGAGCAATATATGGCTATGAGAATTGGAGTATAAGGAAAGCTGAGTGTGGCAGAATTGATACTTCTAAATTGTGGTGCTGGAGAAGATTTTTGAGAGTCACAACAAGAAGATCAAATTGGTCAATATTTAAAGAAATTAACTTGGTATTCATTGGAAAGTAAAATAATAAAGCTAAAGCTTCAGTATTTGACCATATAATGAGAAGACATGATTCACTGGAAGAGACCTGATGGGAAAAATTGAAGGCCAAAGGAAAAGGGAATTCCAAAGGATGAGATGGATAGATGTCACTGAAGCAATGAACATGAGCTTTGGAAGACTTTGGGAGATAGTGGAAGATAGAAAGGTGTGATGTGCTATGATTCATGGGGTCACAGAAAGTCAGACATGACTCAACAAGACCCACCCTTAGTTGTTCTCTTCCCTTTCTGGCTCTATATTGTATCAACTCTATTCGAGTTTGCCCCCTAGCCACTCTTCCATCCTGCTAGAAAGGGTGCCTGCTCCCATTTAGTAGCGAGAGCAGGCACTGGGCTAGGTGAGCTAAGCCTGAGCTTTGGGGTTTCTGACTGCTTTTTACATTTTTTACATTTTTTCATTTTGTTTCCTTTCCTGAGTTATTGTTGTTATTCAGTTTTTTTCATGTTCAAGTTTGTTCCATCTCCTGTTTGACCATATCGAGCTTACCTTGGGTTGTAGATCTTATATTTCAGATTCCTGTGCAATATTAATCTTTACAGAATTGGAAACTTTCATTACCAGATACATCTGTAGCTGAACTTCCTTTTACCTTTAGTCCAGCCTCTTGATTCTTTCCGGAGCTGCTTGTAGATGTCCTCCACTCTTCATCAGTAATGTGTTGGACACCTTCCAATCTGAGGGTCTCATCCTGCCATGTCATATCTTTTATCATTTTAATACCATCCATGGGGTTTTCTTGGAAAAGATACTGTAGTGGTTTGCTATTTCCTTCTCTTGTGGATCACCTTTTGTCTGAACTTTCCACTATGGCCTATCTGTCTTGGGTAACCTGCAAGGCATAACTCATAGTTTCATTGTGCTATGCAAACCCCTTTACCAAGACAAGGCAATGATCCAGTGATCCTTTCCTGAGTATAGTTAACCAAACAGTGATTCCAAGATGGATGCAATCAGTCTTGAAGAAAATCTTGTGAGTTGGGGAGGTTGGAGAATGTAGGTTCCTTGGTTGGATTAGAAGGGCAGTTATGGGAGTTTTTGTGTTGAAAAAGATACTATAATAAAGAGAGAAGTTTAACACCTATCAAGGCTTGTGGGAACACATGGTTCTGGAGGCAATTATTTAGACAGTTCAGAGCTGAAGTGGAATATAAAATGTCTGTTCACCAGATCGAACTGTATCATCACCTAATACTTTAAATATCAACTTCCTGGGGGAGGACAACATTATTTTCACTAATGCTGCTACTTACTAAGTTTTCTGCCAATGAACACTTGTAAGAACCTTTTGCACGTAGCATTTCTTTTGTGTAAAGAAAATAAATAGCTGTCCTATACCTGATTCATCTGATAGATTGAATTCCTTTCTATTATTGACTTTAGAGAGATTCTAGTCATAAGCCAAACATAAGCTTTATATTATTTTTTTCAGGGTACAGAGATGGAGATATAAAAAACAATAGAGTGTGAGAAAAGGTATCTGTTCTTTCTTTTAGTTGGTTAGACTTCCCCTGGACAAAACACAGTATGCAATGAGAAGGGTCCTCTTAGAGGAGAGGGAAAGGGTACAAGTACTCCTGCCCCCTTGGACCCAATGACAGTTGTAATTGTTAGATCTAGATTCAATTTAGTGCAATCTAATAAATATGTGTTGGGTCATTTAAAATCTAATGTGTGGTTGCCTTGTTTCTCCCTGCAGTGTGGGGGGAGAACTAGCTAAGGTTTACTTATAAGCTAGAAATGTCAGCACCAGTTTTTGGCATTAAGTATTTATTAAAGGGTAAAAAGAACACATGGAGTACAGTAAAGCAAAAAAAGCCTATCTCCTTTCCTCTCTCTCTGCCACCAACCCGAAGTCCCAGAACAACAAAGGTCAATCCAGGGAGTCAGCCTCACCTTCCTACTTCCAGTCCCCCCCAAGAGGAGGTCCTTCAAGTTGATTGGTTGAGGGTGGTCTCATGTTGATATCGGAGTCCACAGCCTCTGAGCCTGCTCAGGGCTGGCCAGGTGTGGTCTTGATTTAATCAACCTTCAGTAGGTTCTCAGTCAATCTCTTAGTCTCACCCAATTCAATCAATTCCAAATCAATCTTCAGGTGGGGCCCCGGGGCATCTGCCAAATCCCATTATTTTCTCACATTCCCCCTGTGCTTCGGTAAGAAACAATTGGTTCCTTAATGAAGCAATAACACTACAGATACTTATGACTAACAATGTAAAGGGAATGAAAAAAGAGAAAAGAAATTGAGCGGGTACATTGGCAGTAAACTAAAGGGGACACTCCCCTTTAGTAGGTGGACATTACAAACAAAGAAGAACTAAAGGGGGCACGCCCCTTTAGTAAGTGGGTATTACAAATAGTGTATGCAATAGGGAAAAGAAAAACAGGAAAATGTCCATTTAAGTCTTTGGAACGCTTATTTTGTCACAGTATCACACATTTATATACAAGGCACTGTTCCAGGTACTAAGGATAGAAACACATAAGGAAAATAGTCCATACCCTTACATTGCATAAGTAAGTGAACACAAGATAATTCAAAGGAGAGTTCAATAATAAAGATGATGTAATGAAAAATGGCACCATAGCCATTTTAAGAAAACCCAATACACAAAAGTGTGTATTTGCCAAATAAATGTTAGTAAGTTTTTGGAATGTCTTAGTGTACTTTAAAGTTTTAAAAGGATGTCCCCAAAGTCTAAATCATTTGGGACACTTTTTTTTTTGTTTATGTACTTTTGTTAAGGCATTCTCTGGAGGATAACTTTAATCATTTCCTCTAATATATATATGGACTTTGTGGAGGTATAGTCATTAAAGTGGGAAGTATTACTTAATCATGTCATAAATAATAATAAATAACACTTTGGGTTTCATTGCTTAGGTGAGAAAAGAAGGGAGGAGGCATGGTACCTTGAAAAGAGTCTTGGCCCTGCAGTCAGAGGATCTCACTTCAAATTCTACCTGTAAGAATGGATGATATTGGGCAACTCACCTAACCTCCATGTGTCTAAGGTTCCTTATCTGAATGAGGGTGTTAGACTAGGTGATCTCAGAGGTCCCATTCAGCTCTAAAACAATGAACTTATAAGTCTGTGGAAACAGGCAAGCCAAACACTGGAAATAGGCCAATCAATTAGTCTAGATACCTAAAAGACATGTTTTATGGACTAACCAAGGATCATCTCTGTGAATGAACTTCTGCATATAAACCTATGGATCAATTCCAAAAGCTTCAAGTGTCTTCTTCTGAATCCCAGATGTGTGACCTTGGAAAAATCATTTCATTCTCTCAACCTATAGTTCTTTATTTGTAAAATGGGGATAGCTAGGTGTTAGTAGATAGAACAACAAGCCAGATGTTGGGAAGACCTGTGTTCAAATCTGGCCTCCTCAAACACTTTAGCTGTGTGACCCAGGGCAAGTCACTTAACCCTATTTGCCTTAGTTTCCCCATTTGTAAAATAAGCTGAAGAAGGAAATGGCAAACAACTCCAGTATCTTTGTCAACCCCCCCTCCCCTGCCCCCATGGAGTCATGTAGAATCAGACGAGACTGAACAACAACAATTCTATTTGAATACTATCAGTAATAGCAAACTCTTCAGGGGCAGCTAGGTGATGTAGTGGTAGAGCACTGGGCTGGGAATCAGGAAGACTCATCTTCCTGAGTTCAAATCTGGCCTGGAACACTTATTAGCTGCTTGGGCAAGTCATTTAACCCTGTTTGCCTCAGTTTCCTCCTCTGTAAAATGAATTAGAGAAGGAATTGGCAAACCATTCCAGTATCTTTGCCAAGAAAATCCCAGATGGGGTCATGAAGTGTTTGACATGACTGAAAACACCTCATTAACACAATGGGAATAATAACACTCAACACACAGGATTGTTGTTGTAAGGAAAATATTTTGTAAAATTTAACATGCTAGAAGGTTACATATTCCTCATTTTTTTTGGTTTTTTTTTTGAACATTGCATAAGGAATCTCAAAAAAATTAATTATTGGTGTCTTACTATGTCATAGCAGTTAACTATTTTTTTCTTTTGGGGCAATTAGGGTTAAGTGACTTGCCCGGGGTCACACAGTTAGTAAGTGTCAAGTGCCTGAGTCCGGATTTGAACTCAGGTCCTCTTGAATCCAGGGTAGGTATGTTATCCACTGTGCCACCTAGGTGCCCCCAGCAGTTAACTTTTGAAAGCATTTTTTTTTCCAAAGCTCTAAAGCGAATAAATTTTAACTTAATTTTATTTTTGCTTTATTTTTACAAATAAAATTTTAAAGAAATGTGTTCCAAACTTTCTTATTCATGATGCTGTATTTGATAGATGTAAGATCAAATCGTGGGCTAAGCCCTGAAGGCAGCATTTATTCATGCATCCACAGAAAACTATAGTGCTTTTTTTCAAGTTGGCTATAACTAGGGCAGGACAAATGGAACGTTGTGCCACGTTGCCAAGTGTTTAGTGTTGAGAGCATTTTAGTTCATTGTCAGTATAGAATCAGCAGAGTTTTGTACCAAGTTTGCAAGAATAATTAGTAAACCTAGGAAGCTACCAGTTGGAAGGCTGGATTGAATTCTTCCTTTTCCTTTCTCTCCCTAAGACCTCCCCTCCTACTCTCCAGCCTTAACTGAGGTTAACATGCCACTTAAGATCTTAAGAGCATAGATTTAGAGCCAGAAGTGACCTTAGAGGTCATCTACTTAAAACTCTTCCTTTTTACAGATGAGGAAAATAAAGCTTATCAGGACTAAGTGACTTGCCCACCCGGGTCACATAGCTAGTGTTATTTGAACCCAGGTCTTTGTGGCCCCTTATCTAGCACTCTATCTTCTGTGTCAGAGGCGTCAAACCTGTGGCCAGTCAAGTCTTCAGCAAAACTCCTGACTGTAGCCTGAATTAAATTAAAATGCAAATGGGAAATGTTTAGTGAAATAAAAAAAAAGTACAATGTCACACAGATAATGTGAATTTGTGGTTTTCTAAGTCAATATGCAGGCCACAGGGATCCTTTTCTATTTCAGTGTGACAACACTATCCTACTTCATGCTACCTCAGGGTGTGGTTTGTGGTATCTCTGGGTGCAGATATTCCTAAATTCTGACTCTGCTGGGCTTATTTCAGACACTAACTACTCTGACAAATGATAACATCTTTTAAAAACCTATAAGTATTTTAAATAAAGAATGCTTTTAGGACTAAAGTGTCTCTACTTCCTTGGGTATTTGTTTTGAAGGTTTGATTAGATGTTCCCCAAAGTCCCTCACATTTCTAACATTCCATGATTCTATGATTCTTACTGGATCTGATGCTTTCTCTGTCTTTCTGTACAGTGATTAAAAGAATTCTTTTTGACTTCAGTATTGAGTATGCTTTCCCATAATCCTTCAGTTTCCTCTTCCATCTTCTAAGTGTGTAGCAACTCAATGTTATCTTTATATGGAGGTCAGAGAGGTGGCTGTTGGTGATGAATGCCATGTGGTGGTTTCTGTAAATGTGGGTTATCAGCCACAGAAAGCTGGATAAAGACCACAATCACATTACAATAGTTAGATTTAACCATCGTCCCTGAAGTTCATGACTAGTGTTTTACCAATGCTCTCATTTTTAAGAATTAAATGGATTGTATAGTTTTTCCTTGGGATTCATAGGGAATTCTCCCCTAAGATATGTGCCAGCACACTCTATGTTGTGTCTACTTATTAAATGGATAATTATGTTATAGTCTTTCGTTTATTAGACTTTTAAATGGGATTTTGTAGTTTCCTGGACTCAAATCCTGGTATCACAGAAGTAGACCTAGAATGTGTCTTAGAAATCATCCAATCCAACCTCTTAATTTTACAAATGAGGAAACTGAGGCCCCAGGAAGTTGAATGACTTGCCCAAGGTCTGACAGGCAGCAAGCCTAAGAGGTAGGATTTTGATCCAGAAATAGTCATATTCCCACCATGCCACATTGCCCCATAAGCTGTATTCTGTTCTGGATATAGTTATATTTTGCTGAGGTCATATAGCACAGTGGAAAGAGCAGAGGGATCCAGTTAGAAACACTGTTTGGCCTCAAGCTCCATCACTTATTCACCTTACTGGCTGTGTAACTTTGACGTTTAGCCCCTTTGGGCCTCAGTTTCCTCTTCTATCAAATAAAGGAATTATCTTCAAAGATCTCTTGAGTCCCTTTTAGTACTGACATTCTAAAGAATCTGTAAGAGCTGGACTTGGAATCAAGAAATCTGAATTCAAATTCTGACTCGGATATTTCTAGGCATATGACCTTGGGCAAATCGTTTCACATCTCTGAGTCTCAATTTTTTTCCCCAAAATAAATTTTGTTTTTACATCTCCTTGATTTCCCCATGTATCTATTCTGTTTCCCTTCCCAGCAAAGACCTAAGTTCAAATTCATCTTCAGACACTTACTATCTGTATGACCTTGGGTAAGTCTCTTGCCCTTTGTTTGTCTCAGTTTTTTCAAGTGTAAAATGAGGATACCTCCCAGAGCTGCTGTGAAGATCAAATGTGACAATAATTGTAAAGCATTTAGCATAGTTCCTGGCACATAATAGACACTTAATAATCCTTCCCTTCCCTTCCCTTACTGTAAAATTCAGCCAGCGTGTGTGTGTGTCAGAAGCAACATGTGGATGCAGGTCTCCCTGACACCAAGTCCAGCACCCTCTATATAAAGTGCTATATAATCAGTAAAACAAATAGTGCTATATAAATGAGATTATCATTACTGTCATTATTAGTGAAGAAATACATGAACACACCAGAAGACATAAATAAGCTTGGATGAATTTCACATAGATCAATCCCAAAACGTCTAGTTCTGGGGTGAAATGAAAATGAAGGCTGAAATAATAAATTCCATGAAACTTCTTCAGCTGTTCTGCACATTGGAATGTTAGTCTACAATGAAGGACAAAGAGAGAAAGCTTATTGTCATCTAGCGCACAATGCAAAAAACAATAGGCAGAATCTTCCTGTAGGATCCTACGATGAAGGAAGGGTTCTCCAGAGGCTCATAAACACATGAGCGGGATGATGAAGCAAGATTGATGAGTAGCTCAACTTGTCAACTGGTTTCCACCTGGTCTAGGGGCACGTATGTATGTTTGGGAGAAAGGGGTTGGGATGGTGCCGGTGCTGAAAACCAGGTGGAAGGAAACAATGGTTTGTTTGTTCCAACAAAATGGTGAGAGTGAGATCACAGTCTGGAGAAATATGAATTCCAAGAGCTCTAAGGGACTTTTACTAAATATTAGCTGTGTCATCTTGGACAAGTCACTTGACCTTTGATCCAGTTCTGATATTTGGCAGACCTATGCTCTCATTGTGCTGAGCCAAAGACAGAGTCACACGAATAAATGAATCACTTAAGCAAAAGTGGTTTCTAGAAGTTGGGAAAATTCCTTTGCTATAGATGGATTTTGTCTCTAGTGTTCAACATTGACCACATTTAGCCCCTGGAGTGAGAATGGCTCATGTGACACATGCATTGATAAACATAATGTTTCCATTATATTATTTCTACCCTACTAGGAGAAAAATCCAAAAGAACTATTTCTTCCCTTTAGGAAATCTCAGTCTCAATCTGGGTGACATGTCTACTTGAAAAGAAATTCTAGACAGTCATAGGATATCCTAAGTCTGCTCTGTGTGTATTTGAACTTTCTGTATGCAGTCATAGATCTATTTGGGGCAGCTAGGTGGTACAATGGAAAGAGCACTGGCCCTGAAGTCAGGAGGACCTGAATTCAAATCTCACCTCAGCTGTGTGACTCTGGGCAAGTCACTTAACCCCAATTGCCTCTAACATCTGGGGCCATCTCCAGTCATCCTGAAGTATATCTTGCCACTAGACTCAGGTGGCTCTGGAGGAGAGAGTGAGGCTGGTGAACCTTGCACAGCCGCCCCTCACTTAAATCCAATCCAGTGCAGGTCATGACATCACCCTGATGTCATGGTCCTCTTCAAGAATGAAAGACAAACAACAACATAGATCTATTTGGTAGCTATCCTGTCAGAAAGATATTTTGATATGTTGGTTTTTTTGAGGTGCTAGTGTGGTAAAAAAACCGTAAGTTTTAGCTGAATCATTTGAGAGTTGAACACATGCCACTGAAGCGGTTTTTGAAGGACTGCCCTTTTGGGGAGGAGAGTGTGATGATGAATGGCGGTGCACCTGCTGATGCCTGGAGAGCATGGTCAAGCACGCCGTACTTCTGGGACACCAACTTAAAACAGAGGGTAGAACGGAAGTTCGCTCTCTGTCTTGCTCACTCTGGCTTGATGGCGCATGCTTTGGCGATCGGCTCTGGTTCTCGGCCTGGCAGACAGTTTTGGAATTCAAGGAGTTTTATAAAAGAATATAAACTAATCTTAGATCTAAGATTATTCATTTGTATTTCTACTTTCCTATTTTCCTAATTAGTATCACCTGTTTGTCTAAACAATAAAGGCTAATCCCTAACTGATTAAAGCTCAGAGGCTTCTTTTGTTAGTGGTCTGGGAGATATATAAGGAAAAAATTAAAAGGGGAGTTTAATCATCTTGTATCCAATTTTAAATCTCACACTAGAGTCCAGTGATTCAAGATACTCCCATAATCACTGATATTTATATACTGCTTTGAGGTTTACAAATTGCTTTACATATATTATTTGAAACTCACAAATTCGGGGTAGTGGATAGATTACTAGACCTTAGATCACTTAAATGGGAAAGTCACTTAACCTCAGTGTTTCCAGGAAATTCTTTAAGTTACAGATACATTGCAGATCTTTATCAATGACAGGAATTTGGTGGGGATTTCCAAACTGGGAATTACCTACACTAATAAAATACTAAGTCTGGACGAGCTTTTTTCTTTTTTTTTTTTTTAATGGGCAAAGTTGTACCTATATCTAAGGGCAGATATAAAGCAGATCAGTCAATAAGTAATTATTAAACTGTTACTATGTACCAGGCACTGTATTGAACATTGGAGATACAAAGAAACAAAGACCCTTGCCTTCAAGGAGTTGACAATCCATTGTGGGAGACTGCATGTAAAGAATAAGTATGCACAAGATAAAAATGGGTGGCTGGGTAGTTCAGTGGTTAGAGTGCTGGGCCTAGAGTTTATTAAGACTCATTTTCCTGAGTTCAAATTTGGCTTCAGACACTTACTAGCTGAGTGACCATGGGTAAGTGACTTCACCCTATTTTCCTCATCTGTAAAATGAGCTGGAGAAGGAAATGGCAAATCCAGTATCCTTGCCAAGAAAACCCCAGATGGGGTCATAAAGAGTCAGACATGACTAAAATGACTGAACAACAATGACAACAAACAAGATAAAAACAGAGTGAATGTAAGGCAATTTGAGAAGAGAAGGCATCCATAGCTATGGGGACTGGAAAAGGTCTTTGCTTATTTATTGTTCAGTTGTGGCCAACTCTTTGTGACCTTATTTGGGGATTTCTTGGCAAAGATACCAGAACATTTTGTCATTTCCTTCTCCAACTCATTTTACAGATGAGGAAACTGAGGCAAACAGGGATAGGGTAATATACCTAGTAAGTGTTTGAGTCTGGATTTGAACTCGTGAAGTTGAGCTTTCCTGATTCCAAACTCAGTGCTCTATCCACTAGACCACCTAGCTGCAGGCCTCTGGTTGAAGGTGAAATTTGTGCTGTGTCACAGTGAGATGATATATGTAAATGATTTTGCTGAATTTAGCCCATTACATAAACAACAGTTATTATCATTTTTTAAAGATGAGTAGACTAGGCTGTACATCTACACGCATAGAGCTAATAAGAGTCCAAGAATTGGAATGGGGACTAGACCTTGAAACTTTCCAGTGAAGAAACTCCTTGTCCCCATGTACATTAACACTTTCTTTGAACCTTAAAGAGTTGCCCAGAGGACTAAGAGTTTAAGTGATTTACTTGGGATCACACAGTTGGTATGTCAAAGGCAGATTCCAAAGCCCCTTATGTTCCATCCTATAAGTCAACTTAAAACTTACTATCTCTGCCACAGTAAATCCAGTCTGAGTTCAAATCTAGCCTCAGACACTATCTGGGTGATCTTAGGCAAGTCACTTAACTTTTATTTGTCTCAGTTTTCTCAACTGTAAAACTGGCATAATCACAGCACTTACCTCTCAGGGTTGTTGTGAGGATCAAATGAAATAACATTTGTAAAGCACTTAGCACTGACATTTAGGCACAAAAAGGCTTATTTCTCAGCCCCCCTTTGCACTTAGCGCATACCTACTTTTTCTTTTTGGCCAGGGTAATGAGGGTTAAGTGACTTGCCCAGGGTCACACAGTTAGTGTCAAGTGTCTGAAGCCACATTTGAACTTAGGTCCTCCTGAATCCAGGGCTGATGCTTTATCCATTGCACCCCCGAATACCTATTTCTTTAAGGATTTCCCCCTCTAAATATCAGTCTTTGGTGATTTGATTTACACAGTGTGGCCATCTATCTATAGAGGAATACAAGTTAGCATTGGCACTGATCAAACATATACCAAGGGATTTCTATGCAACAACTAGGCCAGAGCTTTCATTTGAGCTATCAAAATAGAGAATGAATTACAGTCGAAATAGAAAGTTAATTCTCAGAAAGTAAACTTAAAAATTGTTAACTAAGAAAGATGGGTTGATTAATTTAAAGTCCATTAACAATTCAGGGAAATCATCCTTACTATGCAAAGATTGTTGAGGATTTAGTCACTTTCAATTATTCAGTGCAAAGGGGGAGCAGAATGCCTTGAATAATGGTTCTGCATAGGTTTTATCTTTGGCAATAGTTTTATCCTGGGTGACTACCCAGTTTTATCAAAGTGCCTTATGAGAATCCAAAATGACTCTCCCTGGTGGACATGCTGATGAACAGTGTTGGCCAAAGGCAGGCATCATATAAGGAGATGAAAGTCAAGGGTATAGATATTTTCCAATGCAACTAGAAATGATTTCTGGGTTATCTGTTCATTGAATTTTCTGTGCTTGTTTTCTCTTCCATTATCATGGATAATCCCAGTTGTGAAGGGGAAGTGGTGGAACTTTAGGAGAGAGATGGAGAAAGTGGATTTGCTTCAGTGGATGTAGTTAGAAATGTATCTTTGAAGAATCCAACCTCTTGGATAGAAGGATGGGGCAGGGAATATTTGACTGTGTGAGGTTTCTGGTCCAAGGTTCCTTGGAGAGAAAGGGGGAGGGTCATCTGCTTCCACTTCTATGCACTCACCTGAAAGTATTAGACAAGTTGGTATAGGGCCATGTACATAGGTGTCCTATATCTGTTGATTGGTTCTTTTGGACCTGATTGTTCTGTAATTTATTCTTTGTTTCACCAACCTTTTAGGAAGTTACTTAGTCTTCATTTATAGCTGAATCTTTTTTCAAAGATCTTTTGTTAAGTGTATTTTTATTGCATTATGATGAGTAAAGGATGTATTTATGTTTCTTTTTTCTTCAATTTGTTTATGAGATTCTTATGAATTAACACATTGTCAGTTTTTGGAAAGGTATCATGTATAGCTGAGAATAGATATTTTCCTTTGTATTTTCATTCAGCAATCATATGTTTTCTAAAATGTTATTAAAATCCGTAATTTCTTTCTTATTTATCCTTTTCTTCAATTTTTCTAATGTTGAGAAGATGACATTGAGTTCCCCAACTGCTATAGTTTTTTCATCTATTTCTCTTTGTAATTTTGTTTGACCTTTCTTCTGTTTCTTTTAGGTGAGATGTTATTCTAAACTTTGATAATTGATTCTTAAACTTTTCATTTCAAACATGATTATTCTCTTCCTAAATCTATCCTCTTTCTTAAATGTCTTAAATGCCTTTTCCCTTTCCTATTTCCTTGTTGAGTTTAATCCCTTCTTTGTTGGGGTCCAATAAGAGTTAGAGTCCTGTGATGCCCACCCTTCCACCCTTAAACCTTTGTCTATTTTGTATATTCTTCTCACATACCACACATAGTAACAAATACTAACTTCCACCCACTCCTTTTTCATATATCCCTTCATATATTATGTTTCCCTTCCTTTTCATTTCCTCTATTATGACTATCAAAACAAGTTGGGCATTATGGCACACACCTGTAATCCTTGTTACTGGGGAGGCTGAGGATGATGGATTGCTTGACCTGGGGAGTTCAGAGCTGCAGAAATCTAAGCCAATCAGGTCTCTGCACTAATTCTAGCATTACTGTGGTAAGTCTTCACTAGAAGCAGACCACCAGGCTTCCTAAGAAGGAATGAATTGACCCAGGTCAGAAATGGAGCAGTTAAAACTTAAAAATGCCATTCAGCAGTGTGATCATCCTAACAGTGGCTGCTATATTTCTGACCTGGGTGAGATATGGAGACCCATTCTCAGAGGGAAAAAAAAAGATTGTCAAAACCAAATCAAACCTTGCCCCAGTTCTTACAATTCTCTTACTGAATTTCCTTCTTTCTGACCTTGAATAAATTAGGACCTTGATGAAACACTTGGCTCTTCTCTCTATATTAAAACATGAATACTTCATCATCCTTTAGTACCTTTCAACTGCTCAACTGTATTTACCTTTTAAAGTTTCTTTTGATTATCTTTTCAGTTTAAAATTTTTTATCCAGCTCTACTCTTTTTATAACAAATGTTCAAATATCTTCTATTCTATTAAAGGTCTTATCTTCCTGCTATAGAATTATGCA
This sequence comes from Dromiciops gliroides, assembly GCF_019393635.1. NCBI lineage: Eukaryota > Metazoa > Chordata > Mammalia > Microbiotheria > Microbiotheriidae > Dromiciops > Dromiciops gliroides. Next base: position 236,681,082 of record NC_057865.1, on the reverse strand, counting down.
CATTCTTATGGGATAAATTATTCCTGGTTGTAAGACTTTATCTTTTGACTTTGGGATTTTTTCTTCTTTATTGTAGCTGTTGCTAAGTTGTGTGTCTTGGAAGCTCTTGATTCAGTCTATGCCATTTTTTCCTTTCAAGGTTTCTTTTATGAGGGGGTCTATGGAGTCTTTCCAATATCATTTTGCCCTCTAGTTCTAGGAAACCTGGGCATTTTCCTTTAAGATATTTCAAAATATAGTATTTAAGTTTTTATTATTATTGTTTATGGTTTACAGGCAGTTCAATGATTCTTTTTTTTTTAAGTGAGGCAATTGGGGTTAAGTGACTTGCCCAGGGTCACACAGCTAGTAAGTGTTAAGTGTCTGAGGCTGGATTTGAACTCAGGTACTCCTGACTCCAAGGCCGGTGCTCTATCCACTGCGCCATCTAGCTGCCCCCAGTTCAATGATTCTTAAATTATCTCTCCTTGATTTATTTTCTAGGACAGCTTTTAAAAATAGTAGACATTTTATATTTTTTCTTTTAAAAAATCTTTTTTATTTTATTCTAATATTTCTTCTTTTTAAAAGTCATTGATTTCGATTTGATCTCTTATAACTTTCAATGAGTCTTTCACTTGGGTAACGTTTTTCACTGGCTATTCTAAACTATTTATTCTTTTTTCAATTCTTTACTCAAAACTTCTTTTTTCACTTCTAATTACATTTTAAAATCTTACTTCTTTTATTCTAGGTAGCACTTTAGATAAAGGCATTTGTTTGGTCTGAGACTCTGCTGCTTCTTGTTGATTTAATTCTTTCCCAGTTTACCCTTTAGGTATCCTTTTGTTTTTGTTTTTTTTTTTTTTTGTGGGGCAATGGGGGTTAAGTGACTTGCCCAAGGTTACACAGCTAGTAAGTGTCAAGTATCTGAGGCCAGATTTGAACTCAGGAACTCCTGAATCCAGGGCCGGTGCTTTATCCACTGCACCACCTAGCCGCCCCTAGGTATCCTTTTGATATATAATATTACTTCATACTGTTTGGTGTCTTTTTTTTAAACCCTCATATCTCCAATCTCAATTCCCAATTTTATTTTATTTTATTTTTGCTGATGCCAGGCCCTACCTTCTTCCACCCTCTTAGATGGCATGGCCAGGTCTCATTTTTGTCCTGATCTCAATTTCTTTGGTTCTTGCCATTGGCTTCTACCTCTTGTATGTGTCTGCACTCAGCACTTTGTCAGGTTTCAATATCCCCATTTAGAACTGTTATTGGCTATCTCCAGTCCAGGTACTGCTATGGGCTTCTGTTCCCCTTTAGAATTTCCCTAGTCTGGGGAATGATACAGGGTTGCAGCCTCATGTTGACCTTCTGGGTTGGATATGTCTTTCAGTGGTTATGACTTTTGGCTCTTTTTGTGTAGTCCTGGGCTATATAAAGGAACTTCCTGTTATTTCTCTTTATCATTATCTGATCTAGTGCCCTTTTCATATCACTTCAGGAATATATTTAGGAGAATGGGCTCCTCTAGAACTCTTCATGCCATAATCTTCACTAACATAACTTTCAACTCTAAACCTGGGAACCCAAGATCACATGATCCTACCACCCCTGAGGTCAGAGATTATTTAGTTTGTGCCTTTGAATCCTAATACAGTGCCTGGTACCTAGGTGATATATAATACATGTGTTGAAGTGAATTAATAAAAAATTGGCTATACATACACACATTATGTAAATACACACTATATATGTGGGTATATACATACACATATGTGTGTGTATATATGTATATATACATATATGTATGTATATATGTAATTCCTTTTCTAGTTTAATGTCTGCTTAGTGCATACTCAAAGGATGGATGGGACCACACACTGAACAAAGACAAGCAGATCTTAGCACTACAAGGATTGTGTTTTCAATGATTAAAGTGCAGGTCTGGGACTTGGGAGACCATGAGACTTTTCTTCCACTCCACCTCTGCCTGACTGAAGGATGTTGGCACAAATCATTAACCTCCATGTACATTAGTTGCTCCATCTGTGCAGTGTTACTGGCTAGTTTAAACACTTGGGAATCCTCCATTAATAAAGATGACTTTGTATTTATGTAATTTCTCTTCAGAGTCTGAAATTCCTTATGGAATGGAACCCCCATGATCCCCTTCAGTTTCAGAAAGACACTAATTATGTGGCTTCCTGGGTGTGAAAGGGAGATGAGTGGTTCCATGTATATCACACCCTCCTTCTTTTCTCTTTCTCCTCTCCTCCACAGATTCCTTGTATTCAATTAGGCTGCATGGCTTTGGGGAGGGAAAAACTTATGGTTATCTGGAAAGGAACTTTAGTGTTCTGTCTTTGTAGAACTTTTTAGAAACCTGTTGAAATCCTACCTATTTTTGGATTCCAAACTCAGACATCACATTTACTTTTCTTTTTTTTTTTTAGTGAGGTAATTGGGGTCAAGTGACTTGCCCAGGGTCACACAGCTAGCAAGTGTTAAGTGTCTGAGGCCAGATTTGAACTCAGGTACTCCCGACTCCAGGGCCAGTGCTCTATCCACTGCGCCACCCAGCTGCCCCTGACATCACATTTTCAATGAAGCTTTCTCTTATGCTCCTAACCAGAAACAAATTTTTCTATATTGGATTTTACATAGGAGGAATGAATAAGCATTTATTAACAAATTACTATGTGACAGGAACTTTATAAAACTCTTTACAAATGTTATCTTATTTGATCTTCACAATAGCATTGGGAGATTGGTGCTATGACTATCTTCATTGTATAGTTGAGGAAACTGAGGCAAATCCAGGTTGTGGGACTTGCTTAGGGGTCGCACAGCTAGTAAGTGTCTGTGGCCAAATTTGAACTCAAGTCTTCTTAACATCAAATCCCAGTTCTATCGACAGCGCCACCCAGTTGTATAGAATCTTTTATCTTTCTTATCATCTTGTATTTTCCCATCGTACTTATTTTGCATATTTGTCACATTTATTCCCCTAACAAAACTGTAAGGTTCATGAAGGTGAGCACACAAAAGGCCTAGATCTAGAGCTGGAAAGGAGCTAAGAGGCATCTAGTTTATTTTATAGATGGAGAAAGTATACCCACAGGTCACATAGGTAGTAATTTGTAGAGATAGAATTTGAACCCAGGTCCTATGAAATTGAAGCACATAGGGTGAAGTGACTTGGCCAGAGTCACACAGCTAGTAATTGTCTGAGGCCAGATTTGAATACAGAAAGATGAGTCTTCCTGACTCTGGGTCTAGCCCTCTATCCTCTGTACCACCTAGCTTTCCACATTGCAGAAGTCCTTAAATGCCAGCCTGGAGAGTTTGTATAGGATTCAAGATGAAATGGGGAGCCATTAAAGATTTTTGAGCAGGGGAATGACACAGACAAATGCTTTATGATCTGACAGCTGTGTGGGTGAAAGGTATACTGGAGACGCTAGAGACTAGGATCAAGGAGAACAATAAAGAGTCCAGTAAAGAAATGAGAATGGAATCAGGGTGGTAGCCATGTGAGTAGAGAGAAGGAGATGGGTGATGTGGAGGTGGAAGTAGCTGATGGGACATGGGGAGTGAGGGAGAGGGAAGGAAAATGGATGACTCCAAAGTTTTTAACCCGAGTGACTGGATAGATGGTCTTTCCTTCAATAGAATTAGGGGAGAACAAAGGAAGGGGATGGGGGTCACAGAGGAAGATAGTGGGCTCTGCTTTGGATTTACTGATTTTGAGATTCCCACAGAATAATCAGAAGGTTATTGATAATGACAATATTGTAAGGGCTGTCCAATGAAAGCCCAATCCTTATGAGCTTGCACAGGCACTTGGCCTGATGCCATGTCCTCACATGGATTTTGGAGCATGCAGAGATATTCTATGACTGCTTCTTGTTCATTTACCATTGGTACCAGAGGGAACTGAGCATGCATGCAAAAAACCCTAGAAAGTCATTTGGGTCTCTTTCTTGGTTGTTTTTGAAAAAAGATATGGTCTAGGTCTCTTGGTCAGAGAGGGTCCTCAGGCCCTCTCTACATGGGCTAAAATGTGGTGCATGAATACACGATAGCTCTATAGTTTTTCTCTTTGTATTTGTTTGGTTCTGCTTTTAGATGGAGTATTAGAAATAGCTAAGTCCTTGTGAGCTTTGACAGGTGAAGCAGATGTTCAGTGATAGAAGCCCATGCCAGAGTTTGTGGTCCTCCAGCAGAGTCTGACCTTGCAGCTGAGATGTTGAATCCTAAAAGGGGGATCTGCTTGTCCCTCAACTATACTGTTGAATGAAGAAGTGAAATTGGTTGTGGCTAGGGGAATAATTTGTAGCAAATGCTCTAAGTTTGAGTCTACTCTCCCCAGGGACTACTATAGAGAGAGGAGCTTGGTAGACAGGACCCACATTGCAGAGGCTCTTATAAATGCCAGCCTGAAGAGTATGCATTCCATCCAAGATGAAATGAGATACTGTTGAGGGAGGCTACTTTTTCTTTTGAATTAAATTATATTAATCAGTTTACATGAAAGAATTATTCTGCCCAGTAGAAGCCACAAGGGTTTATAAGAGTGGTTTGTACTTCTATTCTTTATTATATAAACTCAAATATTTTCACATAAAACTAGTTGATGTTAATTGGTTAAATGAAACTGATGTCTTCATTGCTAGTGATTACAACTGGAGGAAGTTCAAAATGGGGGTTCAAACTGGAAACATTAGAGAAAAACATACCCAATCCCTTGGAGCCTTAAAAGGGAAATTTAGTTTCAAGACTTGCTCTAGGAACTTGATTCATCAGTGCAAGTTAGAGTTGCAAGAAGGACCCTCAGAGCATAATTATATAGGCTATAATAGGATGATAGATTTCAAGGTGTATAGGCCCTTAGAGGTCATTAAGTCCAATTCTCTTTTTTACATATGAAGAAACTGAGGCACAGAGAGGTTTATAACCTGCCTAAGATCATACAGCTAGGGAGTATTTAAAGGTAGGATTTAAACAAAAATCTTTCTAGTCCAATGCCCTATCTCCTGCATAATGCTGCTTCTCAAATGATTCAAAAATAGAGTTCAAGTGAGAGATTAGGGCTGGATATGTAGATTATGGAGGCATCTCTATTGCATAGAAATATTAGAATATAGAATATAGAATAATATTGCATAGAAATGATACTTAATTCTAGAGGAGCAGATGAGGTCTCTAATCAAGAGAATATATAGAAGAGAAGAAGGCTCAGGACAGTACTCTTCATTATGAATGCCTGAAAGTCATCTTTTTCATTGCAGTCCCATTTTTTTCTCTTGAAAGATTATATTCAGTTTTTCTTTGTAGGTGATCCTTTGTTGTAATCCCAGTTCCTTTGCCTTCCATAATATCATATTCCTTGCCCTCCAGTCCTTTAATATAGAAGCTGCTAGATCTTGGGTAATCCTGACTGTGGCTCTACCATAGTTGAATTGTTTCTTTTTGGTTGCTTGCAATATTTTCTCCTTGACCTGGGAGCTCTGGAATTTGGCTATAATATTCCTGGAAATTTTCATTTTGGGATCTTTTTCAGGAGGTAATCAGTGGGTTCTTTCAATTTCTATTTTACCTTCTGGTTCTAGAATATCAGGGCATTTTCCCCTGATAATTTCTTGGAAGATGATATATAAGCTTTTATTTTGATCATGGCTTTCAGGTAGTCCAATAATTTTCAAATTATCTCTCTTGGATCTATTTTCCAGGTCAGCTATTTTTCCAAGGAGATTTTTCACATTGTCCTCTATTTTTTTCATTCTTTTGGTTTTGCTTTGTTATGTTTTGATTTCTCATAAAGTCATTAGCTTCCATTTGCTCAATCCTAATTTTTAAGCAATTATTTTCTTCAGAGAGCATTTTTACGTCCTTTTCCATTTGGTCAATTTGGCTTTTTAAGCTGTTGACTTTTTTCCCATGACCCTCCTGCATCACTCTCATTTATCTTTCCATTTTCCCCTCTTCCTCTCTTAACTTATCCTCAAAGTCCTTTTTGAGTGCTTCTATAGCTTGAGACCAATTAATATTTTTCTTGGAAGCTTTGGATGTAGGAGCTTTGACTTTGTTATCTTCTTCTAAGGGTGTATTTTGATCTTCCTTGTTATCAAAGAAACTTTCTAGGGTCAACATTTCTTTCTGTTTCCTCATTTTGCCAGCCTATTTCTTGACTTTTAACTCCCTTTTAAAGTGGGGCACTGCTTCCAGGGTGGAGGGTGCACTGTACCAAGCTTCGGGGGTCCCAGATGGTATGATTTAAGGAGAAGCATGTTCTACACTCTCCTGGCCTATGCTCTGGTATGCAAGCAACCATAGGCCTGCTTGCTTTCTGACCCAGAAGAGAATAGTGTTGCATTGTGACTGCAAGATCTGGTGTGCCTGTGCCCCTCCCTCACCTGGGCTGCCTCTCAAGACTGGGACCTGGATCCTATCTCAGGCAAAATAAGTGTTCCACCCAAGCACCAGCAGAGACCCCTGTAATCTCCCTCTGGCCAATTGCTCAATCCCCTCACCAGCTAAGTTCCAGAAGCAGCTGCTGCAGTCTATTCCAACACTCCTTTGGGGTGGCCTGCCTGGGGCTGGATCTGCTCACTGTGGTATGCAGCTGTACTCCACTCTCACCCAGGTAGAACAGATCTTTCCTGCCAACCTTCTAAGCAATCTTTGACTGGAAAATGATCTCATTCCATCCTTTTGTGGGTTCTGCTGCTTCAGGAATTGTTTTTGGAGGGTTCTTAGGGAGAGCTCCAGGAAGTCACTGCCTTTCCTCTGCCATCTTGGCCTCAGGACTGTACTCTTGAGAATATCTATGTTAAGGGCTAGTGGGAGGAGATGGCTAATTGTGTAAAGGAGCATAGAAAAGGCATACCTGATAGGTACAATTTCAAGTCCCCCTTTCTCTATATCAAATTTCTCCCTTCTCTAACTCATCCTGTGCATCTTTGCTAATATATATATATATATTTTTTTAGTGAGGCAATTGGGGTTAAGTGACTTGTCCAGGGTCACACAGCTAGTGAGTGTTAAGTGTCTAAGGCTGGATTTGAACTCAGGGACTCCTGACTCCAGGGCTGGTGCTCTATCCACTGTGCCATCTAGCTGCCCCGCTAATATATTTTCTAAGATCATGGGTCTGTCTGTGACAATTTATTATACAAATTCTAGTGGCTTCAAATTACCTCTAGGATCATTGTTTCCCTAGTGCTTGGCACCTAGTAGGCACTTAATAAATACATATTAATTGTTGATATGAGGAGAACCAGGAGAGCAATATCAAGTGAGCCAAGGGAAGAGAGAATGCATTTTTCAGAAGAGGTGGTCAACAGAGAAGTCAAGTAGGATAAAGACTGATAAAAGACCATTGGATTTAGCAACTGAGATCATTAATAACTGTGGAGACAGTAGTTTCATTAGATGGGTTGGATTAGAAGCCTTTTTCAAGGATTAGAGTAGTGAGTGGGTGGTGAGGAAGCAGAGGTAGTGAATACAGATGCTATTTTTCTAGGACTCTGTCAGCAAAGAGATATAAGATGATAGTTTGAGGGGTTGGAAGATAAAGTGAAGGTTTTTTTTTAAGTCTCTAGCAAACTTGGGTATAATGGGCTATAATTCTTCAGAATAGCTACATTTTGTCCATGATCAGAAACATAACATATCTTTCCTTCTCTGATCTCCTTCCTCCTAAATAATAATAAAAAAAGTTTTAGGCGGCTCAGAGCAGAGTTATGTTTTATTAACCTGACCTTCTTCTCAGGGGCCTGGTGGGGTAGGGGGTGGGGTGAAATCGACTCACTATTTAATTTATCCTAATAATTTTTCTAAAAGGTGGTAAGCAATGATCTACTTGTCAATTTTAGAGCTGGAGAAATTGATTCAGGTTAAGCAGTCCAGTAAAATAACTCAATGAAGCTCCAGTAGAGCTTGATAATCCTTTCTTCCTTCATTTAATATTTAAGTGCCTGGTGTGTACCAGGCATTGTGCTAAAGGCTAAGGATACAAAAAGAGGCAAAAGACTGTTCTAATGGTGTGTGTGTGTGTGTGTGTGTGCGTGTGTGTGTGTGAATAACATGCAAATACAAAGCAAGCTTTATATAGGATAAATAGGGAATAATTAAAAGAGGAAAGGTACTGTAATAAGCTTAGGGAAGGCTTCTAGTAAAAGTTGGGATTCTATTTGGGATTTACAGGAAGATAGGGAGGTCAATATTTAGAGTAGAGGAGGGAGTGCATTTCAGGAATGGGGGACAGCCAGAGAAAATACCTAGGTGAAGAGATGGAGTGTCTTGTTTTTGAAATGAATTTAAGTGAGGCAAAGTTGCATAATGTTGTCAACCTCATTCTCTCTCCCAGAGTCACCAAACCCCAGTGGCAAGACAAAAGTCAAGATGACTGGCAATGGCCTGGTAGTTGGTGAATAAACTTGGTGTCTTCCATGTCTGACCAAGTTCTAAGTACTCCACAGTGCCTTGCGTCAGCCACCTTTGTAGCCAGTGGAACAAATTTTTCTCATCGACCAATTCTTCTGGGGAAAGGCTTCATGTGCTTGGCAAAGACATCCCCCAAACTCTGACAGGTCTGAGGCCTCCTCAACCTGGTTCAATCCATCTGCTGAGATTGTTTTACTGAGGTGTAGTAAAGTGGCTGAGTGACTCTGAAAAGGGCTCAGCTAGCCCTCACATCAGAGGCACTAGTCCTCTCTGAACACCTTATGTATCCGTGAAAGTGTGGTTTCTTAGAATTAAAGGGGGTGGCTAGGTGGCACAGTGGATAAAGCACCAGCCCTGGATTCAGGAGTACCTGGGTTCAAATCTGGCCTCAGACACTTGACACTTACTAGCTGTGTGACCCTGGGCAAGTCACTTAACCCCCATTGCCCCGCAAAAAAAAAAAAAAAAAGAATTAAAGGAAGAAGAATGTCTCTAAGTAGGAGGAGATGGTTAATAACGTCACACACTGCTAAGAAATTGAGGATGAAGATGAAAAGGGGGCCTTTAGAGAGAAATGCCTCAGAACAATGTTTGGGGTGAAAGCTCAAAGGACTTGAGGATTGAAGTGGAGGAGAAAACAGAAACCTTGTGGATATAACTTTTTGTGTAAATAACTTTTCTAAAAAGTTTAACAGTGGAGAGAAGTAGAGAGAATCTGAGAAAGTAACAGTTTTCTCTGACTTTTGAATGTGACAAACTATTCAAAAGAGGGAGATATGTACTAGAACTGTTGTATGATTATGGGGCCAATATAATTTTCCGATTCTAGACAGAAGATAAGAACTTGATTTCTAATCGTAACCTAAGGTAGGGTGACTTCACAGAAAGAATCTAGAGTCTGAACCCAGAAAGATAAGAAAAGAGAGAAACTTAATGAGTTAAATTTGAAGCTTGAAGTGATATGTACCACAGTTTTAATTGATGAGTAAATTCTCCTGAGCAGAGGAACAGATTGGAAGAGGAAAATCAGAGAAGCCTTTTAGAAGACTAATTATTCTGGCTGAGATGTCATGCTCATTGAGGTATTAGCTAAATACGACATGATGCTTTGAACATAAAAGCTATATTCATCAAGGAATTTTTGTAGACAGTTTTTTTTTTTTGGTGGGGCAATAAAGGTTAAGTGACTTGCCCAAGGTCACACAGCTAGTAAGTGTTAAGTTCTGAGGCTGGATTTGAACTCAGATCCTCCTGAATCCAAGGCCAGTGCTTTATCCACTACGCCACAAAGCTGCCCCTGTGGACAGTTTTTGAGACAGAAAGAGGACAATGAAATTAACAGTTACAAAAGTTGTGAATTACCCTGAGTGCACAGGTTTTCCTTAGTTATGTCTCCTTGGCAGGTTTCCATAAATGTGTGTACACTTTCTCCCACAGACACTGAGAGCATTCGTGGGAGAGTGTGACCCAGGTTTATGTGTGGCTGTGATACATTTTATTATTAATACATTTAAATATAAATACCTGTGATGCTATCATTATTTCTTTTGCCTTATTCCTAAGTAAATTGTTACATTTTAAATCTGTTATTATTCTAAATAGTTGTGTAAATAGAAAAAATATTGGTGGGACCTAGCTATAGTGGTGAGTAGTAAAACTATATTCCTCTACAAAAAGGTTGCCTCTAGGACCTTGAGATAATTTGAGTGTAATTTGAATGATAGTTCTTCTCTGGTCATCTAGACCTTTGAGTAAAAACAAATTAGACTGGGGGCAGCTAGATGGTGCAATGGTTAAAGCACTGGCCCTGGAGTCAGGAGTACCTGAGTTCAAATCCGGCCTCAGACACTTCATGCTTACTAGCTGTGTGACCCTGGGCAAGTCACTTAATCCCCACTGCCTGCAACCCCCCCCAAAAAAAAAACCCCCAAAAACAACAAAACAAAACAAATTAGACTGAAAAACCCAGGTCATATCTATGTACCCAGGTCATAAGTATAAAGTGCTACAGTGTGAGTGGTTACTGGATTTCTCATTTGCAATATTTTTCCCATCTATTGGTGAGTATGGCCCTCTGAAATATCTTTTTTTCCTATGTTCTACATTTATGGAAATTTTAAGCCCAGTATTCCCCTCCTCCACACCCCATGCATTGGCAGAAATATACTAAAGATATTCTACATCTAGGTTTTATTGCATGCCTGCTATCATTAGGATTCATTAGAGAAAAAGTGGAATTAACATTTAAAAAATTAAATTTAAAAACGACTTTTCTCTATATGTTTCTCTTTACTAGTCAGGTAGTTTTCTGTGATATAATTTTGATAATATATAAATATCATGTTCTATATAATTATACAGTACAGAATAATGAACTATTACTTGAATAATTATTAATATGTGTAATTCCCTTGCTTATTAAATATAGAAGTTAATATGAATAATTCAGATATACTTTTTAGAATGTTCTTGCTTAGCAAGGCAGATAAAATAACACAGAGCATTGTGGGTTTTTTTTTGGTTTTGTTTTGGTGAGGCAATTGGGGTGAAGTGACTTGCCTAGGGTCACACAGCTAGTAAGTGTTAAGTGTCTGAGGCCAGATTTGAACTCAGGTCCCCCTGGATCCAGGGCCGGTGCTCTATCCACTGTGCCACCTCTCTGCCCAGGAGAGAATTGTTAATGCTAAGATCTAAGTAAAAAAGATACTGATGAGATATTATGACACTATTGAAAACAATGGAAAATTTGAAGTATTAACTAATAAATATGAAGAGAAAAAAACCCTATCTGTTTTCTATAAATTACCAAAGTACCAGATGAAAATTCCTAATAGAATTGGAGTTTCAGAAAGTGATTGAAATTTTATCATAAAACTTCTCACAGAGAGGCAAAAAAGACTTAATAGTTAAAATAATGTTAATTAGTGAGAAAATAATTGGAGATAAATTATCAGAATTAAATTGAAATAAAAACCTATTTGAACAAAAGAAATAACAACAAATATCAATAGGTTTCCCTATACCTTCGAGTATAATATAATATCATGATGGAACCACAGACATAAGTTAGGATCTTCCTCATGGAAGGAGCCACACCCATGTGGAGAAGATGGAAGCTAGCATTATAAGCAGTGCTTCAAAGTTTGAAGTTTCATTTCATCTTCACAACACCCTGAGAAGTAGGTGCTATTATTATCCCCATTTTACAGATGAAGAAACTGAGATCAAGACAGGCTAAGTGACTTGCCCAGGGTCATGGAACTACTACATATCCAAGGCAAAATTTGAACTTGATCATCCAGATTCCAGGTCCAACAGTCTAACCATTGCACTACCTATCTACTAAAAAGAAATGGGATATTTGGGTGAAAAATGTTACCGAAGCATTACTATAATGAAAGAAAATTGGTTGACTCTTAGAAAGTTTTAAAAGTACTATATTCAGAATCATACAAAATAAAAAACAAACACCAACAAAACTTGAATAGTTTGGCCAGAATGTTTGCAGAGACTAGAAAGATAATTTGATATTAGTGAGACACTTTGACAAGTTTATTCCAATTGTATTCAAGATGCTATTCTGTCAAAAGATGAAAGACCTGAGCTGGCAACTAGATTGGACTACTTCAAAGACTGGTATAGAGGGGAGCAGTAAAACTCAAATTAGCAGATACCATTAGGATGGAGAAACTGTGCCAGGGTATGGTAAATCTTCAAGAGCTAAAAACATATTTAATTGAACTTGTTTAGAAGAAAAACATGCCAAGTTTTGAATGAGTTATTGGAAATAGTCCATTGTGTTGAAAACCCAGCCAGTATCAGATCAGGAACATCAATCCATGTGTGTACTTCAGAAATCATGGAAGAAGGCACTTCAGATTGCAGAGATGTAAGAAGAGGGTTATGTCAATACCTTGTGGATAGATAGAACGATAGACCAGACTGTTCCAGTTGGTGTAACCAGAGAACAAGATTCCTTTTCTTTGATAGATTTCCACTGGTCCAATACAAATAAACCAGAGGTATCTTTTGTTATAACTGTGATTTGGATGGACCCAGGAATAATGTGCAAAAGGGAGAAAGGGAATAAGTATTTCTATAGCACATACTATGTGCCAGGCACTGTGCTAAGCACTTTTTTTTTTTTTTAGAATGGAACCATTGTTTGTGTGGTGTTTTTTTGGGGGGGGCAGGGCAGAGAAGGTTAAGTGACTTGCCCAGGGTCACACAGCTAGTCTAGCGTCTGAGGCCAGATTTGAACTCAAGTCCTCCTGAATCCAGGGCTGGTGCTTTATCCACTGCTCCACCTAGCTGCCCCGCTGTGCTAAGCACTTTTGCAAATATCTCATTTGATCTTCACAGCACCCTGTTAGATATATAATATTATTCCTCTCATTGTACAATTGAGGAAGCTGAGGAAAACAAAGGTTAAGTGACTTGCCCAGGGTCATACAACTAGTAAGTGTCTGAGTCAAGATTTGAACTCAGGTCTTCCTGACTCCAGGGCTCTATCCAAGACACCACCAATTGGCTCAAAGAAATGCACTTTGGTATGTGAGATGTTGATTTCTAACAAGTCAACTTGTGGAAACAGAAATAGTACCAGGGATATAGGTCATCCTGGAACCCTGAACACAGTAAAAGTGAACTTAATCTCAACTAAATTACCACTAATTTTTGCAGGAACATTACCATCAAGTCATCCGAGAACTATTGTTTGGTATGATTGCGAACTATGTACTCGTAAGTTACATTCACTTAAAAGGAGAACTGTTTCATTCAGGGGAAGCATTAGCATGAGCTAATGCTCATGGAACCAGTGTCAAATATTAAAGACACTACATCCTGTCTCAATTTGTCTCTGATGATTAAAACAAACCTCAGGATTTGTTTGTTTATTAATAGGAACACTCAAGCCTTTATTAAACATCAAGGATCCTTCCATCTCTGCTATCATCCTTTATCTCTTCTGCCCTTTGTGGCTTAATTCCTTGAAAAGGCCCCTTTACAATAGTTGCCTACACTTTTTCTCTTCTCACTCTCTCCTTAACCCCTTACAGTCCAGCTTCCGACTTTATCATTTCTCTAAAACTGCTGTCTTTAAAGTTACTCATGATCTCTTAGTTGTCAAATCTAATGTCCTTTTCACTATTCACGATTTCCTGTATTCTCCTCACCCTCTGCAGCCTTTAACCCTGTGATCACGCTCTCCTTCATTGTACTCTCTTCTCTCTAGGTTTTTAGGATACTCTTCTCTCCTGATTCCCTCCTACCTATCTGACCACTCCTTCTCTGTCTCCCTTGCTGTCTCCTCTTCTAGATCTGTCCTCTAATTGTATGAGTCCCTCAGGGTTTTGTACTGGGTGGTCTTCTCTGCTATTTCACTTGGTGATCTCATCAGATCCCATGATTTTAATTATCTCTACTCTCATGATTCCCAATTCTACCCATACTGCCCCAAATTCTCTGCTGATCTTCAGTTGCTTTGTAGACTCTTCAAACTGGATGTCAATGGACATCTTAAACTCAACATGTCCAAAACAGAATTCTATCCTCTCACCCTAAATCCTCTTGCTCTCCTACCTTCCCTATTATTGTAGAGGGCAACACCATTCTCCCAGTCCCTCAAGCTCACAACCTAGGAGTTGTCCTGGATTCCTTACTATCTCCCTCATCCCTTATACCTAATCTGTTACCAAAGTCTGTTTATTTCACCATTGTAATATCTCTCCAATATCCCCCCTTTTCTCTTCTGATACTGCCACCCCTCTAGTGCAGGCTCTTATCACCTCAAGCCTGGACTATTGAAATAGCCTGTTAGTGGGCCTGCTTGTGTCAAGTCTCTCCCTACCTATCCAGGCTACCTTCAGCCCATAAAGTAATTTTTTAAAAGTGCAGATTTGGCTCCTTATTGCCTCCAGGATCAAATGCAAAATGCTCTGTTTAAAATTCAAAGTCCATTATAATTTAGCCCCATCTGACCTTTCTAGTTTTCTCCTCCTCCTCCTGGCAATGAGGGTTAAGTGATTTGCCCAGGGACACACAGCTAGTAAGTGTCAAGTGTCTGAGGCTGGATTTAAACTCAGGTCCTCCTGAATCTAGGACCAGTGCTTTATCCACTGCACCACCTAGCTGTCCCCCTTTCTAGTCTTACACCTTACTCCCCAACATATAGTTTTGGATCCAGTAACAATGGCCTCTTGGCTATTCCACAAACAAGATACTTTCTCAGCACTGGGCATTTCTCTGGCTGTCCCTATGCTTGGAAAGCTCTCCTTTATCTTCCCTTCTTAATTCTAGGTCCTTCCTTCTATTAATTATTTCCTATTTATCCTCCATACAACTTGATTTGTTATCATGTTGTCTCCCCCATTAGATTCCAAACTCCTTGAGGCCAGGGACTGTCTCTTGCCTCTTTGGTGCTTAGCCCAATGTCCAGCACACAGTAGGCACTTAATAAATGTTTATTGATTGATTATCAGACTCTGTACTCAGTGATAGGAATTCAAAGAGAAAAATGAAACCCCTGTTCTGGAGGAGTTGAGGGAAGATAATATATACATAAAAATGCAAAACATACCAGATTTTTTTTTAAGGGGGAGAATGAGGGAAACAAGGAGGATTAAGACAGGTTTCATGGAGAAGGTGGTGCTTGAACCAAGCTTTGAAGGAAACCAAGGCTTCCAAGAGATGGAGTTGAAGAGGGAGAACAATCCAGATATAGGAGACAGTGGAAAAGCATTGGCATAGGAGATGGAGTATTTGTATGAAGAACAGCAATACAGCTAGTTTGAGTGGTTCACAGTGTGCAGGAAAGGGAATAATGTGTGATAAACTTGGAAATTGAGGTTGGGGATCAGTTATGAAGGACTTTAAATGTCAAAACAGGGGTTTATATTTGACCCTAGAGACATTAGGGAGCCCCCAGAGTTTGGTGAGTATGTTAGTGAAGTGCTCAGACCTATGTATACCGTAGGAAAATTCCTTTGGTAGCCATATGGAGAATAGACTGGAGCTGGAGAGACTTGAAGCAGGGAAATTAATTAGGAGGCTATTGAAATCATGTGGGTAGGTGGTGGTAAGGGTCTGAATTAAGTTGGTGGCTGTGTGAGTGGAGAGAAAAGGAATAGATGCAAGGGAACTGGCAGTAAAAATGTCATAATTTGCAAATGATTGGGTATGGTTGGTGAGAGGAATAGTTGAGGATAAGATTGGCTGAGGTCATGAACCTGGGTGACTAGAAGAATGGTGATCTCCTTGACAGATCTAGGGAAGTTTGGAAGAAGGGTAGGTTTTGGGAAGAAGATGATGAATTCTTTTTGGACATATTGAGTATAAGATGCCTATAGGACAGGGGCAGCTAGGTGGCACAGTGGATAGAGCACTGGCCCTGGATTCAGGAGTACCTAAGTTCAAATCCGGCCTCAGAAACTTGACACTTACTAGTTGTGTGACCCTGGGCAAGTCGCTTAACCCCAATTGCCTCACCAAAAAACAAAAAACAAACAAACAAAAAAAGATGCCTATAGGACATAAAGTTTGAAGTGTCTATGAGGTACTTGATGATGTGGGACAGGAGCTCAGAAAAGAATATGGATGAGGATGTAGATTTGGGAGTTATCAGTAATCAAATAATAATTAAGTCTTTAAGAAATGATGCTTTCACTGAGAGAGAGAAGCAGGCCCAGAATAAAGCTCTGAATAATTAGGGGACAGGATATGAATTATGACTCAGCAAAGGAATCTGGGATAAAACAATCAGACATAGAGAAAAACCAAGATAGCAATGTCACAACACCCAGAAAAGGGAATACTTAGAAGCAGTGGATAGTGTAAGGGGCTAAAATTCTAGCTATGATGTCTAAAATCTAATGAGTGGTCACCTTAAATTAGAAGCTTTAGCAAGAGTTTAGACTTTTAAGTATTTATTAAAGTGCATAAGGAGTTGGTGAGGAGAGAGAGAGGTAAAAATCTAACTATCTCTAAGAGACCCCAGAATCTGACCCGCCAAACTGAGGTCAGGAGTCCCAAAAGACCAACGCTTTAGCTGCTTCTCCCTGAAGCCTCCTGAGAAACCAGAAACAGGGTCATCCACAAACATAGCTCCAAGCTAATTGGGTGGTAGCTCTGATTGACAGGTCCCACGGGTGGTTCTATAGATGTAACTTCCTGATGCTAAAGTCACATGGTTTCTCCTTATGGCAGAGCTTCCCTGTAATATCTCTCCCAGTAGGGGGTGTTATTCCAATTCTCACAATAGTGAACAGTGTTAAGTGGGGCAGAGAGGTCAAGAAGGATGCAATTAAATCAAAAATACATGAAAAGATTCTTCTTGAGTGAGTTGCAGAGTAATAAGTTGTGCATATTCTCTGTTATTCCATTACTCTTATGATTAGAATTGTAGAAAATCTAAGTTCTATATCATCTAGTTAATTCCCCTCCTTGAAACATGAATCTTGGCTCTAAAATCTCTGCCAAGTGGCTATCCAGTTTTCTTGGTAGGGGAGCTCTAGTGACTAAGAACTCAATATCTTCTGAGGCAGGCAACTCATTTCATTTATAGAGAGCTATCTTTGTTAGAGGGCAGCTTTGTATTCTGGTTAAATTAAAACCCACCCTTTTGATGTACTAGTCATCTCTACTGAAGCTAACAATACAACCAACCATTTGATTGGGAAATTGAACAGTTAAAAGGGACACTGTCATTCATTGGAATGTTCTTATGGGCAGACTTGCACTGAATTCCATTCCATCTTTATCTTTCACAGAATGGTCCTGATGATCTTGAATTGAATTAAGTAGCCAGTTGAATACTGTGGCCTACTAAGGAGGAAGAGTTAGAATATCCGTAGGTGAACAGAAGCATTATACTAAAAAAAATGCTCAATCAGAATGGTTCAAATTGTATTCCTTCTCCTCCCCCCACCTCCAACTTCATGCCGTAGTCTTTAAATGTTTGGTATGAGTTATATTTTAATTCCACTTTAAAAACAAAACATACCAGATTTAATCTCCTTATGGCATGAATTGTCTGGAATGGTTTTCAACATTGCCCAAATTGACCAGATAATGTTGGTCCTATGATTTCTTTTTCCCTAGACTAACACACAGAAAGGAAACATCTCAATAGCAGCATTTAGTGTGTATTTTCCAGCATATCAAATGGTGCGGCAGGTTTCCTTCAATGACATTTCATGCTTCTTTCTGATTTTCAGTCCTTAACATATCCCATTGGCTATAATAAGGAAAGGGAGCAGAACCTGCTGGTGTGAAGAAGTCAGCCTTACTGGAAAAAAAAAAAACCAACAGAACAATGGGAGCATTGTAAGAAATATTTCTAAGTCAAATGCTATGGAGAAAAACCCCAAACCAAAACCCATTTCAAAAAATGTTGGAGGAAATGGTATATCTTTTTATATGCTTAAGAAAACAGTTAAAGAGAACTTCACAGGATTGGGTCTATTAAGAACATTTATTCCAGTGATTTCTCAGATATTTCCAAGTTCCATTTAAAACAGAAGTCTCCTATCAAGCAATCCTTTGAAATTATTTACTCTTTTATGGTTGTAAAGTATGGAAACATAATACTTTTAATGGAAACCCTAATAAACGGCACATGCCACAAAGTGTCTACTGATGTGCTTTATAGGGCAGGATTCTTACGTCACGTGAAATTGCCGGTCTACACTTATGATCCCAGTAAATGCCCCAATGAGGTGGAAGAGGATACACGGAGGATAAAACAGGACAGAAATGGCACAGACTGCTAATGTTTGTTCAAAAGGTAGGGTTGTCAGAGTAAGAGCCAAGAAAGACTTCAAGGATGGGAAATAGACAGCGCCAGCATACATAAAAGGACTTATTTGTCTTAAGGACTTCACTCGATTTCAAGCAATGATGAGTTGGTAGGCAACAAACTTTGAAAAGGTCCTTTCTTATATTTGGTATGAGTGTTCTATAAAAACCTGCTTGGGAATCCTGTGCAATATAGTACGTGGTATTTTTAGTCTTAATGAACAGACAACAGAAGAATTGGAGGCATTTGAACTTTTAATATATAAAAATTGAGTTCTTGTTAAAATCAGCTTCCAATCAAGACTTTTGAGTGTGTTTCCAAATGCATATTTTCATATACAGTTTTGCAGTTTTATGTACTTAATTTTATACTAAAATAGCACTAGTTTCACTGATTGGGTTTTTCCCCCCTAGAAAGTTATTATTTTTTTTTCACAAAAATCCTTTAACTATGAATTTAATATTGATTTAACCATTCAAGCATTCTCTGGTAACTTGGAGCTGATTTATTGACATTTGACAGATTCTTACTCATTATGTTTCATGGTTTCAAAATCTTGTTAAAATGTTGTTGAGAAACTGTGGGCCTATATTTCTAAAAACTGTCATTAAATTGAGAATAACTGTCATTAAATTGAGAAAATGAAATTTAATAGAGTAGTTCCTAGATATTTAAGTACCAATGAGTAATTAGGAGCAGATTTATTGAGGCATAATCATTGTTTGATAGATCCAAGCCTTAGAACAAAAATGTAATAATCATATTTATTTCTCTATGTTAAAGTAGGCGAATTCTCTCTTGTTCCATGTGAGCTCAAGTTGGTGGCATATTCCAAACAGCAGTGTCATCAATTAGCCTTTGCTTCTCCAAGATATTCATCAGTATAAAGTACTGTATAGTGCTGCAGAGGTTATAAGTTTGGAGGCCACAAACTAATTCCTTACAAGCACTGAGGAGGCTGCCCAGAGAGGCCCAGAGAGGGCATGTTGGTGTCAGTGGAAGGCCAGGAAATTAACCTGATTCTCTCCATATTTGCCATTTGGCCAAACAGTTCATTACCTCCTTTCAAATCAGCCTTTGAGCTCATGGGTAAAATATCAAAGACTGAGCCTTTGAGAAACATTGATCAGAAATGACAGTTTGATATACTGAGCCCATTGTAGCTTGGTTTGGTTTTGAAATAAAAAGCCGTATCATCTCCCAAACTCTCTGGAGAGTTTGGCTTTTTTTTTCCCCCCTCCCCTCCCCTCCCTCCTGAGTCAACCCCCCAGCCCTCAGCCCTCACTCAGCCCAGCCTCACCCACCCGATCTCAACAGTTCTGAACATTTTGTTAGATCTCTTTGATCTTCTGCTTGACTTCTCCTTCATGGAAAAATGCTCATAAACTTTCAGAGAAGGGCTTTCTTTACTTTTAGCTTTATTCAAGAATTATAAACAATGGGCAGATCTATAGCAAAACTATTTTAAGAGCACTTAGACCCCGAATGCTAATTTATTTGCTCACTGGCCAGAAAAAAAGAGAAAAAGAAAAAGAAAAAGAAAAAAAAGGCTGCTTTGCTAAAAAAAAAAAAAAGAAGTTTGAAAAGCTAAACTTTGCTTGGAGGAAAAGAACCCCACTTTTAAGATTGGGGTATGTGCGTAAAGAATAGCATTTCTGTTTTTTTCTTCTGATATTCAAAGATTTCTAAAGCAGCCAATCTTTTCAAAGATGGCATGTGCAAAGATTGGCATAAGGTCTACCAGTGGCTTCAAAAGTAATGTTACTGTGTGGGCAAATGGTCCACAGATGTGCCTTTACTTGCAGGAAAGTCCAAAAAAAGCCCACACCACTTCTAGGGTCACCAAAAAGTTGGTGGGTGTCTTCATTCTAGAATCAACACTGGCTAGAAAGGGTTAGGGTGAGATCTCACCACTTCCCCTGATGCCGAGCTCTCATAGCTTTATTTGGAGTCTCTTCATAAAGGGCAGGATATATAGGCTGGGCAAATCATTTCTTAGACACCTGATAACAATTTGAAATCTTTTCTATTCAGCATTTGCTTTATGATTAAGATCAGATGTCTGGCCACATTGGGGGTGGGGAAGGAAGCTATAGAGCAAGTTGCTTATCATTTATTCTTTTAAAACAGTAGATTGTCTTCATGTATAATCAGTCAGTCAGCCAACAAACATTTTTTCAAGTGTCTGCTATGTGACAGGCACTGTCCTAAGCCCTGGGGAAACATAGGAAAAGAACAGTCTATGCCTTCAGGTAGATTCCAATCTAATGGGGGGAGACAACACACCAAAGGGGGAGAAATACCCAATAAAACGGGTGATGGAGAAGTCCACAGGAGTATAGCTGGGTGGGAAAAGAAGCTTGGGCTGGATTGGCCTCCCTCTATCCATGGAGGTCCTGGGAGGAGAGGACTCCTGCCCTGATTAGAGGGAGGGAGGCACCCCAGGGGCAGAGAGTTCTCATGGGGCATATGAAGCAGTGGAGTATATTAGAAAGTAGACTGGTTTGGGGGGGGAGTCGGAGAGCCTGTGCCCAAATGGTACCTTTGTCATTTACTAGCTATGTGTGATCTTGTGAAAGCTATTTGATTTTTCTAGGTCTCTGTAACTGTAAAATGAATAGGCCTGTCTCCTCACCTGCCTTTTCTCTGTTAATGACGTCCTATTTATCCTGTATATTGCTTGCCTTGTATATATTTGGTTGTGCCTGGAGTCAGAAAGAGCTGGGTTCCACGTCTGGCCTCAGACACCACCAGTTTTGTGATTCTGAGCAAGTCACTTAACCTTGTTTGCCTCAGTTTCCTCATCTGTAAAATGAGCTGGAGAAGGAAATGGCAAACCACTCCAGTATCTTTGCCAAGAAAACCCCAAAATGGGGTCACAAAGAGTTGGACAAACCTGAAAAATGATCAAACACTAATTTCAATGCTTACCAAAAGCCCTTCCCTATAACTGGCAAAGGTACTCCTTCTTTGCCTCCATAGACAGTCCTCATGAATTAATGTGGCCAGAAATATCTCTTCAGGGTGGCGAAATTTTCCAAATTGAAATACGCAGGTCTTCAAATGATAGACCTGGGGTCTTTTACTCGGTCTACATTCAAAATCTACCCAGATTCGGTAGGATTTACCCAGAGTTTGCCATTCTTTTAACTTAGCTCTTGAAATCCAGAGTCACTTCCATACCCTACTGAAGCACTGAAGAAGGATTGTTGGTGGAAGAAATATACACAGATATATTTTTATATGTGATAGAGACAAAGAAGAGTTATAGATAATCTGCTGCCATTCATTCTCTTCTTCATCCTCACTGTGACCTATAACCCCTTATTCCCTTAACTCTCTCCCAGGCTCATCTCCCCTGAACTAGCTACTCTCTCATCTTCTCATCCAGACTTTTTGGTGCAATTCCACTGTACCCTGTCTTCTTCTCTTGCATCTTCAACCCCCTTAGGTTACTGATTAATGCCTAACCGCCTTGGACCACTCCCACCATTTGTAACCTTTTTGCTTATACGTGTGTTGCTGAGTGAAGGTGGAGAAAATCATTCAAGTGTTCTAACTGGATCCACTATAAATTTATGTTATACAACCTCAACTGGCCCCCCCTCCTTACAGCTAGGCATTCCTACTATACCGCCCTTTTCAATCCACTGTCCCATTCTCCACAGTGGCTTTTTCCAAATCTTTTCATCCCTCCTCAAACCCTCCCCATATTCTGCTGAGACCCTTGCCTCATATTTTACAGAAAAAAAACCTGTCTTCTCCCTTCTTCCTCCTCTCGTATCACTCAGGTGCCTTCTGACACTATCTCCTCTTTCACCCCATCTCACATGATGAACTGACCTCACGGTCCTGTGCAATTTTATCTCTCCCACTAGACTGCCCCCTCTGTCATCACCACTCTCTTACTTATTTTCAATATAAATACACCCATGTCTCACCTTTCCTGAAAAAACCCTCTCTTGATCCTCCCCTTCCAGCTAACTCAAATCCTCCTTCTCTCCTGCCCTTTGTAGCCTAACTTCTCTACAAGGCTGTCTATGAAAGGTGCCTCCACCTTTTCTCCCCCTGTTTGGGACAGTCCAGTTTGACCTGAGGTTCATGACATTGACCATTGCTCCATGTATAACAGCATCTTGAAAGACCCTGTTGGCTAGTTTCTCAAAGTTTCTCACATGCTGATTTTCTTGGTACAGTGTATTTTTTCTTCATTGTGCATCTGAAAATCATTTGTTCATGTGCTGGTGAGTTACAAGAAATCAAATTTCCCAATTAGACTCGAAAAATCTAGAAGTTGGGCTTTTCCCAGCAACATTTGCGTGTGCTTGTAAGCCATAAACAGAACATGTTTAATATGTCAAAGGGAGAAAGAGCTCAAAGGTGGATATTTTCTGAAGGGAATGATATTTTAAATTTGCCAGTGGAGATTTCAGAAATAATTCCTTTTATTAGGGAACTATATAGATTTGCTCTTTGGTCATGGTTAGGCCTCCAATTCCTTTGACATAGGAAACTGTAGGATGAGGGGACAATATTAATGCAGGTTGGCACCTTTTCTACAACTCATAGTCATAGAGAGATACCCAGAGCAATGGTATCACATTCAAATAGAAATGAGGACACCAATATCTCTGAGCTGCATATTGACTCTGAATTTGTCATTGTTTTATTGTATTTTTATTTATTTTGTTAAATATTTTCCAATTATATTTTATTCTGGCTTGGGTCATACTTGGCTACACCTCTGGCCTACAGCATGAATCTGCTGGGGGTCATTTAGCCAGTGTGTGTCAGAGATAGGAGCTGAAACCAGGTTGTCCTGTATCTGAAGTCAATTCTTTATCCACTATAATGGTATGATCCAGTATACCACACTCCCTGTCTTGGATAATAATATCTGACATTTATATAACAATAGCAGCTTTATATCCTATGTTAAGACTTACAGAGCACTTTTCTCACCAACCCTGTGATACTATAGGCAACATAAATATTATTATATCTAATTTTATAGACAAGGAAATAGACATTCTGAGAAGTTGTTACTTCAACACTAGTGACTTGGTGAGTCTCAGGGTTGGACTCAGACCCCAAATTCCCTGACTCTGAGGCCAGCTCTCTATCACAACCACTGCTTTGTATAATATGGACTCATTCGTCCTCTCTGCCTCAATTTCTTAACTTGTTAAATGAAAATATCTGCAGCATGTCTACTCTATAAAGACATTTTATAAGTAATACATTATATATTCCTTCCTTCCTTCCTTCCTTCCTTCCTTCCTTCCTTCCTTCCTTCCTTCCTTCCTTCCTTCCTTCCTTCCTTCCTTCCTTCCTTCCTTCCTTCCCTCCCACCTTCCCTCTCTCCCTCTTTTTCCCCATCCCTCCCTCCTTCTCTTCCTTCATTCTCTCTTTCTTCCCTCCCTCCCTTCCTTCCTCCGTCCCTCCTTTCCTATTTCCTTCCTCCTTTCCTTGACATGGCTAATTTGGGAATTTGTTGTCCATGACTCTCTCTCTCTCTCTCTCTCTCTCTCTCTCTCTCTCTCTCTCTCTCTCTCTCTCCCTCTCCCTCTCCCTCTACACACACACACACACACACACACACACACACACACACACACACACACACACACACACACTGGACTTTGTTTTTCTTGCCTTCTCAATGGGTAAGGGAGGAGAGAATTTGGAACTGAAAACAGAATAAAATTAAATTAAAAAATGAAAACATAGTATATTACAAATATTTGTCTGCTATTATAAGGGTAAAACATAAAATAAATGATGAATGCAAACAACTTTTACTGGCAGAGCACCAGAAATAGTAATACAAAAATGTAATTACAGGGAAGGGGAGCTTTTCCATCTGTGTCCTGAGCACCCTCGAATAGGACAATTCCCTGAAAAATCTCAATGTGGTTATAGTCTTATACCAAATTCATCTGAGCTATAAATGTAATTCAAGTGTAAAGCAAGGCTACTAACCTCTTGGTAATAAGAATGGGTTCTCTCTTGGAAATTCTCAGTGATAATTGCACCCATCCAGAATCTCTCTTTGGGAAAAATGATCACCATGTGGCCTATTTTAACAAACTTAATTTGTGTAAATAACCAAAGTCTTTGTCATCTGCAATCTGGCTTCCATCTTCATCATTAAGTAGAAACTATTCTCTCCAAAGTTACCAACGATTTCTTAATTGCCAAACTGAATAGCCTTTTCTTAATTCTCATCCTTCCTGACCTCTCCGGAGCTTTTGACACTGTCAATCACCCACTCCTCCTGGATACTTCCTGTTCTTTAGATTTTTGTAACACTAGCTTCTTCTGTCTGACCACTCTTCAGTTTCCTTTGCTCGATCTTCATCCACATCATACCCATCAAGCATGGACATTCCCCCAATTCTCTGTCCTGGGCCTTCTCTTTCCCGTTCCCCACTTTGTGACTGATGCAACTCTCATGGAGTCAATTATAATTTCTATGTTGAAGATTCCCAGATCTATATATCTATCATTAATCTCTTTTCTGAGCTCCAGAATTAAATATTCCAAAGGTGTATCAAGCTCAAAATGTCCAAAATAGAACTCATTCTCTTTTTCCCCCAAACCCTCTCCTCTTCCCAACTTTCCTATTCCTATTGAGGATAACATCATCCCTTCAGTTACCCAGGCTCACAACTGCAGTTTCATCCTCAGTTCGTCACTGTCACCCCACATGTCCCATCTATAATCATATCTTGTTATCTCTCTCTTGTCTCTCTTATATTTCCCCATTCTCACATAACCCTTGCCCAAGACCAATCACTCATCATCTCTTTATTGAAAATCCATGTATCTGCCTGCTTCATACAAATTAGGAGATCAATTAAAAAAATTAAGACATCTTTTAGCTGCTATAATTTCTACCTGTAGAAAAGATGGAGGAGGAGAAAACTCCCTCAAAGAAATGAGCAGGTATTCTTTGTACACAGGAACTGTTTCCACAGGGCATGTGCAGATGCTGAATAGAAATTAAAAATAGGGGCTATTATTTAAAGTTCATGTATGAAAAATTGGGGTTTGGATTAAAGATATCCCCTACATTAGAGACCATGTAAGGGACCCATTTACCTGCCATGTATAAGTCCAGTCCTGGTTAGATAATTCCAGTCTATTCCCCGTTCATTCTATCCTTCACATGACTGCCAAAATAACATTCCTAAAACACAGTTTTGATCATGCCATTCACCTAGCCAAGATTCTTCAGTGGTTCCCTAAGACCTTTTACATAAAATACAAACTCCTCAGTTTGGTGTTTCAAGCTCATCACAGTGTGATTCGAGTCAACCTTTCTAGGTTGATTTCATATTACTCCCCTTCCAATACATTAGCATCAAGCCAAACCGACTTACTTGCTGGTTGCTTAACTCCACAATCCATCCTTTGCTTCTGTGCTTTTGCAGATGTTTTCCATACCTAGAATACCCTCCTTCCTCTTAACAGCCCAAGCTTCATTCAGGACTCAGCTCATGTCTCACCTCCAGGAAGCCTAGTTTTTAACGTACTCTCCCTTTTCAAATGATCATGTACAGTTAGTTATTCCTTCCACATCACAATTTTCCCCATCCCGGTTTCAATATATTGTTGGGTTGGCATAAGAAATCAAATGGGAATTTTTTTGGGGGGGAGTTTTGCAGAGGTGGCAGATGACACAGAAATTTTAGAAACTAAGAAATGTATAACATCAACATATTTTATCTTTTAGTACCATAATGATTCAGATTTCTCCTCAGGTATGAAGGGAGGGCCAAGAAATTTCACATGGATTTTGCAGATCATGGGGGTGCTGGGCCCCTAACTCCCATGATGTGGAAGGGATAATTCTATATGCTTTCTGTCTGTGTATGGTATTCCCATGGAAGAATGCAAGCTCCTTGAGGTAGGAAACTAATTTCATTTTGTCTTTGTGTCCCGGGTGCCTGACACATGGTAGATAACTTAAGAAATGCTTGTCAGTGGTTGTTGGGGGGAGGGAAGGGAGAGGAGAGGAAGAAAAGCTACAGTGAAGGTAGGGGAACTCCTTAGGGAATGATGTTTATTTTTTCACCCATGGTTATGGGACTCTGTAATCAATAAGAAAAATAATAGAATTAGATAAATAATGAAGAGCTTAGAAAAAGCCAGACAGGACTGTCTTATTT
This sequence comes from Dromiciops gliroides, assembly GCF_019393635.1. Taxonomy (NCBI): domain Eukaryota; kingdom Metazoa; phylum Chordata; class Mammalia; order Microbiotheria; family Microbiotheriidae; genus Dromiciops; species Dromiciops gliroides. Next base: position 236,654,682 of record NC_057865.1, on the reverse strand, counting down.
ATTTTTTTCCTCTTTAACATAAGAGCAAGACACTACTTAGATGAAAAAACAACACATTTGGAAGGACAGAAAAAGTAGGCTATTTTCTTTTTCTTTTTTTTTTTTAAACCATCAATCATTTTGGTTTTTCCAACAAGTCGCCACCTTTTTTTCTCTAAAAATATATATGCTTGGTCTTGCTAATCATTCCACGTACTTATTTCCTCCGGGCCTTGGATCACTTGAGTCTTAATCTTTTAAAAAAGTCTCCCCATAATAGAAAATGTGTAGGACTGCATATACTTGGGTGGCCCTGGTGAATGTGGGGCCCTAGGAGGATTTACCTTTCAGGGCCTCTGGAGAGCAGGGTGGGAAAGTGTGGGGGAGGCAGGAAAGAGGAAGGAGTTGTACAACCATGCAATCCCTTCTGCCTGTACTATAAATTAGCTCATTTCTGTACAGTCTAGGAGGACTGAGACAGGAAGTGAGGAGGCTAGGTTGGAAGCAATGACAGTTGCTGGGGTCAGCAGTTGGTCCATGATAAGAACAAAATGTCACTTTGATCTTTCCAACGTCACAGATGCAGGCTTCTGGAGGTGATGGGTAACCAGAGATGAGACTGGATCTAGAGTCATCCTGACCCTGACACCAGCTCTCTATTATGATAAACTGACTCTAAATGTCTCTAATAGGAATTCCCAACCTGAAATTGCTGAACTTAAACTTAAAAAAACCACACACACAAACCCCCCTATTTCAATAAAATTGGTTTCCCTTGTAATCCTATGTATTTTATTTTACTCATTTAAAAACATGATTCTGAGGACCCTCTGTCTACAGGCTTTGCCAGACTGCCAAGAAAGACCATGACGCAACAAAGTTAGGAACCCTAAAATCGTGTTTTAAAAGGAAAATGAAGTAGGTATAGCCAAGATTCACTTTGACAAAATTCCCCAATTTATTACCCATTCTAGCAACTCTTCCTCTTTGAGTTTTGCTGCCAAATTCTAAAGACCCCAGGCCAACATCCCTTTTAAGGGCCCGTGAAAGTGAGGTGACCACCCCTTATGAATCAAAAAGGGCCTTTGATCATTGTATTGTGATCATTTCTTTCTTGGAATTTCTGATGGTTTTGCCCTACAACAATTGTCATGACCCAGGGGCTCAGTGTGGATCTCTCCGCTTGGTCCCATTGACCAGCCAGGGTGGATGGCTTCTTTAGGTCTTGTGATCTGCAGCTGCTAATATAACTAGCCTCACTTTGGCTTGAGCATGAGCTTGCCAGCTCTGCATCCCTTCCAGCTGGAATGTCATATTTAAAATCACTTAAGGATTCAAAGGCCTTGCTGCCTTCTGGTGGTTCAGATAGATTGTTCTTAGGGAATTTGTGCCCAGCCAACTGCCCAGATGCCAGCTCTGCCACATGCCAAAACAGGAGTACTTTTCTGAATCTCTGAGAAAAATGTCTTTAATAGATCGCTATTACTTCTACATGCTGATGCAGTAAGAGTCAGTAGAGTAGACAGAAGATGAAATTTGGAATCAGAACTGAGCTTGGTAGTCCATACCTGTGATACCTCTTACTGGGGAGTGATGGATCTCCAGCTTGAGAATTATCAGCTCTTGGTGAGCTCTCCTGATCAGGTGTCCACATCAAGTCTGGAACCAATATGGTGAGCTCTCAGAAGTAGAGGGTCACCAGCTGAAGGTCAGCTGGTCCAAGTTGGAAATCATTCTTGAGCAGATAGATTGATCAATAGTAGGATCAGGTCCATGAGTGGTCATTGGACTTCCAGCCTGGGAAAGATGGGGGAAGCCTGTATTCAAAAACATGAGCCTTCCACCTGGAATTGGAGAATTTAAAGACAACTTCCTGGCTCTGACACTTAGCAGATTTTTACCTCTCTGGGCCTCATTCTTCATCTGCTCAATAAGAATAGCAGTATCATAGACATTAGGGCTCATCTAGCACAATCCCTTCGATGTAGAGATGGGGCTTAAATGACCTACCCAAAGGCTACAGGTAGCAAGTAGTAGAGCCAGGATGAAAACTCCAAAACCAGTGTTTTTCTACTACACCGTGTCCCTTAATCATAACTATTTAATTTTTTCAATTAACATACTTCCTGCCCCCTTTTTCTCATATCTCTCCTCCCCTTTCCCCTTGAAAAAACCCACAAATAAACATAATCAAGTTACAAACATATGATTTAGAACTAGAAAGGGAATTTGAGAACATCTATGGAACTTTTTTTTTTTTTTTTGGTAGAAAACAGCTCACATTGATAGCACTTTGAGTTTTAGAACAGGTTTATTTGGCTGGTAGTATAGGGGTTATTGTCATCTGCCTCATTTTACAAATGAGGCTCAGAGAGTTTAAGGGAAAGAACTAGGATGGGAATCTAGCTCTTCCAAGTGAATCCAAAGCATGTTACACAAGCTGGTTGTCATTGTTCAGTGGCATCCAACTCTTTGTTACCCCATTTGGGGTTTTCTTGGCAAAGATACTGGAGTGGTTTGCCATTTCCTTCTCCAGCCTATTTTACAGATGAGGAAATCAAAATAAATAAGGTTAAATGACTTGCCCAGGGTCACACAGCTAGTAACTGTCTGAGGCCAGATTTGAACTTATAAAGTTTTCCTGACTTCAGGCCTAGCACTCTATCCACTGCACCACCTAGTTGCCCCTACAACTGGTAGGTAGATGGTAAGCTCCCTGAAGTTTTTGTTTTGCTTATGTCTGTGCATCCCTAGTGCCTTAATATATGTTTGTTGAATGGAATCAGCATTACCCACCTTATAGGGCTGATTTATTTACTACAAATTACTACAGAAGTATTGGCTACTAGAGAATATAGATTTAGAGCTGGGACTTCCAAGGCCAGCTAGTCCAAACTCCTTACTTTATAGATAAGGAAACTGAGGTCCAGGAAGATTAAGTGACTTATCCAAAGAAGTCATCACCAGGGGCAGGATTTGAACCCAGATCCTTTTATTTTAGAAACCCTGCTCATTTCAAAAAGGCCTTGAGGCTGAACAAGGATAATTGCTAAAGAAAATCTTTATGAGATTGAGTTGTCTTTTATGAACAGTGCTTTACAAACAGGATGCTCTTAATGAATGTTCATTGAATGAATACTTGAATTACTGACTAAATTTTTCTAATGATCCCTGATCACCTTATTGCTCAGTAATTATCATGTCTGGAACACACTCCCTTCACTTTTCTTCCTGTTGAAAAGCCAAGTTCAGGTGCTCATTCCTCTGTGAAGCCTTTGTTTACTGACCTCCTCTTTTCCCCTCTTTCCTTTTTTCTCCCTCCCTTCCTTCCTTCCTTCCTTCCTTCCTTCCTTCCTTCCTTCCTTCCTTCCTTCCTTCCTTCCTTCCTTCCTTTCTTTCTTTCTTTCTTTCTTTCTTTCTTTCTTTCTTTCTTTCTTTCTTTCTTTCTTTCTTTCTTTCTTTCTTTCTTTCTTTCTTTGCGGGGCAATGAGGATTAAGTGACTTGCCCAGGATCACACAGCTAGTAAGTGTCAAGTGTCTGAGGTCAGATTTGAATCCAGGGCTGGTGCTTTATGCACTGTGCCACCTAGCTGCCCCTTCCTTCCTTTCTATCTTTCTTTCTTTTTTTTTTTTTAGTGAGGCAATTGGGGTTAAGTGACTTGCCCAGGATCACACAGCTAGTTTTAAGTATTAAGTGTCTGAGGCCGGATTCGAACTCAGGTACTCCTGACTCCAGGGCCAGTGCTCTATCCACTGCGCCATCTGGCTGCCCCCCTTCCTTCCTTTCTTATACCACTTTCCCCTTCTTCTTTCCTCCCTCTCCCTACCTCCTCCTCTTTCATTCCTTCTCTTCTCCTTTTCCTTCTCTTTCTTTCTCTTCTTCCCTCTCTCTCTCCCTCTTCTCCTTCCTATTCTTCCCTCCTCCTTCTCTCCTTCCTCTTTCTCTTGCCTCCTCCCTTCTCCTCCTATTCTGATAACACTTTGTCACATTGGGGCTTGTATGAAACTACTTTGTGTATACATCTTTGTGTAAATATGCCATTGGAGTGTAAATTCCTTGAAATCTGTGATTAACTATAGAATTCTCAGTGCCTAGCATGATGCTTTTGACACAGTTGCTTAAGCAAATGCTCGTTGAATTTCATTGCATCTGTGATGGATAGAATAAGCAGGTTCTGGCCTTGGAATTGATTTTTTCAGAATGGCCTCTGGGATGGTCAGGCATGACTAAATTCCATGTTTAGCTCTTCTTCATTGTGAGGCTTTGAAGGCCACTGACTTCAATCTTTTCTGGTCCACAGTCACTGTCAAAGGGTGGGAAGCCCTGTTTATTCCTCCTTGCTGCTGAGAGAAAAGAAAAACAGACCTACCCATAATGAAAAGGGAAAATGGTACTGTTTTGATAAGACCCATCAGGAAATGTGGTAAGCAAACCATTAATCCACTTCAGAAACAAAAGGAGAGACAGGGTAACCTCGTTAATGCTAGAAGAAGGCTGTCTGAAGGGCACCTGGAGTACCCTTGCAGACTCCAGGCAGTCTTTGGAGTCCACTTGCAGAGTCCACTTGCTTTAGGGGGCTGCACTGAGAACAGTGTCTTGGGATTCTCCAATGACCCCTCTGTCTGCCTGTGAAGTCTTGTGTGATTTGGCAGATCATCAAGGGGTCCTTCTGGGCAATGCACCTGGGAGCTTTTTTTTTTTGACTTTTCAGGTAAGCATATGACCTCAAAGGATGATTTGTAAGACCTTGGTTTGGATTTGTGGACAGATTGCTTTAATGAGCTGGAAAGAAGAATGACCAATGTTGGCCCTTCAGGTCATGTTTGGAAATGTGCTTCCCACTTTTTCTAAAGGGGTCTCAGGGTTATGGGTTAGATGCTGCAACGCTGTCAGACACATTTCTATGCTGGTTAATTTTCCTTTGATACAGGAGAAGGTTTGCTAAATGGAATGGTGTAAATCTGGAAATGATAATGCAGAAATAATACGAATCCACAGTTGCTGTGGTGTAGTGCAGAGGTTTGAAACCCCTGTGCTTGTGGCCCACATTAAAATGAAATTGGGGAATGTATATGTATATGACAAAATAAATGAAAACACAATAGAATATAGATGTCACTAATATGTATTTTTCTAAGTCAAAATATAGCCCACAGTGATCATTAGGTATAGTTTCATGGCCTCACTTTCTATTTGACTGACATCACTGGTGTTGTGGATAGAGAACTGGCCTTGGAGTCAGGGAGAACTGTGTTCAAATCCTGCTTCTAACATAATGACCATGACCCTGGGCAAGTCACTGAACCTCTCAGCACCCCAGATGACTCTGTATAGCTAAGTTGCAAAGCAGGGATTAGTCTATATCAGTGGATGACATTTCCTCACCAAGAATTCCCTACATGGATGAAACCACAGATCAAGTCTAAAAATAAATTAATATGCAATCAGAACAAAGACAATACTCGAATTAGATATTGTCTTAGCAATCACCTCCAAAACTATGAATTAAAAATTTAAAAATGAAATTGAAAAACTAATGAAAAGATTTCAAGATATAGAAACCTAGCAAAGGAGATCCAACTCCTGTGGGAAGAGGGTGAAATGCATCACTTGTTATCCCATCTGATATTGGGGCTGTCCTCAGTAATCCTTCCAAGGATGAGCTTAAATAATAATACTTTAATTCACTTACAAAAAGTGGTTATTTTCTTCACTGGCACAATAGTACATAGACTATAAATACAAAGGACAGGATGGTGATTTGTCCCAGTACTTTTCTTTCTAGCTGAAACCCATCAGAAAAGTCAGAGGAATGAGATTCTACCACTGTTTGTAACAACAATGGTAATGACTTTATATCCTCCTCTTCTTATCCTATTACAAAAAGCAATTATTTTCTCTACCTGATCATTTGTTCACACAATAATAAATAAATAAGCAGAATAGTGGGATAGTGACTTCTTTCTATCTGTACTCTATAAAAATGGGAGATCAAGATAATAGTGATAATAAAATTACAATAATTGTAGAATTTTTAATGGACACCAAGAAAAGATATGGACCCAAACTTCAGGTTTAAATCTGGAGGACCAATGGAACTAATGGATGAAGTCAATACTTATAAATACTTGGTCTTCTTTTGTGCTAGACACATCAAGCATAAAACTATCACAGAGACAGTCATGGGCAAGTAGAGCAAAAGATTTACTGGCATCCTGAATTCAAAGCTCACACATAAAAAGCTATTATTACTTACATGATACCAGTTTTAATATACATTTGAAGAACTCCAAAATGGACCATTACAGATTTGGAATGTATCCTAACAAAAACCCGCATAATGCTAATGAAACACAGGACCCTTCACCCAAAGGAAGCTCTGGAAAGAGGAACATTCCCTTATCAAAAAGGAAGAAGAGGAAAGCTAGATATCTTCAGAGCAAATTATAAACATGTTAAAAATTTGCACAGATATTTTTGCAATAAGAAACCATTACTTCATCAAGCAATAATAAAAGAATGACAATAAATACATGCTATGATTTGTTGAATATTATGGAAAGTGATTTACCTTTGGACACAACCTACAAAATGAGTAATACCAAAGACTAGAATCAAAAGGCTATTGGTGGGTAACATCCACATAAACTTACCTAATTATATTAACAAAGAGGTATCCTAAAATGTCTAAGTCATGTGATTAATTATTAGAAATTGTGCTGCTAATTCAAGACTAGCTCATTGTTACCAGAAATTACAATCCTGGCCCCGAGGAATCAGGATTTATTCATTAAAGCAGATTATACAAAGGAATCATAGAAACTGTGTAACACATCATAGGAAGCTACAAAAACAAATTCGCCTGTACTGAATACCTAGCAAGTTATGACCTGATGACTAATAATCATACATCAAAAGCTTACTATTTTTCATTTGCAGACAACAATTCCCCATACTACCAATATGGGTCTCAAAATGCTTCTGAGAATTCAACAAATAAACTGTATTGGAACTAGACCCTTAGCACCTTAGAATTGTTTCCCACAATAGCCTGGATATAACACTGATACATAAAAATTTAATAAAATCATTTTTAGTAGATGTCACCATACCAAATAGTCCTAATCTCTAAGCTATAATGAAAAAAGAGCTTTCGAAATATAGAGACCTAGTAGGAATCAAGATCTTGTCGGAACAGGATGAGATACATTATCCCTATCATTCTGTCTTTTGGAGTTATTCCACAAATACTTTTAGTGAGTATACAAAAGATGAACTTACTGTATATTCTAATACTTTAATTCAATTACAAGAAGTTGTTATTTTATTTACCTATGCAAAAGTCCACTAAACATTAAATATTAAAGAATAATGGCAGGACAGCAACTTATCCTAGGAATATGTCTATCTAAATTCCATGGGAAAAGATGAGATAAAAATGAATAAAAATTAAAATAATAATAATTATTATTATCATCATCATGTAAGGAAAAAGTATTTTTCCTTTAGTGCAGATGTGACTGTGTAACCCTACCATTCCTTCAACTAAAATATAGATTCATCTGTTAGCTTTTAAAGTTCTGTGAAATTTACCCCAACCTATCTTTTTAATTTTTCTATTAGGCATTACTTTTCCTCCCTGTCATCCAAACTGTTCTTCTCTCTGTTCTTCACATCTTCAAAGGTGTGCTGGTAAATGTTTAACAGTCAACTGTGAAAAAATGTATACATGGCATTTTAAAGTTTAATCTGCATTATTAACATTTTCTCCATCACTTTCTTGTTTGGACAGTCAACAAAACACTAAGTCAAACCCAGATGTCTTTGTTAATTTCCAAGGTGTAAATGCGCACACTAAAAATTTAACAATAGACTCTTGTGATCCAGTAGGTACAGTGGATCTCTATCCACTATGCTGGGCCTGAGGTTAGTAATACTCATCCTCATGAGTTCAAATCAGACATTAACTAGCTCTGTGATCCTCGATAAGTCACTTCACCTTGTTTGCCTCATTTTCCTCATCTGTAAAATGAACTAGAGAAGGAAATGGCAAACCACTTCAGTATCTTTGTCAAGAAAACCCCAAATGGGGTCATGAAGAGACAGACACAACTGAAATAACACAACAAAAGTCAGCAAGAGCTGGCTCCAACACAACTCTTTGATGCTGTCTCCCTTCTCCATGCCTTTGCATTGGCTGTCCCACAAGCCTGGAATGAAATCCCTTCTTACCTTTGCTTAATAGAGTATTATAAGATGAAGCTCAAGTACTATCTTCTGCATGAAACTTTCTCCAAACCCCTCAATAGCTATAGTGCCCTCCCTCCCAACTACTTTGTATTGGACTACTTTGAATATATTTCTATTTTTTCACTTTCCATGCCTGCTGTACATATTTATATATGTACTTGTCTGGTTCTCCCCTTTAGAATATAAGTCCTTTATTTCATTCCTTATACTTATATTACCAGTGTTTGGCACAGTGCATAACACATAGTAGGTACTTAATAAAGGTTTGTTTATTGGTTTATGATAATCATAGACTTGGGGCCAAAGCCTAGCTCTGCTGTTTATTATCCACGTAATTTTGGGCAAGTCATAATATCTTTGGGTCTCAGTTTCTGCACTTGTAAAATGTGAGGGGTGTACTAGATGATCTATAAAGTCATTTCTGGCTCTAAATCCTATTTTCTTTCTGTGTTTAATTTTCCCTACCCTTTCAAGTCTGTTTCCTCAAATCAGTGTTGCCTAGAAATTCTCCCTACCACAATCATCCTGTATTCTGAGAAATGCTACAGCTGGAGGGCAAGAACACATATATCCCCTCACCCAGGCCCTACATGCCACTTTCTTTACTCATAAATCATGTGGGTTTTCACAAGAGAGACACCATTCCAATCGCCTTATTCTTTCTTTAAGACAAAATGGCCCCAGGAAGAGAGATTCATGCTCACACATATTACATATTGCTGATGAGCTGTACTGACTCATTCTTACCCTCCACCTGGTTAAGATGAATATTAGAGGAGGAATTGTTAAAGATTTTAAAGCTCTATCCTTGCACTCTTAACATCTCTATTGCAATCAGGCTTGAACAAAGACCTGTGTTACTAAGTAATGATTTAAGTCATGTTTTTGCCAGCTTGAGGTAAGAAGAAAGGGAGCTTGAGGAGTTCTGGTGTAGCTCTTTGAGACCACCCTTGAACATTACACCACCCAAACTGTTTTAGCCAGCTGGTATTGTGGATAAAGTCTTGGAGTAAGAAAGACCTGTGTTCAAATTTGGCCTCAGATACTTTTTAGATGTATGACTGTGGGCAAGTCATTTAGCCTGTTTGCTTCCATTTCCTCATTCGTAAAATGGGCATAATACTTACACCTACCTTACAGGGTGGTTGTGAAGATAAAGTGAGATGTTTAATGTTAAAGCATTTGTACACATGTTACATGTTTACAAATGTTAAAGCCTTTGTAAACCTTAAAGTTCTCTATAAATATGAACCTTTATAATTATTAAGACTGATAATAACCACCCCATTTCTTCTGATCCTTTCTATCACATGGGAAGAAATTGATAAAAACTTGGTATGTGAGGTATCAGCAAATCAGTTACCATAAGAAGGAAGGGTGTTAGTTTCATTACTAGTGCTGGTCTCCATTAGAATTAGATGTGACTGGACCAAGACTTGGGGATAAAGGACCAAGTCTCCTCTGTGTTTGGGACTCCACTGGGAAAACGGATTATCAGAGGAACTGAAGGTGGAGGCTGGAATAGTATCATTAAGAAAAGAGTAGGGCAGCTAGGTGGCACAGTAGATAGAGCACTGGCCCTGGATTCAGGAGGACCTGGGTTCAAATCCGGCCTCAGACACTTAACACTTACTAGCTGTGTGACCCTGGGCAAGTCACTTAACCCCAATTGCCTCATTAAAAAAAAAGAGAAGAGTGGAGTGTAGCCAGTTGTATTGGGATTTTGTTTAGTGGGAAGAGGAGTAGAACACAGTTTAACATATTTGCTTCTAGTCCACTTCTCCTCCATATTTCTCATGCCCTCTAATTCATCCCTTGTTAGCTTTCCACTCTGTTCTCAGTAGCTCTTTGATAACTTTCTTAATCTCAACGTCTTGTCCCAGACACCAGTGAGTCTTGAAAAGCCTCTTTCGTTGATCAGCCTTGTTGTAGGCTTCCTTCTGCTAAGAGGGTCTGTGGCTGTGGCTGTGGCAGGGCAGGGTGTGACAGTGAGGCAGCCAGAACTCCCCTGAATGTGCTTTTTATGTGAATGACATTTCTAATGGATTTGAGCCTTTGGTAACTGAAAGGCACTGCAGAGTGAGTAATGCAAATGAGTTTCTTAAGCCATTGAGAAAGTGAACATTCATGTTAACATATTGCTCCTTAACTTCCAATAATGTGAATGAGAACATTGTAAATGTTGCCACAAAGAAATGAGTCTGGGCTAAGGATTTAAAAAAAAAAAGAGTTGGGAGCTTTCTGGAAGGTGAAAAATTGGAATTTTTTCCATGAATCCCTCCTCCCCCACCCAAAGCACTGTAGTGAACTCTGAATAGCATAGTGTATTTCCTTTTTCTTTTTTCAAAATAATTGAATAAAATAGCAGAAAGGGTGACTTTTAATAGCTATATTAAAGATAAGGCCCTCAGAAGATTCTCTTTGGACCAAATGCCCCACAGGTAAGTCCAGTAAGTCAAGGTGAGTACCTGCAGGCTTTTTGCAAAGTATAAGGCATGAAACTGGTAACAATGAAGCTGATGATACTGAGTCATTGAGTTTTTAAAGTATGCCAAGTAATTCTTTCTCCCTTTTTACTGTTTTCAACCTCTTAGAATCTTTAAGACCTTCCTAATGGAAGCTATTTGAACAAAATTCAAAGTCATTCATTTGGCTTATTGTCACTAGAGCGACCCCCAGGAGCTGAGCACTTTTGAGAAATAGTCAAGAGCCCAAGTTCAAAATGCAATCTATTTATTTGTATTTTTGTTTTTTTGTTTTTGTTTTTGTGGGGCAATGAGGTTTGATTTGAACTCAGGTCCTCCTGAATCCAGGGCTGGTGCTTTATCCACTGTGCCACCTCGCTGCCCCCCTCCTGAAGTCTATTTATTATATAAATGAGGACATTGCTCAAGTCAGGCAAAATTCCCAGGGAAGATATTAGCTGCTGGGTTGTGTGCCAGGGAAGGCAGAGGCCTTTTGACCTACTCTAGCATTACACCAGCTACAAGATCTGTATGTGAAGAACCAAAAACCCCTTTCAAGGAAAGGTTGCATTTACATCACCAATATTTAGTTTTGAGCTCATACAAAAGTGGGGAAAGAAAATATAACCTGATAGAAGTAGAAAGGACCTCAGAAATCATCTCTTTCTATTTTTTCACTTTTCAATGGAGAGAAGTGAAATGACTTGCCTAAGGACACATAAAAGGTCTGTGACAGAGCCAGGACTTTAATCCAAACCTCCTTACTCCCAATTGAGGACTCAATTTTGATTATGCCATAATCATTCCATGTTTGCTGACATGGCATGTGGATTCTTAGCATTGTTGAAACTCTTCCTACTATGAAGCCTCAAGGGTTTATTCAAGGGTTTCAGCAACTTTAAGTATACTCTGTCCAGCCACTTCAATCTAATGGCTCAGTTAGGAACATAGGTTGCCATGAAGCTGTTCTAGTTATATTTGTGGTCATCATGGATCATCATGCATTTGGTAAGACTTGGGCTTGATTTACCAATTTATGTGTTGCATTGCAGGGAAGAAACAGCCCTTGATAATATTCTCTCCACTGTTGTAGGCAATTGATTATATGGTTTGATCTGAGGGATTTTGAATGGTCCTTCTTACCCAAATAGTTCACAGAATGAGAGAATATTAGAGTTGATACCACAACCAAGTGGAAACATGTTTCCAATCAGTTAGTCAAAGACTTTAAGTCAGATGTGAAAAGCTATAAAGGTCATTGGATGAACTGGGGGAATGTTTCATAAATAATACATTCAGATTAGTTGGAGAAACTTGGTCATACCCTGTTATTTGTTTATAAAATAGGTCCATGACTTAATTTGGGCATCTAGCAACTTAATGGTAGAAAATTCTATCCAAGACCTTGGGAAGGAATTAGCTGGGGAAGGGGAAGAAAATCCTGAGTTTTAGTTCCTCATTCTCAATTTTGGTCAAAGGAAGGTTTTGTGAGCTTTCAAAGGTTGAGAGGGTTTTTAAATTTCCTGTCAGCATCCTAACAATGTTTCTAGAATAGCTAATGGAAGTGTCCATGCTGGGAAGTGAGATCAGACTGGACACTGCAAGAAAAGGCAGATTCAAATCTCCACAAAAACCCAGAAGACCTATAGCAAGAGTAACGGGAATATTTCTAATAGCTGGGAACTATACCCTTAACAATAACAATTTATGTACCTCCTCCCCCCCATGCCAAATCCTGACACTCTCCAGCCAGTAGATGTTCTTAAAGTTGGAGTCCACTTTTCCTTGGACTCTGGATGTACTGGTGGGAGAGTATAACACAGATTTGGGGAGATTGTTTTTTATATCAGCTGTTATTGTTGTAATACTTTGATAAGTATCTCTTTCTGTAAGCCAATTAAATCTGGATGACTAATTGATATAAATTAATAATCACAAGGTGGGGGGGGAATACCCTGAGGCTTTGTGAGCTATAGAATTAGATAGACAAACACTCCCCTAACTCTTCAGAGCTATTCCTAGAACCCTAAGGGGAAAAAGTGGCTAAATTCGGGGGCCAAGACTTGCCAGTGCTAGTTGGGCTTGGAAGAATAGCTCTGAAACATGTGCTACAAAAGGGTTAGTTAATAGAATTGTAAAAAGTTCTTACAGAATTGTAACAGTTCTTATAGAACTGTAACAAAATTCATCTGGAAGAAGAAAAGGTCGAGCATTTCAAGAGCAATAATGAAAAAAGTGGGAAGGGGGGGGATTATCATTACCAGATCTCAAACTACAAAGCAGTAATCATCAAAATATTTGATACTGGTTAAAAAATAGAAAAGTAGATCCATGGAATGGATTAAGAGCACTGGACCCAGAAGCAATAAAACATAATAGCACAGTGTTTGGGTAAACCCAAAGGACTATAACAACTGGGGGAAGGAGTCACCATTTGACAAAAACTGCTTGGAAAAATGAAAATGAGTTTGGCACAAATTAGGTTTAGATCAACATTTCATATCATATAGCACACTAAGCTCCAAATGAATATGAAAGCTCATATCATGATCAAACTAGAAGGGAAGGGAAGGGGGTACCTTTTACAACTATGGGTAGACATTTGGGAGCCTATTCCTTTAAATGCTCATTCATGTATATCTACAAGAGTTTAAGTCATCAGTAAATCATTATTAGGGCAGCTAGGTAGGGCAGTGGATAGAGCACTGGGCCTGGATTCAGGAGGACCTAAGTTCAAATCCGGCCTCAGACACTTGACACTTACTAGCTGTGTGACCCTGGGCAAGTCACTTAACCCCCATTGACCTGCAAAAAAAAGCAAAAAAAAAAGAAGATTATCAGTGGTGACATGCGATGGCAGAAGGAATTGATTGCTGAGGGCTCCCTACACTGATAAAATTACAGGTCTGGCTAATACAGCCTCAGATACTTATTAGATGTGTAACCTTAGACAAATCATTTAACCCAGTTTGCCTCAGTTTCCTTATCTGTAAAGCAAACTAAAGAAGGAAATGGCAAACCACTCCAGTGTCTTTTCCAAGAAAACCCCAAATGTGATTATTAAGCGTCAGACACAACTGAATGACAACAACTATAAGCAAATCGCTGTTAAGCACAAGGGATACAAATAAAAAAGGCAAGACAGTCCCTGTCCTCAAGTTGTCCACACTTTACTAGGAAGAGACAATAAGAGATTTTCCTCTGTGACTCAAATGGAAAGATCGTATGGTCCTTAGGGTACAAAGTAGATGGTAATTCATCTTCTTTAATGCCATTTCCACTGATAAAACCTTATCAATTTCTGTTATTAAACCATTTGACTTTGCCAGGGAATTTGGAGGTAAGACATTTCTTCTTCAGGTCTTCAATTATTGTGACTCCTGAGGGGGCAGGTGGAAGATGTTTTCATAAGGGTTTCATCCCTGTGAGGCTGTGAGGCTCAGCCTGTAGTAAGGGTTGGTGGTCTGGGGGATGCTACTGCTCAAAGGACTCAGGCTTACTTGGACAGGCATGACATTTGGTTGGTTTGCTCCCCGCAGTGAGAGATCATAGGATCATAGCTTTAAGGCTACAAGGGAACTTAGAGGTCATTGAGTCTAATTCCTTAATTTTACAGATGAGGAAACCAGTGCACAGAGATTGTTAAATGACTTGTGCAAGGTTACATAGCTAGTAAATAGAGGAGTTAGAATTTTAACTCAGGTCTTCGTGACTCTACACCTAACTATTCACTGCATCACTTAGCTATCTTCAGGGTGTGGGGGTCAAACTGGAAAGAGTGCCATTGGTATATAATTATGTGTGTGTTTGCATGCATGGGGCCCTGCTATTCCTTAGACTCTTTGGCTCAGAGTCCTGATCTGTCTTTATCAGTATCTGAGAGGAAGTGGTGGTTGATGTCGTTTGACCCACTGGCTCATGCTTCTTCACTCTGAAGGTGTCTTATTGCCTCATCTAGGCTGCCTTGTGTGCCCCATTGGTCATAGTTGGTTAGCGGTTATCATTGATGTTGAACCCTTTCTAGATAATGAACATCACTTTGACCCCTGTCCCTAATTATTTTGCCTAAACTCGGGTAGGCAGGTTAAAATTGGATATAGTTTGTCATAAGGGGAACTAGAAATGGTGTTGTGAAAGACTCATGGAAAATTCACCATCATTATTGAAAAACATCAAAATTCAAAGTGATGCTCTGGCTTCATATTGGTTGTATATAGTACCTAAGGTATGAAAGATATTTTAGATTCAGAGACATGACTCAGAAGCATCTAGGTGGCATAGTAAGTAGAGTGCTGGACCTGGAGTAAGGGAGACCCAAGTCCAGAATCTGGCCTCAGATATTCACTCACTAGCTGTGTGACCCTGAGCAAGTTACTTAACCTCTGTCTGCTTCAGTTTCTTCATTTGTAAAGTAGAAATCATCATAACAGCTACTTCCCAGGGTTGTTGTGAGACTCAAATGAGGTAATATTTGTAAGGTACTTTGTAAACTTTGTAAAAAGTCTATAAAGTCTGGCTATCATCACCATTATCATTAGAAAATAATTATAGGGGCAGCTGGATGGCACAGTGGATAGAGCACCAGCCCTGGAGTCAGGAGTACCTGAGTTCAAATCCGGCCTCAGACACTTAACACTTACTAGCTGTGTGACCCTAGGCAAGTCACTTAACCCCAATTGCCTCACTAAAAAAAAAAAAAAAAGAAAATAATTATATATTGGCAGCTAGGTGGCACAGTGGCTAGATTACTAGACCTAGAGGTAGGAAGACCTGAGTTCAAATCTGGTCTCAGATACTTACTAGATATTTGTCCCTGGGCAAGCCACTTAACCCTGTTTGCCTCAGTTTCCTCATCTGTAAAATGAGCTGGAGAAGGAAATGGCAAACCACTCCAGTATCTCTGCCAAGAAAACCCCAAATGGGTTCATGAAGAGTTGGACACAACTGAAACAACTAAACAACAACAATTATATATCTTACATTATTAGCTTCAGTTCTATTCTATACTTCTAGACATAGGATATTTACCAAAAAAACAAAAGCAGATCCAGCTTCCATGCTATACCCATAAGATCAATTTCCTGACTTTCAACACTGACTGAGTCTCCTTTGTCGGTTTATTTCACAATTCCACAAAGCTTTATGGATCTAACTGGCCGGAATAGCTCAGTATTCTGGTGGATCATTCAAAGATAAGCAGCCGTCTCCTACACGAATGAAGCTGTTCTCCTTTTTATATCTAGGATCTTAGAAAAGGGAAAATCCAACCAAAATGACAAACAAAACCCATCAGGAGTCAGGCTATGTTACAACCTTCAAGGTCAAGGCCAATGAGTTAAAAAAAGATTGGCCCAGTCCCAGAAGATAAAGGAAAGGAGAGACAGAGGGAGAAGATTGTAGCCATTTCCTGTGTTCCATCGGAAATAAATATTTCCTATGTTTCTTTCCTACAGTTACTTCCTAAGTAAATTGAGAAGGCAGCAGACCATTTTATGACATGATGAAAGAATAAAGGGAAGCTGCCCCAGAATGCTTTGTGCCACATTTGACTTCTTTATCTCCTTTATTTATGGTTTCATTAAAAGGGAGGGAAATGCCTGACAACGTAGGCCTCCTTCTGCATCTCCATCTATAACCTCACTGCTTTTGGGGCTTGTATTTGTAGCATTTCACACACTGAGCTCAAACAAAGCTCATTGAATTGATTGTAACCATACTTTTACAAGTCTCCTGGGGTCTAGCACCCTGCCCAGAACCCAGTAGGCCTTTAATACATATTCACTTAATGAACGGGTAAAAATGCTCCAGGAAATCACCATGGCCCCTTTTTGCCATTCCCCGCTCTCCCCTCCTCAATACCATGATAAGTTGGATGTCATTGCTGCATCAGACCTTCTTTATCCACTGAATGGAGGCCATCATCTGAGGAAAGGTAATAAACCCTCAATAGACTCAGAAAAAGCTTGAATAGCCTTTTTTTTTTTTACTCTTCCCTTCCCCTAACAGCAATCAAAAAACAGAAGTTAATTGAGAGCTGATAATTTTCAAAGGTGTGATCATTCTATGCTATTGGAAAATTGAAAGGGACTGAGTTATTAGGTTCAAATGATGGTAAAACTAAAGCAGAAGGGAAAAAATAATCAAGAAAGAAATTATGCCTTTGAAATGTGCTCATTAAAATACCAGTGAATACAGATGAGAGAAGTACAAAAACACTCTATTTAGAAATCTCATATGTAGATAGTTTGAGACCAGTTTCTTATCCTATGGAACTATGTGGGAGAATGAATAAATTATTGTATTATTACTAATGGTTGTGGGAAACTTCTCAGAGATTTATGTGGGCTTAAAATTTGGCCCACTGTTATTTATCCAGAAGCTGTTCCTTTTGAAAGAAGAACATTTCTTTTCAACAGAAAGTGCCCTTTGCTCGAAAACATATTCCATGGAAAAGCTCAAAACACCTTCATCCACAAATTTTAGTCTTTAAAATAACATACTATCCATTATAGGTAGAGTAATATTGCTGTTTTACATCTGTCCAGAACCTAAAATCTACAAGAATACTTAACAAATTACTGTTTTGTGAGCCCTGAGAATGGAGGCAGAAGACCTAGGGTTCAAATTCCATTTCTGAAATGTATTAGTCCTGTGACTCTGGGTAAGTCACTGAATGTTTCTTAACCTTAGTTTACTCATATGTAAAAATGAGGGTTAAAAAAGTACTTATTACCATAAAGGATTTCCATAAGGTTCAAATAATATAATGTTACTTCCCATGGTACAGGGGCATGCATTGATTGGGGTGGGATAAGGGATTGTACATCAAAACATGAAGGGGCAGCTAGGTGGCACAGCAGATGGAGCACCGGCCCTGGAGTCAGGAGGACCTGAGTTCAAATCCGGCATCAGACACTTGACACTTACTAGCTGTGTGACCCCGGGCAAGTCACTTAACCCCAATTGCCTCACAAAACCCCCAAAAACAAACAAACAAAGAAAAAGCTACATGATGATCCTTGGTGTATATATTCCCTGAGTCATCCATGCTCCCCAAGACTGGTAGCAGTGATAGAAAATATCTCTGTTCAGAAGCCTAGATAACTTCAGGCTAAAATGGCTTCATGCCTCATAGGCTATTCTTTGGTTCATATCCTTCTCTAGCTTAAACCAAACTCAAAGAAAATGTAATATTTATATCACTAAAATTGCATAAATGCTTTTCTAATTATCTTGTCCTCGCTTCAGTCAAAGGCTGAGGAAAATAGTCAAAATCTTTCCTCGTTAGGTTTTGGCTTCTCTGCTCTCAATCCCACACTGAACATCCATAAGCTCTCTCAAGGTAGAGGGCCTTTTAGTTTCTTTAACAACAGTTTAAATAGCATAGAAACTGAAAGCAAATTTTTAGTTTTTAGAGTTGACAACCCTTATGTATCGCCTTGATGAATTGGTCCCACACTCCTGCCCCAGTATGATGCTTGACTCACTGCCAAAATCATCCTCATCACCCCAAATTCTAAGGTTAATATAGGGGTATGTTGGGATATTTCCTTTTTAGTTACAAAAATTGCATCCTCTGTCCTGGCTACTTTTAAACCTTTGCTGCTTTCACTCTGTCCATTTTCCTTCTTCCACCACTGGAATTTGCCCTTTGCACCTGGGTTTTGTTAGGTAAGTTTTCACATTGCCATGGCTAGAGCCAGGCCACAAAGCAACTTTCTAGCTTTTCCTTCCTTCCTTCCTTCCTTCCTTCCTTCCTTCCTTCCTTCCTTCCTTCCTTCCTTCCTTCCTTCCTTCCTTCCTTCCTTCCTTCCTTCCTTCCTTCCTTCCTTCCTTCCTTCCTTCCTTCCTTCCTTCCTTCCTTCCTTCTTCCATTGGGGTTAAGTGACTTGCCCAGGGTCACACAGTCTAGCAACTTCCAAATCATATCATTCCATACCCTTGCCACCCCTTTCACTCTCTTACCTCTAGCTTCCCTTCTTTTGTTGTCTTCCCTATTAGAATGTAAGCCCCTCAAGGGCAGTGACTGTCTTGCTTAATTATTTTTGTATCCCCAGGACTTAACACAGTGTTTGGCAGTCAGTCAGCTCACTTCTATTAAATGTATACTACATTCCAGGCATTGTGCTAAAAGCCATGGATACAAAGAATGTTAAAAGAAAACCCAAACCCCAAACAAAATAGTCCATGCTCTTGGGAGCTCACAGTTGAATGAGACAACATCCAAGCAAACATGTACAAACAAGATAAATGGAAGATAATCAACAGAAGGAAGCAACTGGCATTAAGGGATACCGGGAAAGATTTCTTGTAGAAGGTTGGCTTTTCAGTGACCTGCATTTTAGAAAGACCAAATTGACAGCTCAGTGGAGGATGGATTGTAGTGGAAAAACACTTGAGGCAAGGGGAGCAGTAGTCCAGCTGTGAGGTGAGAAAGGTCTGCATTAGGATGGCTACAGTGTCAGAGGAAAGAAGATGGCATGTACCAGAGATGTTATGAAGGTAGAAATGACAAGATTAGACCACTGATTTTTATTAGTCAGAGTGAGGGGTAGTGAAAGAGAATGAGGAGTCAAGAATAGCACCTAGGTTTTGAGCCTGAGTGAATGGGAGGTTTATAGTCATTTCAACAGTAGTAGGGAAGTTAGAAAGCAGGGAGGGTTTGGGGGGAAGATAATGAGTTCAGTTTTGGTTATGAGTTTAAGATGTCTATGGGACTTCAATCCTAGATATCTGAAGGGCAGCTAGTGATGTCAGTCTGGAGATCAATAGGGTTGGACAGGTACATCTAAGAGTTATCTGCAGAGTGATCATTGAAACCATGGGAACTAATGAGATCGCAAAATGAAAGAACATGGAAGGATTAGAGAAGATAGCTCAGGACAGAGCACTGAGGGACCTTCTCTGTTACTGAGCATGATGTGGAATAAAGCCAAGCAAAGGAGATGGAGAAGCAGCACTCAAAAAGGCAAGAGAAGAACCAGGAAATAACAATGTAATCTAGAGAATCTAGAGAAATCTAGAGAGAGAGTTAAGAAAAGGAGGGTGATTGAGCATGTCAGAGGAGGTACAGAGATCAAGAAACATGGGGATTGAGGATTTCAGTTGAAAGATAAGGCTGGAAGCCAAACTGCAGAGTTAAGAAGAGTACATAGTAAGTGCTTAATAATTGTTTTTGTTCATTTATTCTCAGCTCTAGTTCTCCTACTCCAGTTTTCAAAATATTAGTTATTTATTATCCTGGAGAAAAACCTGGTTTTCCAGAAGCAATTGCAAATATCCCTCTATATATTAAAACCTCTCTAATCTCCTAAACTTAAGTAGACATTAAAGTTACTGATTAAACAATTTATTAATGGGGGTATATAACAATGCAAAACCATAAATATTTATTTGCAATATTTTTGCTGAGATAGATCACAGTCACTTTTTTCTTTTTTTTGTTTGTTTGTGGGGCAATGAGGGTTAAGTGACTTGCCCAGGGTCACACAGTTAGTAAGTGTCAAGTGTCTGAGGCTGAATTTGAACCCAGGTCCTCCTGACTCCAGGGCTGGTGCTTTATCCACTGTGACACCTAGCTGTCCCCATCACTTATAACCATCACTTTTTTTTTTTAGTGAGGCAATTGAGGTTAAGTGACTTGCCCAGGGTCACACAGCTAGTAAGTGGTAAGTGTCTGAGGCCGGATTTGAACTCAGGTACTCCTGACTCCAGGGCCAGTGCTCTATGCACTGTGCCACCTAGCTGCCCCAACCGTCACTTTCACTATTGACTTTTCCTCAGTTCTGAAATACATTCCTACCATTCAGCTTCTCTAGATAGTTGTTAAAAGTTTTTTTTTTTTTTAAGAATACTCTATTTTCAATATGAAGGTTAAACTCAGGTCTTTTGAGAAATATGGTTTGTTTTCTCTCCAGCCTTTAGAGAAAAAAAGTCTTCTCATGAAGATAGTTACAACTCAATCACTTTTCAAATAATTAAAATAATCTCTTTATGTGTAGCAATTAAAACTCTCCATCTCTTCACAGACTCCTTATGCATCAAAGTTTAAAGGTAAAACTCACATTCTTCCCCATGAACTCCTTTTGGAATTTTTTAATATTGTTTCTTCACAAGATAAGTCTTTCTTTACCCTCTTTTTCTCATAGCCTCCCTTGATCTTTCTTTAGCACTCACCTCTAATACTTTCTCTAGAATGACAAATTTCCAGTCTCTCACAAACTCCTCATAAAAAAATGAAAGTTAAAAACTGTAACTGTTTGAGATTCTAAAGCCTATTAAAGAGACAATAAGTCTATTTATAGTTTCTGTAGGAAAGGTTTTAAAAGCTGATGTTACATTTCTCCCCATGGTCAAAAAATTTTCAGTCCTCTGAAAAACCTTTTTTTTGGGGGGGGAAGGGGGAATCATTAAATCCTCATTAATATTGTATACAATATACAATTTAGAGTATATAACAACACTTAGGCTTTTAAAGAAAGGGAAGAAAAATACAACACTAGCAGCAGTTATGATATTAATAATAGTTTAATAGAATAATAATATATGAATAATACTTCATTTATACATTAAAAGTACAAAGCAGTAGTATATACAATTCAACTATGAATTACATTTGGCTTAATGTTTAATCACTCCTACCTTGCTCCCCCCCACCTTTTTCTGAGAACTCTAATCAAGTCACCATTGCTGTGGAAAGAGGCTGAGCAATCTACTTCTGGAAAGGTGTGATGGTGTATAATGCAAGGTACCTGGTACTCTCTGATTTGGAGTACGTGCTGACAATTTGTACCTAGCTGTGGTCTGCTAAATGCATGGTGAAGGGACAAATTTTTGTTTGGTTGGCAAAGCAGAACTGGGATACATTCAAGGGGCACTAATCAGCCAAAGAAAGCTCCTTGCTCTTTCCTGCCATGCTATGTTCAAATGAGAAAGCAAAGACTACTGTAAGCCTTAGGCCTTTATTTCCCCACTGGGACCCATGGTTCTTTTCTTGCTTCTTTCTCTCTTGTGTCTATTCTTCCTGCTTTTAGATGAAGGAGTATGGGAGATGACTACAATCTCATGAACTTCAAAAGGTCAGAATAGTGAGTACCAGAAGTCTGGGAGCTAGAGTCCATACCTGGCTTGGTAGGTGGTTGAACTTAGGTGAGGCAGAGACCCAGGCTCTGAAGAGTGATTTGTTTGACCCAGTGCACACACCAGAGGTGCTGACTCACCCATCAGCTGTGCTACATTTGGAAGTAAATTAGATGGGGAATAAGTACTTTGCAATAAAATTTTAAGTGTGAGTCCACTTTCCCAGAGACCAAAGTAATAGATAAGAGTATTTTCCCCAGGTTTGGGGAAATGTTTTGTAACTTCTGTTCTTGCTATATCTCCACAGTAAATATTCCTTTGTAAAAGCTAGTTGATGTGAATCCACTCAGTGAAACTGAGGCATTCATTTCTGGTAATTAACAGCATGAAGAATAGACATTCTATGGCCTGACATCCTCCTATAGAAATTTTGAAGATTAAAACTTCTTGAAGGGCCCCATGGCACATGCTCCAAGGCACCTCTCCTCTGTCTCTGTCTCACAGGGCAATTGCTTTGTGGAAACTGTCTTTGTCCCCAGCTTTGGCTCAGACTAGCTGGGATCCAAGCAAGTGTTGGCTTTAAGCCTCACTTAACCAAGATCACACTAACTTCAGACCTCCATAGAGAACCCATGACCAGAATGCCTTCAGGCTGTTGGCCATCTTCTTGTGCATAGACTGACTGGAGGAGCTTGCTGGTGTTTCTTTTGGTTTTAATGAATCTTTGTTTC
The DNA here is from genome assembly GCF_019393635.1 of Dromiciops gliroides. Lineage (NCBI taxonomy): Eukaryota > Metazoa > Chordata > Mammalia > Microbiotheria > Microbiotheriidae > Dromiciops > Dromiciops gliroides. Next base: position 236,632,177 of record NC_057865.1, on the reverse strand, counting down.
ATCTGGCATGCATTTTCCCATTTGCTGGGGTGTTTCCCAGGGGAGCTCAACTTGGCTGGAAACTTTTACTTTGCCATCTTTGTTGGAAGTCCTTGCCTGAATGGGATATTGATGAGATTCTAAGAGAATGTTTATACTGAGGAATCATACTGTGTGGGGTTTGCACGCAAGGTTTAAGGAAAGACATTAAACTTCCGCTGTGGGAGGAGTGGAGGTTTTTGTTATAATAGCTTTTTCATTAGGGAGGGTTGTAAGCTTTGATTTCTCTTGCTGCCCTGATCAGAGGAGGATCTTGTGAACTTTAGAAGACCAGGGCCTCCAGAACTTAGGACAATGCCTGGCAATTTTAAGAACTTAATGAATGTTTACTGACTCCTTGGTATTCTTAAATTTCATTTATTTATTTATCTATTTATTTATTCATTCATTCATCCATTTATTTATTTGCTTATTTATCTATTTATTTGTTTAATCATCTACTCATTTATCTATCTATTTATTCATTTATCTATCTATCTATCTATTCATTCATTCATTTCTTTATTTTGCAGGGCAAAAATGAGGGTTAAGTGACTTGCCCAGGGTCACACAGCTAGCAAGTGTCAAGTGTCTGAGGCTGAATTTGAACTCAGGTCCTCCTGAATCCAGGTCTGGTGCTTTCTCCACTGTGCCACCTAGCTGTGCCATCTCATTGGTATTCTTATGGCATTCTTGAATTTATCTAAATCCATCTATTTTTAGACTCTAAGTATATTGTAATATTTGTAAAGATGGCAGTATCTGAATCAGGAGCCAAGGACCGATTATACACACAGAGGAAAAGCAACTCCAGGGACTCTACAAGAAACACAACAGAAGGCTAAGCATGCCTAAAGGGAACTTCATGAAAAATCATGGGTGGGGGTGGTTGTGAAAAGACTTCTATATGAACAGGATCTGGGAATTACCACTTTGCCGCATGTGCTCTCTAAGCTTGAACCCACTTCCCTGTGGCAGGAGAGTGTATCACCCCCTTTTGGTGGATGTTTTTATACCAACTGGTTTCACCCCCTCCGCCCCCGATTTTTAGAACATTTGTATTTAAAGTTTTGAGTTCCAAATTCTGTCCCTCCTTTCTTGCTTCCACTCCTACCTCCTTGAGATGGTAAGCAATCAGATATAGGTGATACATATACAATTACGTAAAACATTTCCATGTTAGTCATTTTGTACAAGAATACTTGAACCAAAGAAAAAAATGAAAGAAAGTTAAAAGCATCATGCTTTAGTCTGTGTTCAATCAATTAGCAGTTCTTTCTCTGGAGGAGGATTGTATGCTTCATCATTAGTCCTTTACAATTGTCCTCTTTCATCATATTGCTGAGAACCAACTGTTCTTCTACCAATTGTTCTTTCTAAAAGCTATTGTCTAGCTGACTAACTGATATCAGTTGATGATCATGGGATTAAAGAAGCAATGATGGTGAGGGTTTATGAATTTATAGCATTAGAAAAACTCCCTCAGGCACAGCTAGGTGGCACACTGGATAGAGTACTGGCCTTGAAATCAGGAGGACCCGAGTTCAAATCTGGCCTCAGATACTTGACACTTACTAGCTGTGTAACCCTGGGAAAGTTACTTAACCCCGATTGCCTTGCAAAAAACAAAAACAAAAAAACCTCAAAAAACAAAAAAACCTCAAAAAACAAAAAAACCCCAACTCCCTCTGCCCCTTAGGGTCCTTCAGAATCCTGATGGAACAAGTAGTAACCCCACTCTGAAGACTCAGCTTGCTAGTGTCAGTGGAGCTTGGAAGAGGGAACCCCAAAACATGGAGATAGCTGCAGAGAAGATCAAAAGACCCAGAAATCTTAATGGTACAGAGACAGGGCTATGCCTATTAAAAAACCTCTATGCCAATGATAATACAACAAACCCTTAGAATCAAAGTTCTCAACTTAACAGCCATGGTTATAGCAACATGTTTAGTTCAATAAATATAATAAAGTTGTTAATAATAATAATAAAAATAATAAACAGGCTAGCACTATATTTAATAAATACAGTGAGTTCAATATAATAAATAAGCACGTCAACTAGTATATTGTAATACATGCATTAATATTTTCCAAATTACATAGGTGCTATTTCAATTAATAAAATTTGAAGTCATTTAAAAGCATTAGTGTATGTAGTTGAAAGAAATGTTGGACCACATCCCCAAATCCTACCTCCTCTACTTTTTTAGTTGTGTAACCATTCGAACTCTCAGCCTCAGTTTCCTTATCTGCAAAATGGGATAATAAAATTACTTGTCTGACAGGATTGTTTTGAAGATCAAATGAGATTATATGTGTGCATATCTATAAGCACACATATACATATGTTATATATACATACATATATATATACATGAAATACTTGACAAACCTTAAAGAGCTTTATGCCATCTATTTTCATTTCTATTGCTTATTTTCTTAACAAATGAAGATAAATCAGTATCGTGGAATCATGATTTCTTTTGAATGTTACAGAAGGGTGTTCATATTAAAAATGGTGGGGAATTATTATTATTTTGCATGTGGGGGGACAATGAGAGTTAAGTGACTTGCCCAGGGTCACACAGCTAGTAAGGGTCAATGTCTGAGGTCGGATTTGAACTCAGGTCCTCCTGAATTCAGGGCCAGTGCTTTATCCACTGGACCACCTAGCTGCCCCCTAGACACTTCTTTTCAATATTAGAAAGGTTCCCCCATAAGACTATGAGCTCCATGACATCAAGGACTGTTTTTTTTTTTAACCTTTCTTTGTATCTCCAGCACTTAGCACAGTGCTTGGCACATAATAAGCACTTAATAAAGTCTTGTTGACTGAGCAATATAACTACAGGAGAACTGAACAATGAAAAGAAACCCAGAAAGGAAATGGATAGTGGGGTTTAAATGGAATGAGGAGAGTTGAAATGGAGATGAGGTGAGAATGTGAATGTCAGAGATCTTGGAAACAGTGTGGAGTCTGAAAACAGGACGGAGATTGACCTCAATAATCTATGGCTCAACCTAAGCTGAATCAGCAGGAAGAGAGATGTCAGTACAATGAGTAAACTCTGGGAGTTAGGAAGGGAGAAGGAGAATGAATGGAAGCTATGTGAAGACAGGTTAAAAAGATAAATGATGGAAGGTGATGAAGGCCATATTGGGGTGGAGATAGAACAGTGTAGGTGGGTTGAATAGTCCACAAGTGGAGACTTGTTTGCAAAGAATGAAAAAGTGTTATATGGCAAGAGTTTCTTCATATGAATAAGACTAGTTCCAATTTATAGGTTAAGCATGTTATTCCAGGCTTTTCCTGTGTAAAGTAGTTATTTTCAGGGTATACAGATGGACCCACCGCATATCTGAGTCAGAAGAATTGCAGAGTTTGAGGCTTCCTGGCTGCTTAGTTCAGTATTATTTTTATTATCCCCATGCTGCCTTATTTCACCTCAGTTTTTCTACCTGTAATATTGACTCCAGCTCTACTTACAACATTCTCTCCTTAACTCTCCCTCCATTTGAAGGATTGAGAAGACATTTGTAATACATATTATGGGGCGGGGATAGAGCTGGGAGGGCTTTTAGAAGTCAATTGATTTAATCTTCTAAACTTAATTAGTTAGCATGGGTCGCCCAGCTAGTAGTGGTAGGGCAGTGACTTCAGCCAGGTCTTCTGAGTCCAAACTTATTTCCTTGACACTACAATAAGCAATAATATGAAGGGACTCTTTGAAGTATCAATTTTTTAATAGGCAAAAATAGACTAGAGAAATACACATAACCCCTGTTTAAGGATGGTGATGGACATCCTTTTTCTAGACTAATTTCCACTGAAAATCATGACTGGGGAAGACAAGTGCAGTGAGATTAATAGCATTCTTTCAAGGGCAAAGGGGTGTCAAATTCCTGAATTTAAGCTCTTTTGGAATGTGGACAAGAATTCAGGATGACTTGAGTTCAAATCCAACTTTAGTTTCCTCAACTGTAATATAGAAATAATAATAGCACTTACCTAATAGGGTCGTGAGGCTCCAATGAGGTATTTCTAAAGCATTTAGCACAGTGTCTGCCACAGAAATTTCCTTCCATATGATGTTTGTTTCTAAATATTTCATTAGTCTGCCAAGGAATAGAGAATCCATATTAACTTTGGTTACACAATCAGATGTGGAAACCTATACAAACCAAAGTCTTTAAAAACAACATCAACATATAGAATGATGTTCCTTTTGTCCTCATAGGGTGCTGTGACACACTGTCTAACTTATAAGACTGAATCCCAAGTTACGAGATATATGTGATAAGTGGTTTACAAATATTTTCTTATTTGATCCTGACAACCCTATGAGGTAGGAGCTATTATCATTCCCATTTTGCAGTTGAGAAAACAGAGGCAGACAGTGGTTAAATGACTTACCTAGGGCCACACAGCTTCGGAAGTATCTGAACCTGGATTTGAATTTAGTCAACTCGACTCTAGGCCCAATCGTTGCATGTTTGTTTTCTTCCTTTCCATTTCTTATGATATTTTATTTCCTGATTCTTTAATTAGTTTTTCAAAGGATATAGAATCCATAGTACCTTATGGTATCCAATTAAACTGTGGAAACCAATATGAAAGTCTTTAAAAACAACAACAATATATAGCATAATGTTACTTTGGTTCTCAGAGAATTCTGTGATGCACTGTCCTAAAGCATAAGATTTTGAATTCCAGGTTTCCAGTTCCTATTTTCCTCCCAAATAGACTTTTCAGTTTTACTGCTTAAAAAAGCCAAATTATTTCACAAAACTCAAAAAGTTTGCAAAGTAAATTTTGGTGAATTGTAAGGACAGACAAAACTAAGAAAATCTATCTAAATCCCCAAATAAGTCAAATCGCAAGGGCCCTATTGAACCCTATGAATCTATTAAAAATAGAATGGAAAAGCATTTATTAAACACCATGTGCCTGAAAAAGCACTTATTAAATGTTTACTATGTGCCAAGCACTGTGCTAAGTACTGATAATGCTAATATAAAAGGAGTTTAATACTTTGAATACCTCAAGAACTTTTCTTGTTTGCTGCTGCTTGTCCTCTGTTCTTGAAAAAGACCATGACATTGGGGTGATGCCATGACTTTCAGTGAATTTGGATTTAAGTGAGGGAGGGCTGTGCAAAGTCACAACTTCACTCTTTCCTCCAGAACTATGTGGGTCCAGTAGCAAATGATACATCAGTATGACTAGAGATGGACCTGGATGTTTTAAGGCAGTTGGGGTTAAGTGAGTTACCCAGGGTCACACAGCTAGTAAGTGTCTAAGGTAAGATTTCAACTAAGGTCCTCCCAACTTTAGGCCCAGTGTTCTATCCACTGCATCATCTAGCTGCCTCCAAGGACTTTTAAATTCTAATGAAGGAGACAATAACTTTAGGGGAGTGGTTACCAGGGAGGGATATTTATGAACTGGTCATACTCAAGTAATAAACTTACCATAAGCAAAGTGAATATAGAGAGTGATTCTTTTGATGTTTCTGTGAATATGCCCAGAAAAAGGATTTTATAGTTTTTCTGAATTGTATTACTTAGGTTTCCAAGTGGGAATTGATGATACTGTATGAGTTCATAACAGAGTCTTCCTAATTTCAGTGGAAGAGGATTGCAGGTGGTCAAAGAAACAGATAATGTGAAGAATAGATTCTGAGAGCTGGAATAAATCTAAGAGATTACAAAGTCAAAATGAATGGTTATAGAAGTACATTGAGTTTAGTAAACTTTGTTAGGTGGGCGAGCTACAGCTGTGGCCAGAACCAGATGAAAAAAACAGGAAGGGGTGAGTGAAATCAGCCAGGAGGAAGACCACCAAGAAGACCAGAACTCCAACATTGTAACACTTTCAACCAGTCCAGAGTGAGGAGGAAATAGAAGAGTGTTGCAGTAGTACTGAGCGATCCTCTTCAGAAAGAAAAAGAAATGAAACTTCTTGAAGAGCAACATGGCTAACGTATTTGTCCTATATATGATTTACATTTTGATTAATTTTCAGGGTTGAGACTCCCTTACATAAGCAAATCCACTGAGAACAAATACAGTACAAACTTATGGCAGGATAAGAGAGTGTTTATATATATATATATATATATATATATATATATTAATGACTTCCATCCAATGAATTTGTCATGGAAATGGGGGTGTTTTAAAATAATAACAGAATGGTTGATAATAGTTTTATGACTATAATTTTCAGGTGTCTAGATATACTAAGGAATATGAAATCATAAAAATGAAGGACAAAAAGCATTACTTTATTCTTCCTGCAATTAAAGGAGGGTGGCTTCATATGACATATTTGGGTGCTTAGCCTAGTATCTTTGGAAATGCCTCAGATGATGGAGTCAATTCCATTTTCCTGAGGAGATCTTTCAACCCGGTTCTTCAGATGGATGACTTTTTTTTTTTTGAGGAGATCAAGGTTAAGTTACTTGCTCAGGGTTACACAACTAATAAGTGTCTGGGGCCAGACTTGAACTCAGGTTCTCCTGACTCCAGGGCCAGGGTTCTATCTACTGTGCTACATAGCTTCCCTCTTCAGATGAATTTGTGACCAATATGCCTACTCTTCCCAATGGTTCAGATTGCAACTCAAACATATCCTCTGGTCTCTGGTCCTGGGTATCTTTTATCCAAGTAAATCCAAGGTTCTACCCAGTGTGTTGGGGAACAGTTCTCTTGACATTTCATGAATACCAATATAATATGTAGGGTACCCATTGTGTATCATTGTATGAGCTATCTACTTTTTAATTTTCATCCCCATCTCATAGCATCCTTTATGATATTTCTCTTTTGCAATTCTTGGTTGATAAAGTGCTACCATGTATTTATGAGCCTCTTTACCTTTGGTACCCACACACCTTTAACTCTTCAGAACTATGGTATCTCATGACTTTTAGCCACACAGCATCACTAGAAGTTGGAAAGAAACAAGGCAAGCCTGATACTAATGTCATGAGCCCTCTTAATAAGAGTCCCAGGTGACTTAAAATAAGTCTTTCTCTTTCCTTTTCTGAGCATAGGTCAATGACTAGTGAGCCTGAGAAATGCTTCTTTCCACCCATTTGCAAATTATCATATGGAGAATCATGAGTTCTAGAGGTCCTGGGTTCCAGAGTAAAGTGCTGGCTGCATCAAAAAGAAGTCTCCTTAATAGCACACTGTCCAAGGACAGTATTGCCAGAAGACCACCCTAGGCTGGATGGATAAAGATATGCAATGAAGGTCCAGGAGATCAGGATCTTGCTCACTATCAGTCGCTATCACTGTGAGTTGCTCAGACAGTGTATCTCTGTCCTGAATACAGTGTTATGGAAGGGAAGGATTTTCAGTTGTGTCAATGGCTATAGTGAAGTAGAATGAAAAAAAGCCACAGAATCGAACAATTAAGTGATCATCAATAATTTTTTTTTTAGGGGGTGAGGCAATTGGTGTTAAGTGACTTGCCCAGGGTCACACAGCTAGCAAGTGTAAGTGTCTGAAGCCAGATTTGAACTCAGGACCTCCTGAATCCAGGGCTGGTGCTCTATCCACTGTGCCACCTAGCTGCCCCATCAATAACTTTTTTGGAGGGGTGAAGCAATTGGGCTTGCCCAAGGGTCACACAGCTAGTGTCAAGAATATCAGGTCAAATCTGAACTCAAGTCCTCCTGACTCCAGGGCAGGTGCCCTAGCCACTGCACCACCTAGCTGCTCCCATCAATAACTTTGGAGAGAGATGTTTCTGCAGAGTGGTGGATTCAGAAGTTGGATGATGGGTGGCTGAGACAGTGAGTGGGGATGATTCTTTCCTGTAGTAGCTAAGTGGCAAATCTTCTCTCAGACTGTCTTGTTCACCCTGGACAAGTCACTTAACCTAGCCCAGCCTTAGTTTTCTTATCTAAAAAATGGGGAATAACAATAACACTTGAATCACAAGCTTGTGAGAGTCAAATGTATCAATATAAACAAAGCAATTTTAAAACTTTAAAGTGATATATAAATCTTAGTTATTATAATTATTTCTTATGTTGTAGTTAAAGGGAAGAGATGAGTAGCTTAAGGGGATAGCAAGGCCAACTGATATAAGATACACATATATGCATATATATAATACATAAACATATATTTATATGCATATATTACTACCACATAAAAATAATTATACTAATTACAATAGTAAATATTTAGGGTGTGTGTATATATATGTATGCAAAATGGAGACTTTTGTTGTGCACCCTCAGATCACCTAACATGGAGGAATCTTGCTTCTGAGAAAAGACATCCTGCATTGTTCCACCTACCACTTGGGTAGGAGTAGCCTCTTTGGATTTTCTCCTAGCCTAGAAAATTACCAGACTGGAACATTTTCAATCTTTCTTTCTTTCTTTCTTTCTTTCTTTCTTTCTTTCTTTCTTTCTTTCTTTCTTTCTTTCTTTCTTTCTTTCTTTCTTTCTTTCTTTCTGTGAGGCAATTGGGGTTAAGTGACTTGCCCAGGGTCACCCTGCTAGTAAGTGTCAAGTGTCTGAGGCCAGATTTGAACTCAGATTCTCCTGAATCCAGGGCTGGTGCTTTATCCATTGCACCACCTACCTGCCCCTCAATCTCTTTCCTTTAGATTCGAAATAGGATAAAGAGTGAAGATCCAAGTTCATTCATAATATAGGCTCCATGAACTAACTGGCTGCCCCCCCCCCCATTTAACCTGTGGCTCCAAGAACCAGACTTTCAACAGAAAGTTTTATTTTGGTTTATTCCGTTTTTCTCTTTTGGTTCTAGTGCATGTGATAGAAAACCGGTCAGACTCAGGAATTCCATCCTTGGCAACCTTGGAGGCAAGACTGCAGGCTCAATATTGTGGCCAGTCAGTCCAGTAGGGAAGTCCTGAGAATTCAGGATACCTGGGACTGAAGCTCGAGACAGGCTTTGGATTGGGAATTTGGGAGGACACTATATGGGAAGTGAGCTAATTGTGAACCAATTTTTTTCTTTCTCAGAGCATGAAGTATTGTAGTGGTGGGTGGTGGGGTAGCTTATGCTCCCCAGATGTTGGAACAGGATATGTATATGTTTTTAGTTTTTTTGGCAGGTCAATGAGGGTTAAGTGACTTGCCCAAGGTCACATAGCTAGTAAATGTTTGAGATTGGATTTGAACTCAGATCTTTGTGACTCCAGGTGTAGTGGTGTATCAACTCTACCACCTAGCTGCCCAGAGAACCTGGAGACCATGTTATATGAGAGTAGATTGAAGGAACTAAGGATATTGGAGAAGAGACAGCTCAGGGAGCACATGATAGGTATCTTTGTGTACTTGAGCATTCTTTTTTCTTTCTTTCTTTCTTTCTTTCTTTCTTTCTTTCTTTCTTTCTTTCTTTCTTTCTTTCTTTCTTTCTTTCTTTCTTTCTTTCTTTCTTTCTTTCTTTCTTTCTTTCTTTCTTTCTTTCTTTCTTTCTTTCTTTCTTTCTTTCTTTCTTTCTTTCTTTCTTTCTTTCTTCCTTCCTTCCTTCCTTCCTTCCTTCCTTCCTTCCTTCCTTCCTTCCTTCCTTCCTTCCTTCCTTCCTTCCTTCCTTTCTTTCTTTCTTTCTTTCTTTCTTTCTTTCTTTCTTTCTTTCTTTCTTTCTTTCTTTCTTTCTTTGCTGTGGAGCAATGAGGGTTAAGTGACTTGCCCAGGGTCACACAGCTAGTAAGTGTCAAGTGTCTTAGGCTGGATTTGAACTCAGGTCCTCCTGAACCCAGGACCAGAGCTTTATCTACTTGGCCACCTAGCTGCCCCAGAATATGTATATGTTTATTCTTGCTATAACTTAGGAGTAAATATTCATTTGTAGAAACGAATCTGACTGTTAAATGGTAAAATAGAACTGAGGTACAGGAGATTCCCTACAATTAGTGTGAATGCCATCAATGAGGGTTAGAAACAATGACAGTGTCTAAACACCCCTAAAGCCCCTTAAGGGTACTAGAAGAATGAAATGTAAGATCTTTGGTTTTCAGACGGTGAGGCTAGGATAATCACTGTTACATCTAGCATCTCTGTCTCTTGTCTCTCCTTCCAACAAGCTATCTCCCATGTACTTGTGTGTGTGTGTGTGTGTGTGTGTGTGTGTGTGTGTGTGTAATGGGGGATTGGCTTGAACATATCTGTAGGCAGTAGAGGAGAAGCCACCAGTAGGCAGAGATACTTTTAATTTGAAGAGACTATAATCAATGGAATAAATTTCTGGAGGGCATGGGACTGCCTTGGCAAGAAATGTCACCTCTTTCTTAAAACATTGACATAAGGAAGGAGCTGAATGAGCTGATAATCATTCATTGGAAGTGTGACACTAGCCCTAAATATGCTGGTAAATCTCTGAATATATTACCCTTTGGAGATAATAATGTTCTTTTGGAATAGAACATTACTAGTTGTTATTTCTCATCAATGAAGGTTGATGACATGCTGAAACTCCTTTTCAAGTCGTTAAGACAAGAAAAAAATGAATGGCACCCAACTGGTACAGGAATGACTTCACTTATATCCTTAATAGATGCACCCTGTAGCTGAATATTGTACGTTTAGCATTATCTTCACTTTTAGTAGATTGGGGGGGTGGTGGTGAAGTGAACTTGGATGTAGAAAAGTGATCTATTTTCACTAATTTAGCATTTCCTTCATTTATTTTAAAACCTGATTCTAAGAAGGGGGTCTTAGACTTCATTGGATTGTCAAAGGGGTCCATGACATTAAAAAAAGGCTTAAAATCCCTCAGCTAGAGGGAAACCATGGGAAAAGCATTGGGCTTGAAGTCAGACAAGTGAAGTTTGAATCTGACTCCTCCAGTGAATACTTAGGTGATCTTGGGCACTGGACTTTTTTCAGTCCCAGTTTCCTCATTTGTAAAAAGAAGATGGTAACATAGTACCCCACAGTTTTTTTCTGAGGAAAGGAGAGTGATCAACTTTAAAGCATTGTACATGTATTTCTTTTTCTTTTGGAGCAATGAGGGTTAAGTGACTTGCCCAGGGTCACACAGCTAGTAAGTGTCAAGTGTCTGAGGCCGGATTTGAACTTGGGTCCTCCTGAATCCAGGGCCGCTGCTTTATCCACTGTGTCACTTAGCTGCCCCCTGTACATGTATTTGACTCTGATTAATCCTCCACTAAAATCCCATCTCTTTGCCTCATCGAGGTGGCTTTTGGGTCTTCAAAGCTATCCCAGTAAAAGATGAACTCTAGCATAGAATGTAAGCTTATTGAGAACAGGGATTGTTTCAGTCTTTGTACTTGGGTGGTTGTTTGATGTTCTGAAAGAAGAACAATGATATGAGGGTGATGTCTTGACTTGACTGTGAATTGTAGCTAAGTGAGGAAGAGGTGTGCAAAGTCATCAGTCTCCCTTTCTTCCCTGGAGCCATTGGAGTACAGTGGCAAGACAAAAGTCAAGACCACTGTCTATGGACAGGAAGATCTTTTTTTTTTTGTGGGGCAATGAGGGTTAAGTGACTTGCCCAGGGTCACACAGCTAGTAAGTGTCAAGTGTCTGAGGCCAGATTTGAACTCGGGTCCTCCTGAATCCAGGGCCAGTGCTACATACACTGTGCCACCTAGCTGCCCCTAGGAAGAGCTTCTTGACTCCAGGCCTGACAGTCTATCCACTATTCCACCTAGCCTAGATGTCTATCTATCACGATAGCTTAATAAATCCTTGTTGATTGTTAATTCAGCGATTGGAAGATCCCACCAAGCTGGGAAGGTTTTAAGAACAGGCCCAGATATGGAATATCTGTTTATCATATCAGGATCTGCCCAGCTAAGGCTAGGGTTTTGTTTTTTTTTTTGGCCAGGTTTCTCCTCAAAGGATGATGGATTTTTTATGCCACACCTTACAAATATCATCTATTATACTCTCTATATTATAATACTATGCTATTGAAGTGTCTACTTTAACAAAATAATAGATCCTTGAAGTACATGCCATTCCATCTCCCACCTTCTTGCCTTTGTCCAGTCTCCCCACCCTGTGCCTGGAAAGTGATCTCTCCTCACTTGCATCTCTATCTCTAGCTTCCACACACTTTTTTTTTTTTCTGGGGCAATAAGGGTTAAGTGACTTGTCCAGGGTCACACAGCTAGTAAGTGTCAAGGGTCTGAGGCCGGATTTGAACTCAGGTCCTCCTGAATCCAAGGGCAGTGCTTTATCCACTGTACCACCTACCTGCCCCCACTTCCACACACTTTTTAAGATTATGCTCCCTCATGCTGCTCTCTTGGTACTTATTCTACTACATAGTAATTGCTTTGTATTTACTATGTTGATATTTTGTATTTGTTTATTTGTATTAGAAGTCCAGGACTCAGGAAGACTTATTTTCCCAAGTTCAAATGTATCCTCAGACACTTACTAGATGTGTGGCCCTGGGCAAGTCACTTAACCCACTTTGCCTCAGTTTCCTCATCTGCCAAATAAGCTGGAGAAGGAAATGGCAAACCACTCCAAAGTCTTTGCCAAGAAAATCCCCAAAGTCGTACACAACTGAAACAAATGAACGTGATTCTGACAATAGAATGCAAGCTCTAGGAGGGCAGATACTTTCACTTTTGTATTTCCAGCACCTCGATATAGCAGGTGCTTAATTAATGCTTATTGAATTGAATTAGAATGCTGATGAGGAAGCTGATGATGCCATGACTACTACAACTACTACTACTACTACTACCAACAACAATAACAAGAAACAACAACAACAACAAGAACAACAACGACTAACATTTACATACTACTTATGTGCTGGTGCACTGCTAAGCACTTTACAATTATCTCATTTGATTTTTTACAACTCCGGGAGGGAGGTACACTTGAGGAAACTCAGGCAAACAGGATTAAGTGACTTGCCCAGGATCAAACAGCTAGTATGTGTCTGAGGTTGGATTTTAATGCAGGTCTTCCTGCTTGTCTGTCTGTCTGTCTTTCTTTCTTTCTTTCTTTCTTTCTTTCTTTCTTTCTTTCTTTCTTTCTTTCTTTCTTTCTTTCTTTCTTTCTTTCTTTCCTTCCTTCCTTCCTTCCTTCCTTCCTTCCTTCCTTCCTTCCTTCCTTCCTTCCTTCCTTCCTTCCTTCCTTCCTTCCTTCCTTCCTTCCTTTGCTGGGCAATGGGGATTAAGTGACTTGTCCAGGGTCATACAGCTAGTAAGTGTCAAGTGTCTGAGGTCGGATTTGAACTCAGGTCCTCCTGAATCCAGGGCCGGTGCTTTATCCACTGCGCCACTTAGCTGCCCCCTGTCCTTCATTCTTTTTTTTTTTTTTTTTTTTTTAGTGAGGCAATTGGGGTTAAGTGACTTGCCCAGGGTCACATGGCTAAGTGTTAAGTGTCTGAGGCCGGATTTGAACTCAGGTACTCCTGACTCCAGGGCCGGTGCTCTATCCACTGTGCCACCTAGCCGCCCCCCTGTCCTTCATTCTTGAAGAGAATTCTTGAATTGGAGTGGTCATGACTTGCAGTGAATTGGATTTAAGTGAGGGAGGGCTGTGCAAGGTTACCAACCTCATTCTCTCCTCCAAAGCTATCTGGATCCAGTGGCAAGATATACATCAGGACAACTGGAGATGTCTCCAAACATTTGAGGCAATTGGGGTTAAGTGACTTGCCCAGGGTCACACAGCTAGTAAGTGTCTGAGGTAAAATTTGAACCCAGGTTCTCCCAATTTCATGGCCAGTGCTCTATCTACTGCGCCACCTAGCTGCTCCTCTTTATTTTGTAATTTTGCATGAAAAGATGTCATTCTCTTAATTAAGAGCTATCATTCTTTCAAGAACATTTCCCTTCCGTCTTGTAAAAATGAGTGCCAAAAACACAGGTTAAAACTAAATGAGTGAGTGAGTGAATGAATGAATGAATGAAAAAGCATCTATTGAGTTCTGTGTGTCAGGGTTTCTATAAGTACTGCGGAATACAAATTCAAGCAACAAGCCCATCCTGGCCTTGAGGAACTTAATAGAGGAACAGAAGCGGGTGGAAGGTATATACTAGGAATAGTGTTTTGGTCTAGTAAGTCTTTGAGGTGTTAAGAGGAATAGTATTGTTTCTAGAGGTAAAGGTGAATTGGGGTGGGGCAAAGAAGGAGAAAGGTAGTCAGAGAACACCCTGTGTCTAGGGTGACAGGGCTTTGGCTCAGCCACGCTCTACCCAGGGGGGGTTGTACCTTCTTCCTATAGGCATCCAGAAGCTACTATCCCATTACCTCAGGCTTTGCAGGACTCTGCTGGTCCAAGCCTCTCAATACAACCCTGGTCCTTCAACCCCATCCAGAGCCAGTACCCCTAAGATCCCATCTCCTTGGGTATTCTTCCTTCCCCACCCAATCCCCGAAGGACAGGAGCCATTCCTTTTGCACCATGAGCTGTCAGGCTACAATGGTGAACTCTCCCAAATCCAGAATGCAAAATGACTTGAATGTTACCATTTGTCTCTTTAGCCTGGTTCATCTTTATTTGTTACCCATTTAATGGAGTTGTGACAAAATGTAGGAGCCAAACAACCTGGGGAATCACAGAGGCTATGATGTTTATTGTGCTGAACAGAATGTGATAATCCATTAAAGGAACATTTTCAACAAGCAAGCAGTTCAAGGTACAATCATAGACAGCAACTCTATATGAAGAACAAAGCAAAAAATAGTTAGAAGACACTCAAGAAACAGAGAAAAAGTAAACTGCAGTTAAACGTCTTGATACTTTTCTCCTGCAAACATACCTATCTTGCAGAAATGGTCGAAAAGCTAAATGTCCAGTCTTACCTAGCAGTGACCAACGACAGTGAAGAACAGTCCTATAAAATTTATCTCCCACAAAAATAAACTATATATATAAAAAATTTTATGATGCTCTCACTGTTCCCATGGCCACAAGCATTTTTTTCAGTCTGAAAAATGAGGTATAGTAGGCCCTAAGAGGTAGTAATGTGTTTTGATTGTACAATATATAGAAAGTAAAAGACAAACTTCATCAGAGCTGTAAATCCCTCGGTGCTCAGAGGCTGACCAACATACATTGACCACTGAGGTTTCTAAAAATGTAACATACCAAAGGCTTTTATGGAAAATGACTTTTTAGTTCTTCTAAAAGAGCCACTAGTTAATTTCCATTTGTCTAATGCTCAGTTAACAGTAACATGCCTAGTTATAATTCTCCCATTGGCTTTTTTTTTTGGGGGGGGCATGATTCATAACAATGAGCTCTCTACCAGCCTCAAAAAGTATGTGAGTCTTCAAATGAGTTCAGTGAAGAAGCCAGAAAGGAGTCATTCTTTTTTTCTTCTTCTTCTCTAGTTTCATTTGGCTCCAATACTAAAAAGCCATACTGACATAAGCCTTCATGAGAAACTACCTCCTGGCCCAGTTCATAATAAAATGTTAAAAAAATTAGACATACTGACTAGGAGAAAGAGGCATTAAAAACTCTACATAGGAAGCATTTAAAATAAATCTGGTTGAAACATATTACAAAAAAAAATCACATTTGTGTAAAATATATGAAAATACTCATCAAGCATTTTCTTACAATCTACTAATTTTAAAACATGTTTTTATGATTGCATTATGCAAAAGCCAAGCTCACTGCTTCCTACCTACAAAGCTTCAAGTTTCTTTGAAGGTTTTTTTTTGTTTTTAGTGAAAAAGTAATTTAAAATGTGTTCTTTTCTATCAAAATTCTGTTACAAAAATAATTTTGATTAGGGATTAGTTGCAGTCCTAACTATTTCAAACATGGCAGAACTAATGCTGAAAGTTAACATGTTCATTCCATTTAATGTCTGGAGGTAGGTCTTTGTCAATCCATTAGTCCATTTCTTTAAACAATTCATTTGAGGTACAAACTTGGACAGTAATGTTCAAACAGTACAGCTAAAATTTTGTTTTGTTTTGCGTTCGTTTTTGTCATGTAGTGTCACTGAAGAAAATCATCCTTACAAAACCTAGGAGCAATTCAGTACAAAAATATATTCAAGTTAACAGTACATTACATAGAAATCTAGCAGAGAATAGAAATAAGTATGTTTAAAATTGGGGAAAAAATGAAAAGAAAAATACATGTCATGCTGAAACACACTAAAGAGATTGCTTCTTTAACTGTAATTAAGTGGTGAGGCAGAAATGAGGAGAAAATGAAGAGATCCAAAATCATTTACCCAAAGGATTTTTTTCCTGCATTTTATGTGTATAGCAGCAAGTATTTATCAGGCTGTAAAAGTAATTGTAAAAATCAGAGGTAGCATTGAATAGTGGGGAATATATTGCATCTGTTGCTAAAAGTGCAGTTTGAATGAAAAGATGGGAGCACTGAATTGAGGTAAAATACCAGCCAACCATCCTATGTCAAAAGGCATAATCGGAATGAATACAAAACCCCACTTTGAGGTACATGGTATTCTTTTCTTTTTTACATTTAAATCCATATAAAATGAAAAGAGATATGTATCCTTTGAATTTTCCATCACTAGTAGGATGACTGTGCCATCCTTCCCACCAATTTAAAATTGATCCCCTCCCCTATGCTTCATGTTAGTTGATGTCATTAATCCAGAAGTACCTTTATTAACTTTTTTTTAAAAAAAGATGGTCATTGTACTTAATTACCATCTACAGATGCTTTCAGGACAATTGTGACTGATTTCTAAATGGAGTTTACCTATGGAGAAAGTCAGTTCTAACTAGGTGAGTGTTTTCCTGTAGATATTACTACTGAGTATGTTTATTGCTTCTGTCGATATGCTTGGTATATCCATAAATCTACAATTTGGCAACATAGATTTGCCTTCCTTCCCTTCTGCAAAATGAGTATAACCTCTTCTGGTTTATGAGTTGAGAGAAATGACAAATCAGCCTTAAATCTTTCTTGAAATAACAGTAAGTGAAAAAAATCAAGTAAAAGTCTACAAGATAATTAAAAAAAAGAGTAGCATCTATCCCTTATCTTTGGTGTTCTAAACAGGGAGTTGACTAAGAGAGGGAGTGGGTGGTCGGTGGTATCTGAGGCCTATAACGTGTTTCACACCAAGCCTTTCCTGTATGAATGCCCATTATAATTAATATTACAAGTTTCTTGTTTCCATGCAGTGCAGTGAATGACTAAACCTGATTCAAAGATTTTTTTTTCTGACCCATTCACCCTTTCTTAGCAGCTCAACAAACTATTAGTAGGTTAAGAAAATAGAAGACAGTAATTAAAAGTTGCATCGTTAATCTGTGTCCCCTTGTGTTACAGCAGTTTTTCACTAAACCTGGGACTGTGAAGGGATTACAAAGAAGGTGATTAATAAAGTCCTTTTTAAGGTTATGTGATTTTTTTTCCCCCAGGCAAAAGTGGAAAAGACCATGGCAATAGAAAACTAAGTGGTCACGGCAGTGTCTCCTCCCTTCAAAAGACCCAACTGCTGATGAGGTAGAAATGGAATGCTGTGGTCTCTTAGTCATCCTCTGCAGATTCTTGTGAGGACGTCTCTTCAGTCTCTTCCTGGAACACATGAAAAGAACAATTATTACTCACCGTGAGGGGCCTGGTAAGAAAAGGAACAGGTGACTTTCTTTCTTTCTTTCTTTCTTTCTTTCTTTCTTTCTTTCTTTCTTTCTTTCTTTCTTTCTTTCTTTCTTTCTTTCTTTCTTTCTTTCTTTCTTTCTTTCTTTCTTTCTTTCTTTCTTTCTTTTCTGGGCAGGTCAATGAGGGTTAAGTGACTTGCCCAGGGTCACACAGCTAGTAAGTGTCAAGTGTCTGAGGCCAGATTTGAACTCAGGTCCTCCTGAATCTAGGGCCGGTGCTTTATCCACTGTGCCACCTTAGCTGCCCCCATGAATTTCTTATGATGGAGATCATGACTAGAATTTCTGTTGGCTTCCTGAAAGGATGAGGCTAATTGGCAAATGCTTTCTACTTTCAATGTTTCTTAAACAAGTAGTTGAGGAATAAAGGTGTTGTTTTTTCCCATAGCAGCCATTAACCATTGTTGATTTAACATTTGACATAGTGACAGGCAGAAAACGTAATTGTTTTCAGGCCAAAGAATGTCAGTGTGATGTCTGTTTCTTCACTGGTGAGCGCAGAAAAAAGAAACAAATGCATCTCTATTGAGATTGTTCAAATTGGGGAGTAGCGGGTCAAAAAACAAGAAAAGGAAAACTGAAGGAGGCAGGGAGAGAACTTGATCCTTCAAGCATTAGTAAAAGTGGTGAGTTTCCCCCTGCTCTTCAATTGTACCTGTGCCCTTTTGGTTATTAAAGAACTAAAGAGGGAAGAAGAAAAAAAAACACAACAAAATTGTGTGTGCGTGTGTGTGTGTGTGTGTGTGTAAATTGAAAAAAAATTAAAGAATCAAAGAGAGAAAATAATTTTCTGTAACTTTAAAAAAGTGATGACCCAAGATCTGTATGACTGGTCTGGCTTCCAGACATTTAGGCTGTACATAGAAATGCACAGGCCAATGGTAGATTACCCCGGCAGCATGAATTTATTCTGTCTTCATTATAGATTGCTGGTAGTATTTTTTAATGCTGAGTCTGAGTGTTCCTCCTGTTGTCTACATCTTTGGAGTTGGTGGGGGCCTTCAGCAGACCCCCCTGCTCCCCACACCCTCTAACCCCCTCACCAGGAAGCCCTCTTTACTTTGCTTATTTAATACATTTACAATACCTTTCAGGACATGGTGGTAAATGGGAGACAATAAACATTTCTGATAAAAAGGGTTGTTAGGGAGAAATTGATTTTTATCAAATGTGGCCCACCATCTCATAAGATGGCATGTGAACAGGACCTAGGAAGACTAGGTAAACATTTACCCCTCCAGCTAACTGAGACCCTTTAAGAATGGCCGGCTTAAAACAGCTTATAACAGTCTTCATACTTTAATAGATTTGATTTTCCACATGGCTTCATTTTGTCTGGGTGGCTAACTGACACAATTTATAACTCTCTTCCTTTCCCAGGCCACTACAGTACACCATTCAGTAAAGCATGCCTTAAAGCTTGTCTGCATTATGTGACCAAACTTCCATTCATTAGTGTTTGAAACACTTCAGCTGTGAAGGGGTCCTAAATGCTACCATGTGTGACACCACTGCCTAAGAGTGGCCGCGTGGAAAGAAAACACACACACACACACACACACACACACACACACACACATCTATATACACATACTTCTTTTTCTCTCTTTCTTCCCCCCTCCCTCCTTTTCTCTTTCCCTCCTTTTCTCTCCCTCCTCTTTCTCCCCTTTTCTCTCCCTCCTTCTCTCTCTCCTTTCTCTCTCTCCTTTTCTCTCCTCCTCCTCTCTCTGTCTCTCTTTGTGTCTCTGTCTCTGTCTCTCTCTATCTCTCTGTCTTTCTCCCCCCCATTGCCTTTAATCATAGGCCACTGCTTACTGCAATCCCTTTTCAAAAGGTTTCAAACATCTCCCCAAAAGGCTGAAAAAAAAAGCTGTTAATCCAGGGAATAAACATACACACACAAATGAATGGATGACAGCTTAAAAAATATAACCATAGCAGCATCTAGCCATGAGATTTAACACTGGTTTTGTTTAGTCTGCTGTGGGTGAGGTGGGAAATGTGGAAAGCATGAAGTAAAAGACCTTCCTGCTAAACGGTGGGCCTCCAATATTTAAGCTGGTAGGTTTAGACCTCTTGACGAGGCAACAGGCCATGACCTGGGACGCTACTCTCTGGAGGACCAGCCACAAAGGGAGATGTAGTGTGATCAAAGCCATGGGGAGAAGAAAGAGAGAGAAGCCAAGGGTCAGCTGCCTTCTGACCTTGTCTTTTCACTTAATATTTAAAGTCCAGGAAGTTGCTAACCTGTCGGACAGAAACTGGCTTCATTTCAGTAATGACTCACTTCTCATTGTGGCCAAGGGATGTAGACCTAAGTGACTATTTTGAAACTCACCACTGTGATGGCTACTTTTTTTCTTAAGTGGGATAGACTTTATATCTTTTCACAGGATCATATATACTTAGAGCTAGAAGGAATTTTTTCATATCATCTACTTTGAGCCCTCTCTTTTACAGATGTGGAAACTGAGACCCCAAAAGGTAAAGTCAGCATCACACAAGTAGTACACAGCAGAGTTGAGATGTGAACCCAGACTTTCTAACTATGACTACTAGTAATTAGCATTTCTTTTTTGTTTTGACTCTCACAAAGTGTTTTACATTTTATCTCACAAACCACTCTGAGGTAGATGCTATTTTACAAATGAGGAAACTGAGGCAAACAGAGGTTAAGTGACAAGTATCTGAGGAAGGGTTTGAACTCTAGTCTTCCTGCCTTTGGAGTCCTCAGACACTTATTATTTTCTGCACTACTTAGCTGTCTCTGACCTAGATCCTGATACCTTAATGGGGCTCAAGTAGGATGGATAATTTGTTTGACTTTACTGTATTATTATAGAACCCAAAGTAAATATAATAATGAGAAACCTTCCCTAATAAGTGAAAACAAATAAATGCAAGCAATCAACAGCCATAAAAATGCTTTAAACCATTAATAATAAGAGAAAAAAAACACCTATGAAATGCAGCTGAGTGACAGAGTGAATAGAGCTTTGGACTTGGAGTCAGGACTGCATTTTATTAGCTGCATGACTCTGGGCAAGTCATTTAACCTTTCTAAGCTTCCGGTTTTTCCTCATCTATAAAACAGGGATACCAATCACATCTACTTTACATGGTTGTCTTTAGGATAAAATGAAATAACACGTAGAGCTTTGCAAATATGCTGCTAGGTGGCGCAGTGGATAGAGCGCTGGGCCTAGAGTCAGGAAGACTCAATTTCCCAAGTTGAAATCTGACCTCAGAAACTTACTAGTTGTGTGACCCTGGAAAAGTTACTTTACCCTATTTGCCTCAGTTTCCTCATCTGTAAAATGAGCTGGAGAAGGAAATGGCAACCCATTGCAAGTATCTCTGCCAAGAAACCTCCAGATAGGATCATAAAGAGTTGGAAACAACCGAACAACATCAACAAGTGCTTAGCACTTGTTGCTATTAACATCTCTCACATTAGTGAAGATGACAAAAGAGGAACTGTGAATCATACCTTAGAAGTCACAAACTGTACGGATACTTTGACTAACCAAAAATATAGCCCAAAGAGGAAAGGGATCCATATGGACCAAAGTATTTCTAGCAGCACTTTTTGCTGTTGCAAAGAACCAGAAACAAAGCAAGTGCCTATTAATAGGGTTCTTTTAAGTCTCCCCTTAGACCTTCTGATCTACAGGACATTGTCACCATACTCTTAATTCTAGTGACTTCTCACTGTTACTTATTTCCAGTTTCTGCCCTATATCACTTGTTTGCATGTAATTATCTGCATGTTTTCTCCTTCATTAGATGGGAGCTCATTGAGGGTGGGAACTGTTATTGTTTGCCTTTCTTTGTATGCCTAGATCTTACCCAAGTGTCATGTGCAGCACACAGTAGGTGTTTTATAAAAGTCTGTTGAATGACTCATTGGGGAATGGTTCAATAATTTATAGGATATGAATGGGATGGAATATTATTGACATTAGAAATGAAGAAAGGGAGATTTGGGGAAAATTGTGAGCAGAACTAGGAGAAAAAATTTGCACAATGCCTACAATTATGTAAAGAAAAACAACTTTGAAAAAAATCGAAGAATTATGATCAACCCCATGACCAATTGCATACAACTTCAGTGGGTATAATGGATGGAGTGTTGGATGTGGAGTCAGGAAAATCTGAGTTTGAATCTTTCCTCAGTGTGACCTTGGTCGAGCTAGTTAAGTTCATTTGCCCTCCATTTTCTTATCAATCAGATTGGGAGGATTTGACTTAATAGATTCTATTGTTTTTTTTTTGTTTGTTTGTTTTTGTTTTTTGCGGGGCAATGGGGATTAAGTGACTTGCCCAGGGTCACACAGCTAGTTAAGTGTCAAGTGTCTGAAGCCAGATTTGAACTCAGGTACTCCTGAATCCAGGGATGGTGCTTTATCCACTGCACCACCTAGCCGCCCCCCGACTTAATAGATTCTAAGCCACTAACCTCTGACCCTATCACTACAGAAGACCAACAAAAACTCATGATTGCCATGTCTTGGCAGAGAGAAGATGGAGAAGAGGTGTACAATGAGACATAACATTTTCAGAGATGGACAATCTGCTGATTTGTTTTGCTTTGTTGTTGTTGCTGTTTAGTATTTTTTCTGTTGTGTCGGACCGTTTTGGAGTTTTCTTTGCAAAGATACTGGAGCCGTATGCCATTTCTTTCCCCAGCTCATTTTACGGATGAGGAAACCAAGGCAAACAGGGTTAAGTGACTTACCCAAGATCACACAACTAGTAAGTGTCTGAGGCCACATTTGAACTCAGGTCTTCCTGACTCCAGGCCTGGTGTTCTATCTATTGTACCACCACACTACCCTTTGTTTTGCTTAACTATACTTATATATATCTAGCACAGTGCCTGGCACATAGTAGCCACCTAATAAATGTTTACTGATTGATTTCTTATAGAGGATGATTTCTGTTGGTGAGGGAGAAACACAGAGTGGATGGGTAATGATAGTGATACAAAAAATAGGAAAGTACATCAATGAAATATTTTAAAAACCTCAAAAGAGAAGAGAAGGAAGTTCAGAAGCTGGCAGAAATAGGGCAGTATTGCTACTACTGTGTTAAATTTAATATACACAGAAGAAAACAAATTGTACTCAACACAAATTCACAGCTTCATAGCCAATTCTCTTATCTATTCTTTGCATATCGAAATGTTCATGTTCTTGGGTGTTAGGAATGTTCATAATAATAATAATAATAATAATAAACTTTAACTTCCAAATCTGGAAAGAAAACTTCAAGGTCACAAGCTTTAAAATAATCTATGTTGATCTCTGATAAGTTATTCAAAACTGCTGGAAATTACAAAGATTATGGCTGGATTATGAAGATCATGAAATGTCATTAGTTTGATCAAAGCCCATTTTGACTGAGAGAAAATGATGATTTATGGTATTTTTCGTTGTTGCTGAATACTTCTTAACAGAACACAGCTAGGTACAGTCATAACTAGCATTTTTCATGCCCTAAGACAAGACGTAGGCAACAGAACTTCAAAAATGAACTTTTTTTTTTTTTGGTGGAGCAATTGGGGTTAAGTGACTTGCCCAGGGTCACACAGCTAGTAAGTGTCAAGTGTCTGAGGCTGGATTTGAACTCAGGTCCTCCTGAATCCAGAGCCGGTGTTTTATCCACTTCGCCACCTAGCTGCCCCCCAAATCAAGCTTTTAAAACATTCAGTTGGAGGGTGTATGTGGTGGTGGGTGGTGAGTTTATTAAGAGAAATAGCCCACGTATGGAATATTGTGAGGCCTTTGTCTAGAGAGGGAGATGTTTTCTCTGGTAGCTTCTTATTTTAGCTATTATTCTCGCTTACTAAGTGTGCTAAGCTCTGTTGTTTCTACATTGTGGAATGAGTGTGTAACTTATCAGTTCCCTCTAAATGTCAGCATTTCTTTGGTTGTCCTGTCCCACTTATAAATTGATCTGGGAAGACAGGGTTTGGTATTTTTTTTTGCTTTTTTGTCCCTTTCTACCAATTTTGACATCCTTTCCCTTTGTGTTTAATGCTGGGTGCCATTTGATGAGATAATTATCTGGTACAACTCTCAGGACAAATATGGCTCCCAATGGACCAACACTGTGGTTCTGCTCAGTGCATCAGCTCATGGCATGTATGTCAGAAAGGCAAGAGCCATCCAAAAGGATGAGGTGTGGAGGTAATGAAAGAAAAGGAAGAAGCCACGGGACCAGGATGAAGATGCATTTTGAAAATTCAAGTGACCTCACTCACCAGTCACTGTGCTAAGGATACAAAAAGAGGCAAAGGACAATCCCTGCCCTCAAGGAGTTTCTGATCTAGTGGAGGGGACGGCAAAGGTCTATTTACCTTTCCTGAGTGTGACAGCCCAGTCCCAGTTCAGCATTCACCTGGGATCCCTCTTAAAGGCCAAATGAATACATCAAAGCAGAAACTGTGAGGAGTAACCAGGGAAGGGGCCAGCCAAAATGAAGAAAAAGCTAAGACTGATTTCCCAAGATGGCAGGGCTTTTCTTTTTCTTTCTTTTCTTTCTTTCTTTCTTTTTTTGGATGCTCAGGCCACCTAGAATTATGTTCTCTTTATTTACTTCTTTATGAATCCTGCCACTAATTAGTAGACAGGCTTTTCTGGGCATTGGAATGATTTGAAAACTTTTTTTTTTTTAAATCCAAGTTAAAAACCTATCACCAATGAGATGGCAAGATTGTTCAGACCTCCAACAAAAGCTTTGAAGTAATAAAGAGATTGAAACATGTAGCCAAGAACTGAACACACCTCATTACGGCCTAGCTATGTGGGAAGGCACAGCTACAGCTTCCTGGCCAAGCATACTAACCCATTGGAAAGGGGCTTCAGGAAGGTAAGATAAAAGGGCCTTTCAAAGTGGAAGTGCACAGTGACATTTTTATGAGCACCAGTCACTAAGGCCTCTCTGAACACTGAACAGCTCACAGCCATTCACATTGCTACCTCACAAAGAAAAACGGAGGCTTCCCTCTGAGTGGTGTAACAAGCATGTTTTCTGGCAGGGAATGGAGAAAGGAGGAGAGAGGGAAACTCAATGGGAAAGCTTTATATTTTTAAAATTTTTAAATTTTTTTTGTTTTTTAAAATTTTTTTAAATTAAAAAAAATTTATTATTTAAAATTTTTTTTTTGGGGGGAGAGCTTTATTTTTTATGATTATCATTAAACTACACCCAATTTTGCCCCAATTCTTCTTTTGCTCATGAAAGGGAGACATTTCCCAAAGATGGCTCTATGCATCCCTCACTCAGAATACCCTGGCTCTGAACTGAGCTTGGAAAATTCCAAAAAGAATCAGAAACATATTTTGGAAATATCACTGTCCTTTTGATTTGGTCCAGCAGAATGGATGTGGTATATATACCTTATGGTACAATTCAGCTGAGTGATTAAAACACACACACACACACACACACACACACACACACACACACACACACACACACTAATGCTTGATGGAGCTCTAAAATACTTTGAAAAAATGTTTGAAGAGTTTAGTCATAGACCTTACCACACAGACACTGGTGAGGTTGTGAGCTGGCAAGAAATGTAGTATTTAATGTTCGAGAGCTCAAGTTCTGGGTTTAATTTTCAGATTCAGACTAAACAGCGGGTCTGTAGTGAGAGGGAGGCCGTCCCAATTCCTAAATTGAATGGGGAAATGGAAATGCTCGCCCCTTCAAACTTTATTGATTGTGTAACCATGGAGTTACCTCTTTGGGCAGATCGAGGAATGCAAAATCACAGAAGTCCGCTTCAGCTTTAATAAGGCTCTATTTTTTTTTAACTGCAAAGAATTCTGTTGCTCTTTTATTATGTAATGCTGCAGGCTAAAAATACATCCATAATTTAAGCCATCTTGCCAATAAATCTACAAATACCTGGTAATCCAGAAAGGGTAGTTGTGGTTTAATGACATACTCTTTTTGTCATCCTAATATGTTCAACTCCTTAAGGACTTAGGATGACGCATTTAAGAGGTTTTTTTTAACTTCTTGAATATCTCCAAGCAATATCGTCCAGAATGGGAATTGAAGGCCTTCCCCTCAGTGGTACTGACTAGGAACCAATTTTTCAGGTTTCTTTGCTAAGAGACCCACATGACCACAAAGCTGAGCTCTCTTGCTACTCTGTCAGATATTTTAATTTAAAATGGATTGGGGCTGTTTAACTTAATGGAAAGTGATTATTTCCTCCAACTAGAAAAAACTTTATGGCACTTCCCTCCCCCTACCCCCCCAAACCCCTTTTGAAATGAAACATACATAAACTATATAATCTGACAGGCACAAGGGTTCCTAGTGGAAATGCTAGGGATGAAACAAAATTTTTTTTGGATAGTCTTAAGATGAAGATATTTTTCACTTTTATATCTCACTTTCATTTTATACTCATGACCTAAACAAAAACAAACAAAAAAGCACAAATCTCAAGGTTCCTTTGGGGAACATATACTCAACTTAGAGGTTAAAAACTACATTTTAACAATAATCTGCAAAAGGAAATGAAAGGGGGCAGCTAGGTGGCACAGTGGATAGAGCACCGGCCCTGGAGTCAGGAGTACCTGGGTTCAAATCTGGCCTCAGACACTTGACACTTACTAGCTGTGTGACCCTGGGCAAGTCACTTAACCCCAATTGCCTCACTAAAAAAAAAAAAAAAAAAAAAAAAAAAGAAATGAAAGCATGTCACAGGATCATTGATTTAAAGCTGAAAGGGACCTTAGCCATCATATCATCCAACCTTTTTCCATTATGCAGGAGGAAAATGAGCAGCAAAACAGTAAGGTGACCAAAAACATCAAGCAAGGGGTAAGGAGGAGGGTTTGAATTTGAACTTAGGACTCCCAAGTTTAGTGCCCTTTCTAATACACCAGAGGATCATAACAATTTATGAATCACATCCCTGATACCATAGGCAGTCTGGTGAAGCCTATAGACCTTTTCCAGAATGGATTTAAATGCATAAGATGAAACACAAAAGATTATGAGGGAAACCAATTATATTGAAAACTAATATAGAATAGAAAGTGTTGGACTGATAGTCAGGAGACCTGGGCTTGAAAGTAAATTCTGATGCTATCAGTTTATGAGGCATTTAGGTGGTGCACATTTAGGATAGAGCACTGGACCTGGAGTAAAGAAAACCTGAGTTCAAATCCAGCCTTAGACAATTACTAGCTGGGTGACCCTGGGGAAATCATTTATCTCTGTCTCAGTTTCCTCAATTGTCAAATGGGTATAATAACAGCATCCTACCTCCCGAGGATGTTGTGAGGATTCAATTAGATATTTGTAAAGCACTTAGTGCAGTGCCTGACACAGTGTAGGCACTGTATAAAGACTTATTCCTGACATTCTCCTCTTTTATTCAGTTTTGGAGAAGAACACTTGTTCTTTACTGGGGTACTGTGAAGAAAGCGGTCAGAAAAATCTTCAACAGCTAAAAAAGTTATTATACTTAAGATGCATCAAGTGACAGTGCTTTAGAAATACTAGTTTTTTACCACAAGGAACATGATAGAGATGGGTCAGGGGCTTAACAAATTATGTGACTTTTTCTTTTTGTGGTTGTTTACCTTATTTGCCAAGGATGATAATGAAGGAAAACAGATTGGGGCACAGGAGAGAGAGAGAGAGAGAGAGAGAGAGAGAGAGAGAGAGAGAGAGAGAGAGAATGAGAATACGAGAATATGAATATGCTAGCTGGTATTGGAATTAGGAAGACCGGGCTTCAAGTCTGGTCTCTGGCACATATTGACTGTGTGACCCTAGGAAAGTCCCTTAACCTCTTAATGCCTGGGGCAATTTATTAGACTTTCAGAGGAAAGGCTGTTCTTGAATTGTCCTGGTAGATGGAGCTTCCTTATGGATTATTCCTTGTATTAATGAAATCACAATTGTGGTCCAACAAGTGTCTGTATTTTAGGTGCCTTCACCTGAAGTAGAGAGAATCTATGGACAGATATGGAGGGCTCACAATAAAAAGTAGGTAGCCATTGTGATCATGCTTTAGTCATAATTTGATAGGAACAGGACCCCTGATTTTATTGATAGAGGGAACTCATGGAATAGGAACACTTTCCAGCAGTGGGTAGAAGATTGGTAACTGAAATATGTATATCCTTAAAGAGTTTCCTAGGGGCAGCTAGGTGGCGCAGTGGATAGAGCACTGGCCTTGGATTCAGGAAGACCTGAGTTCAAATCCGGCCTCAGACCCTTGACACTTACTAGCTGTGTGACCCTGGGCAAGTCACTTAACCCCAATTGCCTCACCAAAAAAAAAAAAAAAAGAGTTTCCTTGAATATTGAGAGGTAAAGTGATTTGCCAGCCCCTTCAGAGGTAGGACTTGACCCCAAGTCTTCCTGGCTTCAAGGCTGGCTTTCTCTCCACTAAATTGTGCTGCCTCTCAACTTGAGCTTATTTTTAAAAATTCACCTAAATTGCTGATACTTCCTAGTACATACTAACATTCCTTTGAAAGAATGAAGGCAGACTTAATCTTTCTCCTTGGCAACTGATTGATACTGGACTAACAATACAAATGTCAGCTCTTCTCCAGGCCAAAATGATCATGGCAATTGTCTTTGGTTGAGATTAGGTCTAATCCTGTTTTAACAAACAGTGGAGGCTCATAGTAATGAACAACATACTTAGAAAGCTAGTTAAGTTATAGTGAAAGGTCACACACACATTACATATGCAATAAACTAGTTAAAGGCAGCGCAGTGGATAGAGTGCCAGGCCTGGAATTAAGAAGACCTGAGTTCAAATTGGGTCTCAGACAGTAATAGTTGTGTGACCCTGGGCAAGCCACTTAACTCTGTTGACCTCAGTTTTCTCATCTGTAAGGAAATGGCAAACCACTCCAGTATCTTTGCCAAGAAAACCCCAAATGGGTCATGAAGAATCAGACACAACTGAAATGACTGAACAGCAGCAGAAGAATCAACAATTGGAAGAAAAAAATCCTTCAAGGTCTTGCTTTAAACAGTGGTGAAAAAGTTATTGAATGCTCTTATTCTTCTGCAAGGCTATTTGGAATTTGGTTTGGTTAAAAATACTTTTTAAGAGATCAAAGGTGACTTACTGGTTAAGTAAATTCCTGACATATTTAGGGAAACAATGAAAAACAAGCGATTTTCAATATATATCAAATTGTAGCAAGATAGTTATTTCTACTCTATTTTCTGGTGTTTAAGAAAAAAAATCTATCTTCTTCACTTAGTCCTTTATTTTTTCCTTTTTAAAATTAAAAAAAAATTACTGTTAATCTGAAATGATGAATACTAATGAACATGAATAGTTCTATGTACAAAGAATCAACAATGAAGATGGTATATAGAACTTGTGTTTTTTTAAAGTATGTGCTAATTCAACATATTACTTACAAAACTGTGACACTTGTTTATGTCTTCCTCTAAACTTCCTTCTTTTCTGTCAAAAATTCTTCATTGGTTCTCTCTCCTTTCTTACTTTTTTTCATTACTAAGATCTTCCTTCTAAATTCCACTGTCTCCCTGCCCCACAAATCTCTGGAATTCCGATTGGTCATTTTATTAATCTCATTCTTTATTTCTTATGGTGCAATAATATTCCATTGTATTTTACTGTAATTTGCTAGCCATTCAGTAAATGATGAACACTCATTTTCCTCATTTCCAGTTAAAAAAAGATAGGCTATGAATATTTTTGTACATTTGTGTGCTTTCCTTTTTCCTTTGATCTCTTTGAGGAATATATCTAGTAGTGGTATTATTGCTGCATCAAAAGGTGTATACAGTTTAGAGACTTTTGAGAAATAGCTCCAAATTGTTCTTTAGGCTTTTTGGTGTTAACCACATTTACACCATCAGTGAATCCTCTCCAACAATTGTCATTTTCCTTTCTTGGGGTGTCTTTGCCAAACTGAAGTGTATGATGTAAACTTTAGTTGTTTTAATGAGCATTTATTTTATTAGTTATTTGGAGAATTTCATATTCCCCTCCATTTAAAAAAAATCGAGCAACCTGTGAATAGTGTCATGAAAAAACATTACTAACACTTGCAAATGTTACCTAATATACAATGAGTGTTTTTAGGCAGAGGAACCTATATTTTTATTCAAACTTTTAGAATTTTCTTGTGAGGCTAGACTTTGAAAATTGGTTACTGTTTATTCCACATTCAAACCTGGCCAGAAAATTTGGCAGGTCGAAGCTTCTGGTAAGTTTACTAACTGATTGCATGTGACAGGTGGTTGGCACTCAAGCTATATTCAAATGGAGGTGCCAAACATCCAATGCATGAATGTGAGAGGTAGGGAGAGGTCACTACTTGTTTATTTTTTAGCTTAACATGGGGCCTTTCCCCTACACTTAAGAAGTTATCACTCATAAATTGGAAGTTGGTCTCTGTTAGACTTGAATGTTTTCATTACCCCCAAGTTAATCCCTTTCCCCCTTCATCTTACAATAAAGTCTCAAGAAAAGAGCAGAAGTGGAAATATTGTTTTGGAACAAAAAACAATCATGACCACCACAACAACAACTCTCCACACTCTAGCACAAGCAAGGTCAACCCCAGACACCCAGCTCTTTAACCTACTTGGGGTGTATAAACAGCCCCAAACTGAGCAATGTGTTTTCACTTCTGTTTATAAGTTAAGTCATCAGAATAACAAGACATTCTCTGCCAAGAACCAGTTGACTTCCTATTTTTGCCAATGTTCCTTTAATACAACTGTTAGCTAATTACTCCATCTGTTTATAGGACTAATATTAACAGCTAATAATTATTTAGATTTGCTCATTGTCCCCTTGTTTTTTGCTCTTCTTCATCTTAGGTCCTTTTGTGTATTTCTATTTCAGATATTACCTCTTCCCCTCACTTTTCTTCTCTTTAATATATTCCTCTGCTTTTGAGATCCCTTACATTCACCATTAGATTCAACTCATCGTCCTCTTAGATTCCTGTTTCTACCTTACTCTCTTAGTTTATCTAGGAGATGTAAGAGGGAAAGGGTGGTAGTATCAAAACTTGGGTTTCTTACACAACACGAGTGCCCTTAGTGTCTCTTATAGAATGACAAGTTGGCACCAAAAGTTTACCAACCCACAGAAATGTTTCACCATCCTGAAAGAATTCATTATGACTGACCCAGTGTAAATCATTACTGTCCCTGAGAAAGAGTAGATGAGTGGCTATTTGTAAATCTGATTTATTATGAGTAATTTACTCCTCTGGCTGAAGTATGATGTAAAAGATGAGTGTTAGAATGAGAATGCTGTCTCCTCTCTCTTCTTCTCTACTCTTTGTATGTCTAGACTAAGAACCCACTGTAAAACTCCTTTTTTTTTGAACAAGATGCGGGCTGCAATTCATCAACTTGCTGTTACCCTAAATGAAATCTCTAATTTTGTTCCAAACAATGTTTAGGTTGTCTGAAATATAAACATCCCCACAACTGCCCTTGAAGTCTCTGTAAAAACATTCAACATTTGCTATGTAAGTTTTTTTTTCTTTTAATGGGGGTGGGAGGGAAGCATGATAAACCAAGTCTCACTGAGGTGCCTCTGCTATGGTGCCCTCACCATTACCAGGACATATTTCTTGCAGGTTAAAAGAGTTTATATCTAAACAGACACTTCTGCTCCCTAACCTCTGAGAAACCTTTGGATTTGTCTATGCCTTTGGATTCTGGTCGCTGCAAAGGGAGAGATAGAGCAACACTAGTTCTCATTGCACCCATTCAAGGGGTACTACTTTCCAGGAACAGAAAGCAAATGAGAGAAATGGGGTGAGGGAAGGCTCCTTTTGCTCTTATTTAAGGGTGTACAAAAGGGTGTTTCAGGAAGATGGAGAGAGAGTAATGTTTTAACGAACATGTATGTAGGCAGTTTCTTCTGAGCTCAGCTTTAAGCCCAAGGGGAAGAAATGAATGAACAACAATTTGAGGTATTTATGAAACAGAAAACCTTTTTCTATGTATTCTTCAAACTCATAGATTCCTTTGTTAGCTCACTAAGATTAGGTCTAACTTTCCACTAGGCATACAAAAAATCTCACCCTGATAACTTTCTTGATGTTGCTTAAACAAAATGTCCATATTTCCTTTCTCTTAAAGTTAAATTGTGACTAAGGATACAGCTGCTTCAAATTGCTAGAAAGTTAGGAAATGGTCTCATTTGTCCTTTTTGCTGATTTTATCGCTTTTAATTAGAATATAGTGTGGGCGCAAAGGTAGGAATTTTCCCCCCAGTGGTTTGTGAAATCATAATCTAAAAACGATAACAATTATGTGGAGAGTTTCCACTTCAGTTTCTAAGACTATTAATTTTAACACTAAGGAAGCTCACCGATGACTTTCTGTGAGTTGTATTTGGTTTACTTTGTTAATTGAAGCTTGCCCAAGGGAGGCTCCTGCATTTCAGATTCATCTCTTACTTCTTACGATGATGCATATAAACACTCAAATATGCAAGTTTTGAGACTCACACAAATTCTGAATTTATCACTTCACAGTGGATGTTACTATGACATTTTCTATTGGTAAGAACTGCCATCCTTGGAGATCAGAGGACGTCAAAGCATTTGATGACATTATGCTCTCTTACAATAGGGTCTTTGTTGTCCTGTGTACATGTGACATTTACACGGCATGCCATTAGACTGCTTTATCCTCACAGAAAGCAAGAGCAAAAGCCTTGCTATTTCCCCTTAACAATTTAAAAGTAATTTTCTTTAAAAATCAATGAAAATATTAATGTCTGTATTTGTGAAGAAATCGGTAGTACCTGGATGCTAACTAGTATCTTCCAGAACCTCTAAGAAACTGTATCTCTGTAAATTAGAAGTTCAGCAGTCAGGAATAAACCTGAATATATTAACACTAACTGAAATTTATATGCACTCATTTAGTTCTAACATCTTTTTAAGGGAAGGAAGGGAAATATTTCATTAGCCCCATTTTACAGACAGAACTACAGAAGAGAGGTACGATTATAAAATTAGTCCAGCAGGATGAGCTAAAAACCTGGTACTCTTCTTACCCCTGGACTTTTTTCTTTAAACTGTACCCCTTCTCTCATTGTACCAAAATCTTCACATAGCGTTACTTAAACATAACCCCTCAAAGCCCTGCTGATGAAGAAAGGATATGATTCTAACTTAATCCAGACTGCCACATGGAAAAGCCATCTGTGAGGATATTTTGAAGGAAACAGATGGAAAAGGAAGAGATTCTTCTGAATGTCATGTAAGATTTACATGATCCTCCATGAACTTCCATGTAGTCTCCATGTTTATCTAATTTATCACTATTTCCTTCGACAGCATAGATTAGGAAACCCACATGAACGCGTGTTCTTGCTGTGAATTCTAAATCTCAGCTCTTCTCCTTTAAAGGTCAATTTGTAAGTATAAGAAAAATGCAAGAGAAGCTGACTGATCAGCTATGTTCATCCTTTGCTCCCGGGATAACTATCAGCTCTCTTGAAACCTTAATTCACTTTCTACTGTTCACTGATCTCATTTCTCCTTACTTTCCGAGTAAGAATATTTGTTTCAGCCAGGTTAATCTGTTTGCTCTTTGCCGCATATCATTTCTTCCTATATCTTTTCCTTTTATATATGACTTTTCATTTCCCTGGAATACCTTCTCCCACCTACCAGCCCAGCCTTCATTGCTCATTTTCCTTCAAAATTCAATTCTTTCAGGAAGACTTCCATTAACAAAGAGACAGGGTGGGTAAGTTGGGGTTGTGGGAAGCCTCTTGGATGATGAGCCACAAGACCTGGTTTTAACATCAAGTAGCTGGGGGGACCTTAATCTTAGTTTCCTCAGGCTAAAATGAGTATAGGACTTCCTGTCCCACCTATGTCCTAGGGTTGTTAAGATCAAATGAGAAAAAAGACACTTCGGAAACGATATCTATATCTATATAAAATATATTACATGCATATACACATACATACATATACACACTATATATACATATATGTATATATATATATATATATATACACACACACACACACACACACACGTGCACACACACAAATGCAATGCAGTACTATCATTATTACAGCCATTCTTTCATTCTGCATTTTCTCAGTTCAGTGGAAGTTCTTAAGTATTTTCTTATGAGTATAAAGATTCCCAAGGTCAGGACACTGTCTAATATTTCTTCTGTATTCATCATAACACGTACTGCAGAACTCACTATGCCATGTTATTGTTGAGGCATTTTTGTTTGTTTGTTTTTCCAGTCCTGCCTGACTCTTGGTGATTCCATTTCAGCAAGGACACTGGAGTGGTTCAACATTTCCTTCTTCAGTTCATTTTGCAAATGAGGAACCGAAGCAAACAGAGTTAAGTGACTTGCCCAGGGTCACATACCTAGTAAGTCTAAGAGGCCAGATTTGAATTCACAAAGAGGAGTCTTCCTGACTCCAGGACCAGCACTCTATCCACTGTGCTACTTAGTTGCCCCAGTATGTCATAGACTCTCAATAAATGTCAGGGACTAAATCTGTACTATGGCATTTACACTGCCCAGACTTTCAACAAAAAGGATCAACTGGAAAACTATTTTCACTGAGTAATTGCATATCTGTGAAAGAAAGAATAAGTCAAGTAAACATGGAATCTCTAAGTTAAAATTGAAAGTTTGCTACTTGTTCCTAAATTTAACTGTCCCTCCAATAAATATATTTTCAAATAATAAAACTAATTTATCTTACATATATTTGGGGCTGGGGGCCACTTATCAGGAGTGATTTATTCTGAGAACTTTGAGGATGACGGTTGTAATCAATGCTAACATTTATATGGTATTTTAAGGTTTACAAAGTATTTTGATCATGATAACAATACTCTGAGGTGTGTGGTATAGTCTATTGTCCTCATTTTATAGATGAGAGAATGGAGTTTTTGAGATATTAAATGGTTTGTCTATGGTCATATGGATAATAGGCATCAGAGTTGGAATTACATCTTAGTTAAATAATTTATTTAATTACTCATATAAATTAGGTATTCCTTTGTAGTCTTTTCTAAAAAAAATTGCATCAATGTTATTTTTCAAAAAAACATCTTGGAATGAGAGGAACTGGGAGAAGTTGATTCTTGGAAAATCTTGCTTATGATGTTACCCTTTATGTCTAAATCATATACCTATTTTTCCCTTATCTTGGAATACAGTGTGAGGTGTTGGTCTATACTCAGTTTCTGCCAAACTACGTTCCAGTTTTCCCCGCAATTTTTGTCAAAAAGTAAATTCCTGTTCCAAAAGTTGGGATTTTTGCCTTTATCAAGTACTAGATTACTATGGTCATTTACTACTATGTATTGCATACCTTTTCTATTCCACTGATCCACCCTATTTCTTAGACAATACCAGATTGTTTTGAAGATTACTGCTTTTTAATACAGTTTGATATTTGATACTGCTAGGCCACCTTCCTTCATATTACTTTTTTAATTAATTCCATTTATATTCTTGACTTTTGTTCTTCCAGACAAATATTATTGTTATTTTTTCTGGCTCTATAAAATATTTTATCTTAGTTTGAGGGGCATGGCACTGAATTAAGTAGGTTAATTTAGGTAAAATTTCATTTTATTATATTGGCTCAGCTTACCATGATCAATTAATATTTCTCCAATTGTTTAGATCTGGCTCTATTTGTATAAAAAGTGTTTTGTAATTGTGTTCATAAAGTTCCTGAGTTTCTCTCAGCAGATAAACTCCTAAGTATTTTTTTATTGTCTGCAATGATTTTAAATGAAATTTCTCTTTCTATCTAGCTGGGTTTTGTTGGTAGCATATAGAAATGCTGATGATTTATGTGGGTTTATTTAAAACCTAAAACTTTGTTAAAATTGTTGATTATTTCAACTAGTTTTTTTTTAGTTGATTCTCTAGGATTCTCTAAGTACAGCATCATATCATCTGCAAAGAACAATAGTTTTGGGTTCCCATTGCCTATTCTAATTCATTCAGTTCCTTTTTTTTGGTCTCATTGCTATAGCTAGCATTTCTATTACAATATTGAATGAAAGTAGGGATAATAGAAATTCTTACTTCACCCGTGATTTTATTGGAAAGGCTTCTAAGATATCACCATTACAGATTATGCTTGTTAATAGTTTTAAAAAGAGATAAAGTTCTGTTTATCCTATGTTTTCTAGGGTTTTTAAAAGGAATGAGTGTTGTATTTTGTCAAAAGCTTTTTTGTTGTTGTTGCATCTATTGATGTAATCATATGATTTTTGTTGTTTTTGTTATTGATATGGTCAGTTATGCAGATTATTTTCCTACTATTAAACCTGCCCTTCATTTCTGGAATAAATCCTACCTGTTCAGAGTATATGATCTTTGTGATAAATTGCTATAATCTCTTTGTGTTTTACTTAATTTTTTTTTTTTTGCATCAACATTCATTAGGGAAATTGGTCTACAGTTTTCTTTCTCCATTTTGGCTCTTCCCAGTTTAGGTACCAGCAGTATATTTGTGTCATAAAAGGAATTTGATAGGACTCCTTATTTGCCTATTTTTCTAAATAACGTCTTTAATATTAGAAATAATTGTTCTTTAAATGTTTGGTAGAATTCATTTGTGAATCCATCTAGTCCTGGGGATGTTTTTTTGATGGCTTGTCCAATTTCTTTTTCTAAGATAGGGTAATTTAAATATTATATTTCCTCTCTTAATAATCTGAGCAATTTATAGTTTTGTAAATATTCATTCACTTCACTTAAATTGCCAGATTTACTGGCACACAATTGGGCAAAATAGCTCCCAATTATTGCTTTAACTTCCTCTTCATTGGTTGTGCATTCACTCTTTTCATTTTTGATTCTCATAATTTGCTTTTCTTTTTTTTTAAATCAAATTAACCAATTTATCTATTTTATTTTTTCCATAAAACTAGTTCCTAGTTTTATTTATTAATTCAATAGCTTTTTAACTTTCAGTTTTATTAATCTCTCCTTTGATTTTCAGGATTTCTAATTTACTGTTTAATTAGGGATTTAAAATTTGTTCTTTTTTTTTTTTTTTTTTTTTTTTTTAGTGAGGCAATTGGGGTTAAGTGACCTGCCCAGGGTCACACAGCTAGTAAGTGTTAAGTGTCTGAGGCCGGATCTGAACCCAGGTACTCCTGACTCCAGGGCCGGTGCTCCATCCACTGCGCCACCCAGCTGCCCCCTTTTTCTATTTTTAAAAAATTGAATGTCCAATTCACTGATCTGCCCTTTTTCTATTTTATTGATGTAAATATTCAGAAATAAACATTTTCCCCTAAGTACTACTTTGCCCGCATCCTATAAATTTTGGTATGGGTTTTCTCATTGCTGTCAGTCTTTAAATAAAAACAATCAATGAATCATTAATTAATTAATTGTTTATTATTAAACATACTATTGCAATTAATTATTATATTATATTATAATAATTGGTATTATATAATTGATATAATATATAATTAATTTATTGTTTTATTTAATAATTCCTTGATTGTTTTTATGATTTGTTCTTTGTCCTACTCATTCTTTAGGATTAGATTATTTCACTTCCAATTAATTTTAATCTATATTCCCATGATATCTAGATGTTCCATGTTTCTATCAAGCTTAAATAGAAGCCATACAGATCCAGGTTAGGTATAAAGAAGACTTTCAGATCTAAATTTTCAAATTTGTAATTTTGAAGTGAAGTCTCAAGAATAAATTAATTACCATTTTCAAATGTTCTATGTGTCAAGTTGGTGCTCAAAATTTATCCCAACAGAAGACAATCTCTGTCATTCCCACCAAGCTGGAAAGCCATTAGGTAGCCACTAAGTTGACCTCTATCATCCAAGGATTGATCTTGCTAAGATCAAGGCTCATTGCTAAAAAGATAGCCATTAGATGAAGACCTGAAAGGGACCTAGAAGGTCGTTGAATCCAAACTTCTCATCTGACAGATGAAAAAAAAGGGAGAAAGAAGATAAGTGACTTACCCTAGGTCACATAGGTAGTAAATATACGAAGCAAAATTTGAACACAGGTCTTCCTGATTTTTAAGTTCAATGCTTTATTCACAACATCATGGACTTCAATGGTACAGGCAACTCCCAGGAAAGAAATTTCTTCTACCAATACAGATTGGCAACTCTTTAGCAGTTTAGTCTCTAAGACTGGGTTACTGAGAGTTTAAGTGACTTGTTCAGGGTCACACAGCCAGTCTGCATCCAGGCTGCCTCTCCAGTTGGTTTCTTAATGAATATAACACTTTTTTTTCTGATATGACCTGGACTTAGTACAGGGAACTTCAGAAGGAGGGGTTTTGACATTGTCAAAGTCACTGTGGTTGGGACATTGTGTATGATTTCCCAACTTATGAAATCGGGCTAACTTTTCTTGTCAATTAACTCCTTTTTAGTTCTATGAATATTAAATAATTATTTGGACATGCCCTAAACACTTCAGAAGCTATTATATAATATTGGCATGATAAAGAAAGGATTTTTAATGTCTTGAAATATTTTTATTTATAAAAGTATACACATAGTAAGTTTCCTATGAAATCAATGGATGATTATGTGGGAAGGGGGAAAATTTGGTCATGAAGGCATTTTGAATAAAAGGTTTTATAAAAACTTGTTATTGCATGCCTCTTACCCCAAGAACATACTATTATTTCCAATTTACAGATCAGGAAACTGAGGCAAGTTAAATGAATTTATATTCAAAACATTTTGTAGGCTCTACATTCTCTTCAATCAATAACTCTTTAAACCTGAGGTACACCAATTCTATTAAAAGAAATTTTTAGTAACGTATTCATACTTTATGTTTTAAGAAACTCCATGGGGGGCGGCTAGGTGGCGCAGTGGATAAAGCACCAGCTCTGGATTCAGGAATACCTGAGTTCAAATCCAGCCTCAGACATTTGACACTTACTAGCTGTATGACCCTGGGCAAGTCACTTAACCCCCATTGCCCTGCAAAAAAAAAAAAAAGAAACTCCATGGAAAAATATGGATTGAGAACTATGTAATATGTGGGAGTCAGATGTAAGGGACAAAGGTAGGAAAGAATCACTTTCATCTCACTCCTCATAGTAATCAGAGAATGAATTCATTTTAATTCATATCTTACCTGAGCAGGCTTCTTTTGAATCACCTGTTGTGGCTGGGGAAAAGGAGAAAAAAAGGCAGTGTTAAACTCTTACAAGTGACAAAGGTAAGAATAATTTTGGATAAATTTATAAATTTGTCTATCAAGTTAAGAAGACTCTTTCAAGATTAAAATGATTCTTTATAAAACATCTGTGATTTCAGTTACCAAGACATACATAAGAACTATATGAATATAATCAGAAAATAATATTCACAAGACAAAGATAAAGAAATAAATTAAAGAGATATTAGTGGCTTGTGGTTGGGCTGTGTCAGCATTAATAAAAATGGCAATATTACTTAAGTTGTTTATAGATACATTGCCATACCAATCAAACTACCAAAGTTTGGCTACTTGATATAATTAGGCTAACCATAACAATATTCATCTGAAGAAACAAAAGGTCAAGAATCTCAAGGGAAACAATGAAAAAAGTAGGAAAAAAGAATCATTAATGATAAGAGAAATGTTAACTAAGACAATTTTGTGGTTCTATCTTACATTCATCATATGGACCAAGATGGCAAAAAGGGAAAATGACAACCATTTGAAAGGATATGAGAAGACAGGCACAAATGCACTGTTGGACTGGTGAAATGGTCCAACCATTCTGAAAATCAGTTTGAATGTATACCCCAAAACTCATGAAACTGTGCATACCCTTTGATTCACCAATACAATATCATTAATAGATTTATACCCCAAAGAGATCAAAGAAAGAATGGATGCATATGTACAAAAATGCTTAGAGTAGGTTCGCTTTTTGTTTTGTCTTTCTGTATTTTTTTTTGATAGCACAGAATTTGAAACAAAGGAGGTACCCATCAATTGGGGAGTGGCTTAAAGAATTCTGACATATGAATATAATGGAATATTATTATGCCCTAAAAATAAAGAAAGGGTTGGGAGTACTCCTATGAAACTGATGCAGAATGAAGTGAGCAGGATCAGGGGAACACTTCTTTACACTAATAATAACATTGTAAAGAAAACAACAATAAAATTCTTGGGAACCCTTCTCAATTCAATGAAAAATCATGATTCTATAATTCTAATAAGGATGCATGAACACCTGGGCAAAGAGGTGATGGATTAGAGGTACAAAATGAGACATGCATTTCCAGATATAGATTGTGGGTGAGTTTTTTCTCAACTACATTTATTAATTAATAAGGGAATAACTTTATAAGGGAGTAGGAAAAGAAGTTACAGCAAAGCTAAAAAGAAAAGGAGAAAAGAAAGAAGAGAGAATCAAGAAATTATTTTTAAAAATACACAGAAGAGAGAAGAAGAAAGTTCAGAAGGGGACCCAGACAAGAAGGGCAATGTTAGAACTATTGTGTTAAAAGATGAAAATTTTGGGCAGCTAGGTGCCCCAGCGGATAAAGCACCAACCCTGGATTCAGGAGGACCTGAGTTCAAATCTGGCCTCAGACACTTGACACTTACTAGCTGCGTGACCCTGGGCAAATCACTTAACCCTCATTACCCAACCAAAAAAAAAAGATGAAAATTCACTGTCCCATGCAATCTTCTTTTTTTTACTATTTGTGTAGGGAAATGTTTACATTTGTGAATGTTTTTCGAGTTTGTAATTTTAAAAAGGACAAATTTTGAAAAGATTAAAGCAATTCTACAAGAATACTGTACAAATTACTAATAACAGCATATGTGTATATACACACACACACACATATGGAGTACTTTGTAATTTTAAATTATTTTCATACACATCATCTCATTTGATCCTTACCACAAAATTGGTAGTAAAAAAATGATTATCTGAGATGTCTGGGATGAAGAAATTGAGGCCCAGAGAGGTGAATGAATTGACTTCCTCAAAATCAGATTGTTATTTAGTAGAGCCTAGACAGGAGGGGCACAGCTAGGAGATGCAGAGGATAAGGTGCTGGTCCTGAAATGAGGAAGGGTCTTCTTCCTGACTTCAAAGCTGGCTTCAGACACTTACCAGCTGTATGATCCTGGGCAAGCCACTTAAACTAGTTTGTCTCAGTTTCCTCCTTTCTAAAATGAGCTGGAGAAGGAAATGGCAAACTACTCCAGTATCTTTACAAAGAAAACCACAAATGGGGCCACAAAGAGTCAGACACAACTGCAACGACTCAACGACAACAACAGCAGAACCTAGACATTAATCCAGATCTTTTCATTCCCATCCCCTGATATTTCTATTGTTGTTCTTGTGCATCCTTCGTTTTCCAAGAGGAGGTTTGGCTAAAGGTAAATCCCTTTGGAGGGGTGAGACTCCCCAATTCAATTACTTTCCCTTAAGTAGTTCCTTAATTATTTGCTGTTCTTAATAGTTAGCACTTATAGTTTGCAAAGCCCTTTCCAAATCCTCTCATTTTACCTTCATAACTCTAGGAGGTAGCTGCTATTATTTCCAGTCAAATGACTGGGTCACACAGCTAATGAGTATATGAAGGCAGAGTTTGAATTCAAGCCTTCCTAATTCTAGGTCCAACATTCTACCCCATGCACCACCTAGCTGCCTTACTAGTGTCTCTAAAAGAAAAAAAAATCCAAAGTAGCAAGGCTCAGTGAGCATGATTATAAAGAAAAGTGGCAAGAGAGTTGTATTCAGATCTTAAAAATCTTCATTTTTCTGGTATGCCCTTTTCTTTGCTTTAAATCGTAGTGGAAAAGATATCCTAAAGCCACACTGTTTGTGATGATGTCTTCTCCAGGTGGATGGTTTGCCCAGGGATCATTAGAACTTTTCTACCCCTTAGGGCTCAAATGTTCCTGCCAAGAGATTATTCATCTCAAAAGAGTCATTTGTAAGAATAGACTACATTGAGCCTTTCAGTAACCTCCATCTCCGGCCCTCTCCTCTCTCTTTCTCCTCTTGGTGATTACACCTGTACACATGTTTACTCTCAAGCCACATCAAATCCACAGACATTCTTGCAGGCTGACTAGTTCCAACTGCTCAGAAATCCCCACATTTTTTTGGCTGTGGACTCTGCATTCATGTGACTCCTGCATACTCTGTAGCTCAATGAAATCCTCTGAAAGAGCTGCCAACTCACCCAATTTTCCATGAATTAGGTCCTGACACTTCAATGAGGGGAAAGACAATGTCTGAAACGAGGCCAGCTCTGGCTCTCTGCCTAGTCTGCTCTAGTGCTCCTACCAGCTGCACTTCCACAGATCACTTCATACTTTTCAGACCACCAAACAAACAGACCCTTGAATACTTTCAATGCGGGTTGGGGTGACGGCTGCCAGTATGTTTTCCCAGCCTCTGGCACCCAGTGGCTCCAGACTGAATCCAGAAAGTTGGTTGTTTTTTTTGTTTTGTTTTGTTTTTATTTTTATGAATGGCTTGGGTAGAGAACTGCAGACTGGATACTGCGGCCATTCATAAAAAAAAAAAGGAAAGGAAAAAAAATGGTACTTCCACTGTCTGGAAACCTTTTCTGATACCAACCAAATTGCAAGTCTCTCTCTGTCTTCCCTGAGTTACTTACTGTCTTAGTCTTAAGTATATATTTTGATATGTTAGTTGCCATTCAGGATTGCTGTCATTAGAAGCACATATAGGTCACTCTTCTTTGGATTCTTTTCAGGGAAGAATTATATATTAGATGCAGATTTTATCTTTTTTTTTTTTTTTTTTGGCGGGGCAGTGAGGGTTAAGTGACTTGCCCAGG
The DNA here is from genome assembly GCF_019393635.1 of Dromiciops gliroides. Classification (NCBI taxonomy): domain Eukaryota; kingdom Metazoa; phylum Chordata; class Mammalia; order Microbiotheria; family Microbiotheriidae; genus Dromiciops; species Dromiciops gliroides. The sequence continues at coordinate 236,589,704 of NC_057865.1, read as the reverse complement.
ATCACACAGCTAGTAAGTGTCTGAGGCTGGATTTGAATTCATGTCCTCCTGAATTCAGGGCCAAGGTTTTATCCACTGTGCCACCTAGCTGTTCACCAGATTTTATCATTTAAATGGTTCAAATGAAAAGCAAACAAACCAGCATTTTTTTTTCATGCAACCTACTAACTAAAGCTACTTTATATAGACATTTCCTACAGAGAACACAGAGTCATTTATATTTATTGTCATGTTCATCCCTTATTGACTGGGGAGACATGGGCTTTGGTATTGATGTTCAAGGTCAGAGAGTTATTGAATACACTGGGACTAAATGTCAAGTGTCCTGACTGCCACTCTAGACCTCTCTATGAAACCTTCTTCCCAAGTTTTCTTAAAAAGCCAATCTTGATTAATGAACCATTAAAGGCATTTGCCTCACTGTTTACGTCTCTGGGGCAGCTAGGTGATGCCATAGGGCATAGAATGTCCAGTCTGGAGTCAGAAGACTCATCTTCCAGAGTTCAAATCTGACCTCGGACACTTACTAGCTGTATGAACCTGAGCAAATCACTTAAACCTGTTGTCCTCAGTGTCCTCATCTGTAAAATGAGCTGGAGAACAAAATGACAAAGCACTTCAATATCTTTGCGAAGAAAACCCCAAATGGGGTCATGAAGAGCCAGACACAACTAGACAACAACAATGACAAATTAAATCCCTGAGCTCAATAAGTGTGGTTAATTATGCTAGGAGATCTCTGCAAACTTCAAAATGTTTGATATGGAACACATCTTATCCAAATATCTGATGGATTTCCATTTTTAACTTAGTGAGGGTGGGTGTGAATGAATATTCCCCTGTAACATATAGATATCATAAAACATGCAAAAGACCAAAGGACCCCAAAGGAATACTTTTGAGAAAAATAGTGTTGACCGGACCTAAAATAATGTTTCTCATAAGGGTTTCCATATAGCACAGGCAAACTTTTTCTAACGACCCGGGTCTCCAATGTACATTTTTTTCTCCTCTTAGCTTCCACCTCCAGCCAACTAGAGACAAATCTATGAATATGCCTTATTTTTCTTTACTGTTTGTGCAGAATACAAAATGAATGCTCTTTTGGGTTATCAACAATAGGGTGCTTATGATAAAATCTACCAGGACTTGAAGCAGTGTTGCCTATCTCTCCACCCACCATTTCCAACATTAGCAAATTTTACAAAGAGAAGAAGGGATGATGAGCCCAGTTTACATTTACAAAACACCCTTCACCCCAAGACTTGTTACATCTATAGGCAAGTTCAATATTCATTGAAGCCAAACACCTCCTGAAAGGACTCACTGAGAAACAGTGAAACAGCTGAGAAAAGGGTGCAGGCAATCATACAGATTTCTAAGATAATACACAAGGCCCTACTTCTACAAGGGGAAAAATACTATGGAATTTCCATGGCCCACAGAGGAATTTAGCTTTTATGTTTTCACCGAAAACCCCTCCTGTAGGAAGTTGTCCGCTACTCCATTTATCTATACAAAATGATAAAGGGCTAGGCGACCTCAGTCCTCCTGGGAATCTAGTCTATGGTTCCAGGGAGTCTAGATATTATAAAGCTGATACTTAGATCACTAAGCTACCCTCTTCCAGGAGGCATTGAAGGAAAATCCTTTGTGACAAAGGCTGGAGACATAAGTGATTTATTTTAATATAAATTTAAACCTTGAATAAAAAGGAGCATGAATTGGCCTTTACCAACTTTAAAGCTTTTTTTTTTTTTAAATGAGGCACAATATAGAGATAGTAAAAATAAGACTAAACATCATACTCTGACCCTCTGGAAGGAACTGGCCCTTTAAGCTAAAAAAATATGTAGGCAGCTCTCTGGACTTTTTGAAAGCAGCAAGATTCTAATCTAATTATTTCCTTTGTTTTTTTGGCAGTCATTACTGTAACACTGGTAGCAGGTGGGGTTTCAAAGCTTCGTTTTCAGAATTGTATGCAACTTTAGTGATGGATTTGGGCAAATACTTTTTTTTTTGGAGCTGCTTTATATTGTAGTGGTAATAATCCCAGGACATGTTTTTCCTGCGCTCCCTCTTTGCCCTGGGCCATCAAGAAAATATAAAAAGAACCCCATTAAATATTGAAATAGTTTTTTAAAAAAAACATTTTAAAACAGGCACAAATGATATCTTGAAATGAATGCTACATTGGGGGAGGGAGAGGCATTTACTTCTCCAGTGTACAATCCAAAATAATCTTGGAAAAATGCAAACACAAATTCGTCACCCAACGGTTGGCACTTGGAATCTATTTTCGACATTATGACAAGTTCTATTCGTGAGGATTGAAGTCATCGTGTATATTGTTTTTCTTTCTGCTTACTTCACTGTGAATATCAGTTGATGTAGGTTTCCCCCTACTTCTCTGAATTCATCATATTCAGTGTTTCTTATTGCACAAAAATATTCAATTACATTGACATAGTATATTTTTTTTTAGTGATTATGCAATTGATGCACTTACTTTGTTTCCCAATCTTTGCTAGCACAAAAAATGCTACCAGGAATTTTTTGATATATAGGAATCTCTCTCTGTCTTTGATCTCTTTGGGGAAGATGGCAAACAATGGTCTCTCTGGGTCAAAAGGTATGGTCATTTGGTTATTTAGTCATTTTTCAGACACAACTCTTTGTGACCCCTTTTGGGGTTTTCTTGGCAAAGTTACTGGAGTGGTTTGCCATTTCCTTCTCCAGCTCATTTTACAGATGAGGAAAATGAGGGTGAAGTGACTTGCCCAGGGTCACATAGCTAGTAAGTATCTGAGGCTGGATTTGAACTAGGGTCTTTCTGACTCTAGGCCTGGCACTCTATCCACTGCACTATCTAACTGCCCATGGGAATATTAGTCACTTTTTTTTTAAAAGCATAATTTCAAATTACTTTCCCAAATGGTTGGCCCAAACCACACTTCTACCAAAAGCACAATATTGGGCCTGTCTTCCCACGACCCCTCCAACATTGTCTATTTCAGTCTTTTGCCCCTTTTTTCCTTTTTTAATAAATGTCAATGAGATGAAATTTTGCATTTTTAATTGGTATTTCTCTTATCTTGATTTGGATGAACCTTTTATATTGTTAAAGAGTTTGTAATTCTTCTTTTGAAAATAGTTCATTTCTTTCCCCTGCCCACTTATTTATGAATTAAACAATTAATTTGGTCAAATTTAATTCATTCAATAAGCATTTATTTATCAAGCACCTGTTGTTAGTCATTCAATAAACATTTATTAAGTGTCTACTGCATGCCAGGGCACTGTGTTAAGCACTGGGGAAACAAAGAGTCGAAAGACAGCCCCTTGTCCTCAAGGAGCTCACGATCTAATGGGAAAGAAAATAAACAAACCGATATATACAAACACACTGTCTATAGGACAAATAGGAAATAAGAGAGGAAAGGCACTAGAATTAAGAGGGGTTGGGAGAGGCTTCCTATAGAAGATACCTGCTATACAGCACTATTTACTACCAGGCATTGTGCAAGGTGTTGGATCTATGAAGACAAAACTTAAAATGGTCACTGCCCTCAAGGAGTTTCTTGATGGTGGGACACAATATCTACACACATGGATATAAAAAATAGACAAAGTAAATGTTGGGAGTTATCATCAAAAGCTCCCTACAAGAACCCCTGAACTTAGCCTTAAACAGAGGATTCCAAAAGTTAGAGGTGGAGAGGGAGCATTCCTAGATGAGTCACTTAACTTCTGTCTGCCTCACTCTTCTCATCTCTCACATGGGGATAATAATAATATTTACCTCCCAAGGTTGTTGTGAGGATAAAATGAGATCATACTTGTAGAGGGGGCAGCTAGGTAGCACAATGGTTCAAGTACTGGTCCTGGAGTCAGGAGGACCTGAGTTCAAATCCTGTCTCAGACACTTACTAGCTGTGTGACCTTCAATAAGTCACTTAACCCTGAATACCTTAAAAAGATAATATTTAGTGGCAGCTAGGTGGTGCAGTGGATATAGCACCGGCCCTGGATTCAGGAGGACCTGAGTTCAGACACTTAACACTTACTAGCTGTGTGACCCTGGGCAAGTCACTTAATCCCAACTGCCTCACCCCCCCCAAAAAAGGATAATATTTATAAAGCATTTTTCAAACCTCAAAGCAATATATGAATGCCTTTATTATTATTGTTATCATCACCATTACCACCAGCATTATCTTTCCAGGTAGGGGCATGGAGGTCATATGTGGGGAAGAGCAAGTAAGTCAGTTTGACACATAAAGTTTGTGAGGGGAGAGTGATAGGAAATAAGTTTAAAAATGTTATTCAAGGTTTTCAGATTAGACATGTAGATGCCATTCAGTTTCTGTGAGATGTAAGTTATGAAAATCAATAATCAATTAATCAGTATGAAAGCTGTCAAGTTGGTGAATGTTGAGATTCAGGTCTTTCATTTATCAGTGACCAAGGTCAAAGATGGGTGGGTGGTCGAGTGGATTTCTTTGCACTGCCATAATCAAGAGGCTTTTACATTCAAATAGAAGAGCTTCCTCTTCTGTTTTAATGACACAGTATGGTATCAATGATTCAATCCATGACCTTACCACTAGACACGTAAATCAACAGCCAGCACTGTGATTCCTTGTGGTCTCTCCACTAGTTGAAACTTACTTTACCTTAGGCTCTAAAGTGTTTACTTACCTAAAAGGTTTGGACTATTCTGCTATGATTCTAAATGTCACTTTCTATGGGCTCCTTCCCAGTTTATTCTTCTCCACTCTATCCCAGATACACATACACACACACACACATACATATATATATAACCAAGAGTCATTCATGGGGGGGATGGTAGGTAGGATGTATGACTTTCTCCAAGTATTCTGCCTCATCTCATGCCTTCTCTTCCTATCCATCATGGTTGTCTCCATGACACTCTGTTTGACCTTCTCTTATTCCAGCCCCAGGCCCTCCTGCCATCCACCCCTTCTGGGACACTGGATGTCTGAAATCATTTACAGCAAGACAAATCCCTTTTGTTTGAATATTCAGGAAACCTCAAGAATGAAAGATCTAACAGCTAATTTAATTTCAGGGTACAGTCAGCATGCAATTATTAGCACTAATGGAGGGGGAAGAGGTCTGGGAAAACTAAAATAGCAAATAATTAAAAAATGATTTGTATTTGGCTTTGGGATGTGTTTTAATATTTGAATTTGAATATGCTGTGTCTGACATTTAGGGAATTAATTTCAGACAAAATGATGGAGCCACACTGAAAACAACCCAGAGCTCCTTATTCTAGCTTAGAAGTTTTCCTTGCTGAGGGTAGACAACTTTCTCTTAGATATTCAAGTTACAAAAAAAAAAAAATTCAAGTTACTGTAGCTTCTCAGAGATCTTCTCCAGAGCTGGTGATAAGATTAAGGAGCTGGTTTTCAAAGAGATTCTCTATATTCAGTTAAATTCAACTCTCTTTGAATACATGGGCAAGGCTAGCTCCTATGGGCTTAAATATATGGTCAAGGCTAGCCTGGAGATACAAGGACAAGCAGCTATCGCTCTCATATTGTTTTTATTTTAAGGAAGGGGAGGACACAACATGTACATGAATCACAAGAAGCAAAGTTATTTGAGAAGTCAGAGTGCACTAATAACTGCATGATGAGGTGGCATGTGATTTGAGCCTTAAAGGATAAGGTTTTGGAAAAGTAGAATAGAAGGAGGTGTACATCGCAAGCATGGGAGATGGTTAGAATGAATGCACCAAGATATTTAAAGCATACAGAGGGAAATGAGAAGCCAACAACTGTTCTTAGATTAGGTGGTGATTGTCTTTGGGCACCTGGAAGGTAAAGAAGCAAGAAATCAGGTCAGTTCACAAAACAAAACAAAACAAAACAAAACCCTTGAAAGGAAAGATTTGCCATGTTCTCTGAAATGGAATGGAAACACATTTATTAAACATGGGAAATATAAAAAGAAATGTGAGAGACAGCTTCCTGGTCTCAAAGAATGCATATTATCATTGGGGGAGAAGCTAGCCATAGGAAGAGATCAAATACAAGACAGAAGGGCCTAGGGGCTCTTAGGATACATCCAATCAACCAGTCTCTGAGTCAGTCAACAAGCATTGTTCTAGGTAGGTATTAGGTATCCAAATACAAAGAATGAAATAATCCCTACTCTCAAGGACCTTATATTCTAATGACTGCAGTGACATCCTGAGACTCCAAGGTTTATCATATTTTTACAAATATAAATAAAAGGGAAATTTTTTGGCATCTACCAATGGCCAGACCATCTAAGGAGATGATGATGCTACAGGATCTTCAGATTGGTTAATACCAGAGCATGGTATTCTAAGATAACAGAGGATGGTGGCCATTATTACATACTTACATAGTGGCAAACTGTTACTTGGTTTATATAACATCATCAATGAAAAATTATCTTTGGCACCAAGTCTAAGGTGAAAAGTTCTTGAGTTTTTCCTTTTAGATCATTATACATGGGGTGTGATGGGGTGGGGGGAGAAAATAATGAAACATGGCTCTATGATCACTGTCACTATTCCTTTTCCATTACAAACTTTCCCTTTTTTTCCAGGGCATCATTGGTTTGGGAATTACCATGCCCTCTAGTGGTGGGAGGTCTAAATAGAGACCATAAACCAAGCTACAACATCCAGTTAGTGGCAATTCTCCATTTACACAAGTAAAAATCTGTGTTGGGTCATAAGTTCTTTCCCCTGTGCCTCATGTGTGCAGTTAGATGATGACTGTGCTGTGTGTGTATACATGTAGCCACGGATGGTTGCAATTTGACAGTAACATCTGGCCCTTATAGTGCAAAGGAGATTTTGTAGTGTTCTGTACAAAGTCTCATACAAAGTGATAAATCTATGGGGAGTTTTGGCAAGACCTGTGGAATTTCTGTTTGGTGTGGGGGTTGGGCAAAGGGAAGTGTTCTTTATTTTCTATTTTACTCAGTCTTACTCTTAAACTTTAATATAAAAGACAGAAGTTGGATTATTCTAAAAGTATTTATTGGATTATTATACTAAATTTCCCTTGCTGCTGCTAGATCCCATTTTTAAAAATAGCAAACATCTATGATGTTAAAATATGATAGCAGCTACAATTTGTTTATTTAGTGCCTATTAGATTTAGCCCATGGCCACCAGAGTTATCATTTTGGACAAATTTGAGGTGCCTGCAATTGTGCATCTCTTTTGTTTCAGAAACCTCAAGAAGTGGGGAAGTATTAGATCATCCAGTATGACTGACCCACAGTTTTGGCTAGAAGTATAAGCAACATACTAACTAAAATAACACTGGTCTAATTAACTATAATACTGAAAATTTAAAAATTTCTATTCATAAATGTGGTTGGTTTATACAGAAATATAATTCATGGCAGTTTATGTTGAAGAGACTGATAAAGAAAAAAATTAAGAGAAAGATGAAGTTTCAATTTAAGAAATCCTGTATCTAATATACAAACATCTCAGAGAAATAGCAAGTTATTGATTAGAATGAGACAAATGTACAATTTTAGTTTGTGATTTACTACTGAGTAATCAAGCATAAACAGAGTCAAACACAATAAGTTGCCAATGAGAAAAATATTGTAGGAAAGAATATAGTAAGATTTTCCATAATGGGGAAAATAAGAAAGTGGGGAAAATGTGTAGAGACTTTCACAAAGGGAAGAAATGTAAGCATGGAAGATATATGAAAAGAGATTTGAAAGAAAAATTGTTATGAAGAAAGGAAAACAATTGTTCCCTACTGAAGAGAAATCTAAAAAACTTGTATATCTTTATTTCTTTCAAAAAGCTTAATTGGAAATTTAAAGATTCTAATTAAGTTTCAAATAAAAATCAAAAATGGAAAGCAGTTGTGGGGTCAGTGTTATTAAACTCAGAGCATCAAAGTTGTATTTCAACTTGCTTCTGAGTTACAGCAATGAAACAGATATTTTTATTTTGAAATAGATGGCTGTGGTTTGGGGAACACAGATATAAAGCATTCTGAAGGGAATAGTCATGCACAGGTGGGGCAAAGGATACATGATCCCAAGAATCTTTTCATCTTAATTTTTTATGATTCTCCATTATGTTTTTTTATGTTTAACCTTAGGCAAAGAAGCCAATTGGGAATAAAAAAAATATTGCTGGCTCAAAGTAAAAGAAAGGGTTAATTTGTTCCTGCCCCAATCCTCCTGTTTATTGAAACAATCCATTTCCAAAGTTGATCAAATTTAGTTACTTGTTTTCTTCATAAATTTCTTTTAAACTCTATGTAACAATTCAGTTGGTTAACTTTGCCTTTGCACTTTGCAATAACATCAAAGGAAAAATAATAAAGATTTTAAATAACCTGGCACTGTTTAGGGGAAATAAAATATTTTATGTATACATGTTAGGCTACAGTCAAAATCCAAACTCAGGCTAATGTCTACTAGTCAGGAGTTCTGGCTAATGTTCAATCTAGATCTAAGAAGCAGACCTATAATACAGTTAACATGAAATTAACATCATTAAAGATGAGCAATTATTAGCACTTCAAACATATGTGTAATGTTTCTATAATGCTACTTAGCAAATAATGCTTATTCTTTCTAAATAAGATTTAACATAAAAGCCATCTAATATTAATATGAATGGAGTTTGGCTGTAAGCTACCCACACTCATTCTCATATATGTTTTTATGATAAAAAGAAAGCATGAGAGTTTGAAAAAAATCCATTTCTCTTCCAGCTCTTTACAGTCTGTGAATCCATTTTTCTTGATCACACTTGTCTAATAACAAGATCTAATGATTCTTTTGATTTTGATAACATGTTCTGGTCCTTTTTACTGAACTTAAACAATAATAGCAACATCACCAACAACTTTTTCCAAGATGAATTCAGCAGTTATAATTTCCCAAACTTCTGAAGAGCTACCTATGAAACATGAATTAAGAAAGAGAACTCAAGATTTTAAATATTGCTTTCTGACTAGTTAATCTTAAGAAAGGGTTGCTGAGCTCACATCGACTTAAATGAAAGACAATTACATTTTATGGGTGTAGCATTCAATGATACAAATGCTTATTGTTTATAGAAGCTAGAAATAGATGCTTCAGTTTTTGAGAGTTCTATGCTACTAGACTATGTTGGTTACATTTTGATAGTTTGACTTAATCTCTCTAAAAATGGAAGAGTTCATAACCTTGTGTAATCTGAATAACTATGCATTGTTATCATTCAGGATTTTCCAAAAAGTGTTTCTTCATATTATCACTTTGTGATGGCATTCACAGCAAGAAAAGCCAGTTAAGCAAAACTAAACATGAAATACTTAATAATAATGATGATAATGGCCCTTGGTTTATGATGCTTTTCTTATAATGGGCCAGTGAGGTAGGTTCTACAATTGTTGGTACTCTTATAAATTGGGAAACTGAGGTTCACTGAGATTGTCCACACAACTATATTTATCAGATACTGGGCTTGAAAGTCAGGTTTTCTTTCTCCCAACCCAGTGCTCATTCCATGATACCAACTCATCTCATTTCATTATTTTCTCCCCCCACCCCATCACACCCCATGAGGAAGAACTCAAGAACTTTTCACCTTAGACTTGGTGCCAAAGATAATTTTTCATTGATGATGTTATATAAACCAAGTAACAGTTTGCCACTATGTAAGTATGTAATAATGGCCACCATCCTCTGTTATCTTAGACCTTTAGTCCTCCCTCTCATCCCCACTCATGTTAGTTCTCTCCCTCCCTCCCTCCACTCCTCTCCTCTCCTCCCTCCCTCCCCCCTCTCTCTCCCCTTCTATCTCTCCCTCCCTTCCTCCCACCTTTCCTTCCAATAAACAGAAATTATGCAGTCAGAAAAATGACAATTATGCATGTGTGTTTCAGGTTAGAGGTTTTGTTAAGTTTTTGATCACTTTTGAAGGTGTTTCAATTTGGTTTTTCAGAGTCAACCTGCATCAGAAAACTACTTCCAAAAGAACACTATTGCAGTAATGGAGTTTATTATGAAAGAGCTTCAGTTAATAAATGTATTTCACTGATACTCCCTTTTGGATAAACACACATTCATTCTCATAGCTTGAGAAACAGGTATCAAATGATAAAAAAAAATCTCACAGCAGAAAAGATAATTCATCATCTCACCTGACCCTACTTGTTCCCACCGTTTTCTTCTAAGAGTTAAAGGGCATTAGGACAGGTGAAGTTCTATCTTAGCATCCTCCCTTAGTTCTTATGTTAATTCAAGTATAACCCACAAAAAATTTACAGATGGGGTGTGTGTTTCAACTCTCTATTCTTTTTATGTTCTTAGAAAAATCCAAGGAAAGATCAATTCCAGTTAAGAATATAAATTTCACCTTACTATATGCATTCTACTATCACAGTAATACTTTTCATTGGTTTTCTCCTGTTTATTATTTTCCCTATTCGATCATGTTGAGAATATTAGCCATGAAATCTAGAGCATCCAGCAAAAGGAGGACAGAAGATATTTTTAAACCTCTGACCACAAAAACAGGGAAAATGAGCCCTAGAAATCACTTCAGCCATGGAAATCCTGGGTGCTAATTAGGCAGCAGAAAAACAATATTCTGTTGTTTATGATCAGAATTAAAAGAGTATAGAGAGTTTTCTTTGGGTACCCTTCTCTCTATCCCTTTTAATGGAGCATGCCCACTCACTGTTTCTGGTAAGCAAACCATTCCCAATGACCTTGTGAAAACTTAAGCATGCACAATTACTCTTTACCTGCTTCTGCCTATGTATAACTTATCACTAGGGTTAGTCCTTTTGGTTGGTTGCTGAATCAGAACTTGGTAGATGTTCCTGTAAATGGGGGTCTGACACATATGCAGAGTGCCTTGGATAGCAGCTCTTCATGCAGTGAGGATGGGGGCCTGCTTTCAGGAGAGTTGTGATGACTTGTAAGGGATGCATCTTGGAGAGACATGTGGAACATAGACTTCTGTAACTGGTTCCAGTCTGTTAACCACATGGTGAATGGGGAGCTTTTTGGCTGCCGAAGCTTTGAAAAGGCCTTGGCTGGCTTCCACCATGTCTCTCTTACCTTAGCCCTTTTATCTGTTGTGTTCGTAGTTGGAGTCCTTTTGCTGACAGCATCCAGTGAGAGATAATGCTGTAAGAAGAGAGGCCTCATTGAGGCCATGTGGCCCCAAGAAATAGGCCTTTGTCCCATACCTCTGCATTTGTTATTTTTCATTCTAGGTGAAGGTTGTGGAGCCTCCAACCTTCTGAGTCTGGAGTTTGCTTTGGCATCCTGACATTCTAGAGTCTGGGTTCTGTAGCTAGTCCTGCATCAGTACACCAAGGAACAAGAAACAATCTTTGGAAGGGACCCTTGGGATCCAGACTAGGATAACTAATAGGAAGACTCATCTGGAATAAGGCTGCCTTTAGATAGTAATTTGGTGGAGTAAAATGCTATGTAGGAACTGAGCTAAGAATGATGCTTCTGCTGCCCCTCACCCTACCTCCAGAGATTGAGGTGATCTGGGAGAGAGGATGGCCCTGAGGTTTTGGGGATGTTTGTACACTTGTTCTTGTTAGATCTTCAAAGTAAATATTCCTTCATAAAAGCTAAGTGCCATGAAGTAGTTGACTTGGGTGCTAGTTACTAGCACCAAATGATGAGGAGGGGGAACAACACTGGTCAGGGCTAACACTTGGTATTTGATCAATCCATGCTCAGAAGAGGTAAAATGTGACAAAGCTAATTAGCAGAACTCATGAACTATTATGTCTTGTTGAGGATAACCAACAGTCTTCCAGCAGATTTTAACTCAGTCACAGTAGAGTCTCTGAATCTTGTGTAAATTATTCTGTTGCTATATACTATGATTCTCACATATTTATCATTGAGTTCTGTGTGGAAATAAAATGACCTGTCCTACATCCAATTCATAGTGTCTATGAGTTACCTCTTTTCTTCCCTTCCCCCTCCCCTTTTGGGGAAATCTTAGAGTAGATCTCAAAATAGAATTACCTCCAGAGAAGCCACAGTCATCAGCCAATGAATGTGAGGGTTAAGGAGGCTACTTCTTCTATTGAGAAGTCAGACTTCTCTCAGAGCCAAACAGGGAGGGCAGATAAGATTGGTACACATTTCCAATCCCCGTGGCCTCCACTGAGAGGCACCTTCCTCATCACCAAGCAAGTCTCTACATACCCCACATACAGAGAGCTGGCAAACAGAGGGGTCTTGTGAAGCTAAATTTGTCATTTGCCTCTCCCACTCTCAATCTGTCCATTTCCACTACTGTATTCATCAGTCAGTTAGGGAATAAGCATTTATTAAGTGCTTACTATGAGATAGGCACTGTGCTAAACATTGGACATACAAAGAAAAACAAAAAATAGCTTCAAGGAACCCACAATCTAATGGGGGAGACAACGTGCAAATAAGAAACATACAGGATAAATCAGAGACCATCTCATAGGGAAAGCAGTAGCATTAAGCAAAGATGTGGAAGGTTCTTACAGAGGTGAGATTTCAGTTGAGACTTGAAGGAATCCAGGGAAGCCAGAAGGGGAATACAAAGAGGAAAAACATTTCAAGCATGGGTCACAGCCAGTGAAAATGCATGGAGTCAGGAGATGGAGTCCGGTGATGTATGTGAAGAGGAATAAAGTTTAAGAAGATTGGAAAAATAGAAAAGGTGCTGCCTATGACATAGAGCTACTGATGAGCAACATGGCCAGACCTACACTTTAGGAAGATCACTTTGATAGTTGAGTAGATGACCATATCTCTCTCACACTGACAGTTTTAAAACTGAAGAAACACCGAGACAAAACCTTACTGATAGCTACTTGAAAGATCTCTTTTCTAATCATTCCTTGGATCAATACTTGGTCCCCTATGACCCTACCTTTCAAATGTAAAACTTTGGGCTATCAAGACTATATGCTCCCCTGTTTATAAATTATGTGAGTTGGCAGAAGACTATCTCAGCATCTGTTTTTCAAAGCAAAAAGTGGGTTTGACATCATTTAAACAGTACACTTTAAAATCTTATACCTATATTTCAAGATGGCTAAATTATCCCCTGAGTGGGAAGATCAAGAAATTGGCATTTTCAAAGACCACTTACATATTTGACTGAAAGTTTGACTATTTGGTTGTTACTGTGTGTGTGTGTGTGTGTGTGTGTGTGTGTGTGCATGTGCGTGTGAACCCTGGAGTACACAAAACTACAACACAATTCAGTGAAATACAAGAGAAGTGCAATAAAGGAGACAAGAAGATTTTTGGGGAAGGGAAGCCCAAAAGGAGTATCAAGAAGAAATATGTTCTGGTGGATAGGAGATATCCTGTTGGAAAAGGAAAACATAAGAAATTCTAACCTGGGAAACATTTTTTCAGGGAAGCAATGCCCTTAGGAACAGAGTATCCTAGAATAAAGATGATGAGATTTTAAAGAGGTTTGCCCGTGTTCAAAGTTCTCTATTTCAAGATTCAGAATGTTCACTGGGACTAGTCTGGGGCTAATACTAAAAGATCATTGAATATTCTGATATTTATATTATTAGGAGAATCTTTACTCTATTAGTTGTGGGGGATTGTTTAGGAAGGACTTTCATAACAGGTATTCTAGGGTGGGATGTAGTCGTTAAGGGGTGGGCATGATGTCGTGGGATGTCCTGGAAAAATCCTGCGTAAGATCTCAGGGTTTTAAAAAATGTGCATGTGTGGAAAGGGTGGGATCCAGAGGCTACCTTTTCTCTTTCATTCCTGCTCTTATAAGTGCTCTGTTTGTTAGTTCATAGAGTTTGGTGGGTTAGTATTTTCTGCACATGTTCATTTTCTTGGAATGTGACCACCCATGCACCATGTCACTTGTTATTTTATGCACAGTATATATAAGCATGCATTCTCATCCATTTCCACCTAGAGTAAGTGAGCCTTTTAAAAACTTCTGTTCAAAGCCATGCATATATGTTAATATTTATCTATATTTACATTAGACACACTTACTCGTCAAAGCTAACATATTGATCTCTTTATCTCACAACTTCAAAGTATCAACGCTCACTCTGGTTTCATTCTTTTAGGAAGAATAGAACTTTGCCACCAGTGGAGAATTTCTATTGAGATATTTTTCAAACAGGAAAAGTCCTCATTCATTTTTTTTTCCTGAGAAAAAATATCTTGGTAGAGTACCTAGCACAGAGTAAGCATTCCCCAAATATTTTTGACTAAATTATTGACCAGGATAAATTCCTTCCCCGTTCTTACTATTCTCCTTTCCCTCTTTGCTCCCCCCCCCCAACCAACACACAAAGAAATGATTATGATTTCTTACAAAATTTCATACCCAATCATTGATCAGACTAGAAGAAAATGATATAGTTACTCAGTTGTATTAAATCCTCAAGGAGAACAGTTCATGTGAGTAGCAATGCCTCCAAAACACTGTCTCACCTTAGTCTGCACCTGGTAGGAGATTGTAGCAACTCATTTTTTTTTTAATTTTTTTTTTTTTTTTTTAGTGAGGCAATTGGGGTTAAGTGACTTGCCCAGGGTCACGCAGCTAGTATGTGTTAAGTGTCTGAGGCTGGATTTGAACTCAGGTACTCCTGACTCCAGAGCCAGTGCTCTATCCACTGCGCCACCTAGCTGCCCCTAGCAACTCATTTTTAAAACCAATCTTAGGGAAACTAAGGTTTAGGAGAATTCGATTATTTACTCATGTGCTATTTTTCTACTTTTAAATGAAAAAAACAAGCACGAGATTTTTTTTTAGTCAATACCTACAGTAATCATAAACTCAATTAGACTATGGAAGAAAATGAAAATCAAGGCATTTTATGAAATTGCTGCAAGGCAGTATGGTATAGTAGACAGAACACTGGATTTTGAGTCAAAGGAACTGTGTTTGAATCATTTTTTTTCTTTTTTCAGTGGGACAATGAGGGTTAAGTGACTTGCCCAGAGTTACACAGCTAGTTGTGTCAAGTGTCTGAGGCTGGATTTGAACTCAGGTCCTCCTGAATCCAGGGCAGGTGTTTTATCCACTGCACCACCTAGCTGCCTTTTGAGTTTGAATCTTGGTTCTACTACTTACTGACTGTGTGGCTTTGGGAAAGGTTTTATTTTGTTTTGTTTTGTTTTGTTTTGTTTTGTTTTGTTTTACCTCTCAGGCCTTAGTTTTCCTATCTGCAAACCCAAGGAAATGGACTAGACTAATGATGTCAAACTGAAAAAGAAACATGGGCCACTAATTCATATATAAGGATCCTTGCAGGCCACATATTGACTCATCAATCTATAATCAGATAGCACTATGCTATGTCATCAAAAATCCAAAATTTTCCTAAATATATAACAATTGTCAACAATCCTGGGGGATAATGGCATATACTAGCAACACTCTGTATCAGTTGAGATATGAGATTAAGAGTGAAGCCACACCAAAAAAAGAAAATAGGGGCAGCTAGGTGGTGCAGTGGATAGAGCACTGACCCTGGAATCAGGAGGACCTGAGTTCAAACACTTGATACTTACTAGCTGTGTGACCCTGGACAAGTCACTTAACCCTCATTGCCCTGCCCTCCCCCCCAAATGCATGGACTCTAGATCCTTGGGATTATGAAATCTACAGAAATCCTTAGATTTTTTTTTTAAAAGAGTGAAGCCAAAAGAGGAAAAGGTACTTCCCCCTTCTATGGCTTCCACCTTTGGAAGATGGGTGTTGACAAATACGACTCACCATACTGACTCTACCCCTGTAGAGATTTCTTTGCATATGCATGAATGGAGGAAGGATGAGTGACTGGGGCCATGTGACCCAACAAGTCATCCTGGTCCAAATTGGCAAAATGTTGTTTGTTTTAGCTTGAGGGGCAGAATATAAATGACAGATCCAAGTTTGGTTCTGCTTTTTTCTCTTTCTTTTTTTTGTTGTTGTAAAAAATTCATTTTAAAGCAGTGTATCAAAACAATCAATTCTCTCTTAATTTGGCACTTTTGGACCAGGGTTCAAATTTTGGCCCTTTCTCTATTGCTCGATAACAAAGACAGAGAACCACTTGCTCCCCCCGCCCCCCATCCCTGAAACTCCTGTTAACAATTAAGAACATACACTAATCAAAAGCAGTTAAAATAGGTCAGATTTTATCTCTAGTGGGCCAGTTTTCAAAAGTACTACTTAAAACAGCAAATTATCAACTTTAAAGAACAGAAAATTCTGGATTATAAATCATTTTCTTGGACATAAGCAGGAGGGGAAAAGAGAAAAATGGATTCGCTGTATGCTTGGGTTCTCAGCTAGGGGAAAGTTCCAGAGTGATAAGACACTGTCCATGCTCTGTCACAGTTCTCATCTGCCACAGTGGATAGAGTACAAAGGTACCAGCCACCTTCCTGAAGCTCCTTTCTCCCCATCACTGACCAGCCCTTTCTTTACTTTCCATTCCAGAACATCCATTTCAAAATCCCTGCTCTGCCTCCAAGTACCCTTCCTTGTGAAAGTCCCCTCCAGGATGGGAAAAAAAGATAATTCTGTCTCTTTCACATTACACACTCCAGGAATGCATGGATCCAAGTCCTGTGTCAAAAATCTTCAACATCTTCCACATAGTTTTAGTTCTATGTCTTACAAATTTTATTTTTGTCCATAGTGACACAAGTAGGTAATTTTGAGCTGGCAGAGGGGGGAAGAGGGGAAGGACACTTGCCTCCATCCTGCTATTTGGTGGTGGGGAAGATAGAGAAGAATGTGACCTTTAGTAGGACACAGGTTTTTGGTTTTTTTAAAAATAGTTTGATGGTTATGATATGAAGTTAACTACCTTGTGAATGGTTGACTAGTACTACCCTGGTCTGCTTGGAGTTTTCCCCTAAGAAAACTGATGTTTGAGGCCATGTCACTATGACGTGACTGACTGTGGGGATTACAGGAAGCAAGATAAGAGGTGCAATCCTACCTGAACGCCAACCACAACTCTCTGGTCACATTCAAAGGGATTCCAGGGATGGGTATTAAGTGACTAATTAGCCTCCATCCCATATTCTGGAAGCAGACTAAATGCTGCCCAACTTGATGGGAGTCAACTAGAGTTCTGTTTGGTCAAGGAAGATCAGAACCCAAGTATGTTCTGGGACTTGGTCCTCTAATGACTGTTCTGTTTGTCTCTCTGTCCCTCCTTCTACTCCATCATGTCAGTCTTTGTGGGGAGTGCTGCTAGTGAATGAGTTGTATAAGAAAGGAGATGTTGGTCTAGTTAGAATGCCTTTATCTTTGCACATGCGGTGGTATCCAAGTGCTTGGCTCAAGATAATAGATATTTTGGTATGTCTGGGCTAGCGGCCAGATTTTGGAGGTATCTGTGATCTGGGCTCCCCCCCCCAAGTTGTTATTGTGTGTGGGGGTTTTATTTTTATTTTTGTTGTTTTTTTAAAATTTTTTTTGGTGGGATGGAGGTGTAAAAGGACACTTGTAAGGTTCTACTTTCGTGCTAATTTTATCTAGGACATGGGGACTTTTGCTACAATGTTCTTGGGGCAGTTGGTTTTGTGGGCTATTGAAATTCTGGGAGAATCCTAATCTCTTTTGTCAAAATTGTGGTTGTAAGGTGACCTTTAAAGAGGTGCCTGAAGTTTTCCCAATCATTTAGGAATTGGCAGTTTTCTCCCCTAGAAAGAAATTTAGTGAATGGGGATTTGGATGTAGTATTTTAAGAAAAATCAAATGTCAATCAATGAATGTTTATCAAATACCTAGTACCTGCCAGGCTCTGGGCCAAGTGTCGGATATAAGAAATGTAAGAAGAATGATCATTTTAGATAACACATAAAACCATCAAAACCAGACATTTTGACGAATAATTCATTCCACCATTCTCGTTTCACAAAAAAAGAGGGGAAGAGGGAGGTTAAGTAGCCGGTCTAAGGCCAAGCACTATCCTAGGAGTTTCAGGCTGAGAATCTGGAACTCACAATACCTGATCAGCAGGTCTGGCATTTAGTCCCTGGGCCAGGTCATCTCTGCAGCCCACAGCATATGTGGTCTAGGCACTTGTAAGATCACACAGAGGCAGGCAACCAGAACACAATTTGTGATTTGTTTTGTCCATCCAACTCACGAGGGACAATGGCAATTTCCTTTACATTGTGTGTGATGCAGAGTTTGCAGGCACACATTTCAGAAAGATGTTATCCAAGCTGATTTCCTTCATTCAGGTCAAGCCCAGCTATTTAAAGGAATTGATTTGTGGAATCAAGGAATGCCCTCCCCCACATCCTAGCAAAAAGCTAGGGGGAAAAATGAATGGAACAAATGATTAACAGAGGGAGCAAAGGACACACACATTTAAAATATTAACAGGGAACCCTTGCTTGATTGTAAAAGTAAAACTGCTTAATAGCGGCTTTCAAGTTGCATCTGACCTGAAGATTCCATTTCTTGAATGTATCCAGCAATGTGAACATTAAAAGTATATGTATTTGGTATGCAGAAGAATCCCTTGTAGCTTTTTTTTCTCCATAAGGTTATTGTAACATGATACTGCATCAAGAATGCAGAGCCTAAAGCACTTAACTACAACCCTGCTAGACTTTACAGCTTAAAGTGGTTCCCTTGTTCTCCCCTATCGCAAAACATGCTGTACTTGTGGGAAAGGAGCAGGGTTATAAAGTGAACTATTATCAGGGCTCATTTTTACAGAACATATATTTAGCTAAATGTAATTGAGCCAGATCAATCAGATTTCTGGATTAAGACACACATAAAACTCCAATTTCCTGGAAAATTGTCTTTTTATAAAGATCCATTTAAAAAATATAAAATAAACATTTCCTATGAAAGGAAAGTTAATTGTTTGTGACCTAGTGTGTTTTTCTTCTTTCCTTTCTTTCTTCACATATGTACTACCCCTTTCTCCTTTCCTCTTTCCTTCTTTCCCTCCCTTCCCTCTCTATCCTTCTTTCCTGCCCTGCCCTTTCTTCCTTCCTTCCTTCCTTCCTTCCTTCAACTGCTAATTATTCAAGTGAAAGAATATAGAATATGGAAAAGAGCTTTGAATCCAAAAGATTGGAATTGTATCCAGAAGACCCAAGTCTGAGTCCCAGCTTTACCATGGACTTCATTTTGTTAAGCCATAGAATAAAGGCATTGGACTAGATATTCCCTAAGGTTCCTTTAAGCACTGATAATCTGTAACTTTGTGAAATTTTCATATTAAATGAATGCAGACAAAAATATTTGTACACAGTAACTCCAATAGTTGGGTTAGACTGTACTAAACATATACCAGCCCTCCTCACTATTTTTGTACCTCTTCTCTGTGTTATGGACTCCTTTGGCTAACTGGTGAAACCTATGACCCTTGTCTTCAGAATGTATTTAAATGCATAGAAGTCATTCTTTGAATGTATCTCATGCATTTGATCTCCCTTTTCTTTCCAGACTGAACACAAAAAGGGAGGGGGGGGAGGGATTTATCCTCTCTCCTACCTCCCAAAATTAAATGGTGCCTTACAGCAGAAGCACATAGCCATGGGAGACATGTGCCTGCATGTTGCCTGAGACAGGAATTTCTGAGACTTTCTAATTACTTGCATCATCTTTTGCCTGTTTCCTTCTCTGAGCACAGATTAGTGACCAGTGCTAGAGAGAAATGAACTTCACTGCATTGGGAGTTCCCTCATGGGTAATCCTGAGAATTCCAGAAACAAGCAATAACCTCCATAAGAACATTACCTTAACAGCATACTTGATAGCAGAAGAATCTCAAAGGCAGAAGATTTAAGAAAACCACACCCTGACTCTCCAAGAGATCTGGACCTTCTGAGATGCTGGGAGAGTATAAGTCCAAAGTGAATGGAAAACTATCTGTTCAGTCCACTCACAAAGGGTCTTTCTCTTCTCTGTTTCTGATGCTGCTCTGCCTCAGTAATATCATTCTTATTGTAGAACTTCACTGAGAACTTGCGAGATGGTGAGCACCTTTGTACCACTTCTCAAATATGTGGGCTATGTGGCCCTGGACAAATCAGGTAATCTCATTCTGAGTCTCTTAAGTATCATGGCAGGTGATAGAAGATGATGTGAATGGTTAGGGAATGAGACATTATTTCTCCTTTCTTTTCTCCTTCCCCATAACCTCCTGACAATATTACTTTCCCTTTTGCTTTTCCTAACTGGACTCTGAATCCTTCATTCTCTCCTCACAGGACTGAGTTAGGAATGTCTATTCTACTCCATCCCTTGGGCTTCTTACCCTTTTCCAGCAGTTGTGGGTTTGGGTCCTCTAGTTTCCTGATAGTGGGACAGAGTGGCTCTAGCTTATGAGAAAGGGCCCTAAGGCCATGGTAAGCTTGTTCATGATCAAAATCCTTTGGATGCTCTGTCCTTATTTTCTGTCCTGACAATTTGTCATCTCTCTCTTTTTTGGGGTGGGGGGAACAATTGGGGTTAAGTGACTTTCCCAGAGTCACTCAGTTTATTAAGTGTCTGAGGCCAGATTTGAACTTAGCTCCTTATGACTCCAGGCCTGGTGCTCTATCCCCTACACCACGTAGCTGCCCCATGCCAACTCTCTTGAAGCTTCCCCACAAGAACCTTTGGGCCTTATCATCTACCTTGTAGCTGCATCCTCCTATACGTGTTGCCTCCTTCCATTAGAATGTATTTTCTGAAGACAGGCCTGTCTCACCTATATATTTGTATCCTTAGCATTTAGCACAGTTCCAGGCCTACAGTATAAGCATTTAAATGCTTTTTCATTCATTCATTAATATAAAACACAATGCTATGTCAAAAATGACTTGGCAAATAAATCACCACTTGTACTTAGAGGAAGAAATAATTAATCTAAAGTGGTAGCATGGAACTATTTATTTGAGCCAAGATTTAAAATTTTACCTGTCTCATTGATACTGCATGGAAAGACTAGAAATAAAAGCCATGTCCTATATTCTCATGAATTGAATGATGACTTACTCAATAGCAAAGCTTGATGGAACGTTTCGTCCCCTAGAACTTGGGACAACTAACCACACTGGACAAGTACCTCTCTGTTTTTTTACCATATAGATTTAAAACTAGAAGGGACTTTAGAATCCATCTAGTTCAAGCTCCTCATTTTTACAGATAGGGAAAATGAGCCAGAAAAGCAAATTGACTTGCCCAAATAGCAAACTATGCTCCAATTCTCCTCCTCCTCCTCCTCCTCCTCCCCACCAAAAACTATGTTCTGTCCCTGGGATCCTCAGCTCCAGTAGAGGAGGCTTCACTTTACCTTTTCCAGGACAGTCCTTCATGTCACTTCCTGGCTATTTCCCAATAGGCTGCTACATGTGCACTACATTGACCCCTTCTAAAATTCCTCTCTCTATATCGGCTTCTGCCATTAGTTTATAAGTTCTTTGAATGCAAGAACTACCTTGCTGGCTTATGTCTATAGCCCTAGTGCTTACCTCAGTGCCTGCCACATTAGTAAGTGCTTAATAACTACTTTTTAATTGATTCATTTAATTATTCTTTTATTTACATGAGTAGCATATGGCACAATCTAGTTTTGAACTCAGGTCCTCAGACTCTGAATCTAATACTCTTTCCACTATATTATTCAAGTGAAGAAATCTGAGTCTACCTATATTCAAGGCTCTCTAGGAGAGAACATTAATAAAGTGATCTTGATTTTTCTAATTTTTTTTTCATTTACTATCTCCCCTCAGGGAGAATTAGGAGGAAGATGAGTATCATGTTTTGTATCAATAGAGAATTTCTACACTTGAAAAATGTGATCTGGGGGATAGCTAGGTGGCACAGTAGATAAAGCACCAGCCCTGGATTCAGGAGGACCTGAGTTCAAATCCAACCTCAGACACTTGACACTTACTAGCTGTGTGGCCCTGGGCAAGTCACTTAACCCTCATTGCCCCCCCCAAAAAGTGATCTGGATAAATATATCAAAGGCAAGATGGAGGTACATTCTAGTCTTGGGGTAGTCATTGCAAAGGCTGGGAAAGAGTGCTGTGCATGAGAAAAAGGAAGAAGAGATAGAATGTCCATTGTAAAGGGATGTGATATGTAATAAGATTGACAAAGTAGGTTGGGCTCAGGTTGTAAAAAGTCTTAGATGTCAACATCAGAGTTTCTATTTGAGACTATAGGTCAAGGGCAAACTATGGTCTACATGCTAAGAATGGTTTCTGTGTTCTTAAATACACTTAGATCTCATCTAAAAAGTTACAAACCCCCAACTATTCTTAGCTGTAAGACCATTGAGAAACAAGTGACCCTAAGGCCCTAGTTTGTGGACCCCTGCTAAAGGTAATAGGGAGCCAGCCACTGGTGTTTATTGCATAGGGAAGTGATGTGATTAGACCTGTGCTTTAGGAAATCACTTTGGCAGCTGTGGGGACGGATGGATTGGAGTGGGAAGAGATTTGAGGCAGGGGGACCAATTAGAAGGCTATTATAATAGTCCAGGTGGGAGGCGATAAGGCCCTAGGGTTATGGTCTTGTTGAATGGAGAGAAGAGAACACAGAAAAGATGTTGTGGAGGTAGAAACAGCATTTGACAACTGACTTAATAGGAGGGAGAGTGAAGAGCTGAGAACAACACAGAAGTTGTGAACCTAGTTGAGTGGAAGGATGTCGGCCCCCTTAGCAAAAAAAAAAAAAAAGAAAGAAAGAAAAGAAAGAAAGAAAAGAAAAGAAAAAGGGAATTTCCAAAGACAGGTAGGTTTGGGACAGAAAGATAATGATTTTCTCTTTTGGACATTGTGGAGTAACAGATGTCTACAGACATTCAGTTAGAAAAGTCCATTAGGCAGTGTGTGAGCCAGGACTGAACTCTGGGGAGAAGCTATAGATCTGGGCGTCATCTGCATGAGAGATGATAATTAAACCCATCAGAGCTGATGAGGTCACCAAGTGAAAGAGCACAGAGAGAAAAGTGAAGGGGGCACAGGGCAGAGCCCTCCTCTAACCCCTTCATTTTATAAGTGAGGAAATGAGATCCCAAGAGCTTAAGTGACTTGTCCAGGGTCATAGAGCAGAAGCAAAATACAATTCAGGTGGCCTGATTCCCAGCTCTTAGTTATTTCCTCTAAGCCATAGAGCCTCCCTACTTTGAGTTCAGTGCTTTTTACCACTAAGGATAACCATGTGGTTTTATCCATTTAATAAGAGGAATGCTTTGAATAGTTACTAGTTATTCGGTCTTGGGTAGGTCACTTCTCAGCCTTAGTTTCCTCATCTACAAAATGGGGATAACACCTCACAGGATTGTTGTGAGGATCAAATAAAATAATGTATATACAGTACCCGAATAACAACAATAATGATAATAAAGTATCTTGGTATATTCGGGACTTTCTTTTTGTCTTTTGACCTCCTTGGAGATACATGCCAAGTAGTGGTTTCAGCATCAGAGAGTACTGAACAGTTTAGTAAATTTCTCCACATTTTTTTTCAATTTGCTTTCCAGATTGTAGGTGTAATTCACGGCACCACCAAGAGTATAGTAATGTGGGGGCAGCTAGATGGCACAGTGGATAAAGCACTGGCCTTGGATTCAGGAGGACCTGAGTTCAAATCCCGCCTCAGACACTTGACACTAGCTGTGTGACCCTAGGCAGGTCACTTGGCCCTCACTGCCCTGCAAAAAAAAAAAAAAAAAAAGAGTGTAGTAATGTGCATATATTCCCAATAATAGTGGCAGCTAGGTGGTGCAGTGGATAGAATCCTGGGCCCTCAAGTTAGGAAGACTCAGATTCCTAAATTCAAATCTGGCCTCAGATATTTTACTAGTTGAGTGACCCTGGGCAAGTCTCTTAAGCCTCTTGGCCTTAGTTTCATCATTTGTAAGATGAGTTGGAGAAGTAAATGGCAAACTGCTCCAGTCTTTCTGCCAAGAAAAACCCAAATGGGGTCATAAAGAGAAATGACTGCACAACACTCTCAATAGCCACTCTATTATCTATTGTTGCTGATTTTTAACTAGTTTGATACATTGAAAACAAAACTTCAGAGTAGCTTTAATTTGAATTTTTCTTATTATCAGTGATTTGGAATTTTTTCATATGGTTGTTAACTTGCATTTTTTAAAAGTCATTCATATCCTTTGAACATTTAAGCATTGGGAGATGGCTCTTGGTCTTACTTATCTGTATCAATTTTTGATATAGTTTTATTGTCTTCACTTTTTTACCACAAGCTTACCATTCCTTTCACCCCTGTGGTTTTAATAGTAGTGGTAGTAGTAGTGGTAGCAGTATTAGTAATAATAGTCTCGGTAACAGTAAGTATTTATATAGTGCTTTAATGTTTACAAATAATTCCCAAATATTATTTTATTTCATCCTCACAACAATCCTGGGAGTTGTAAGTGCTATTATACCTCCCCCCATTTTACAGATAAGGAAACTGAGGCATGCAATGGTTAAATGACTTAGCCAAAGTTACATAGCTAGTAAATATCTGAGGCTAGAATTGAATTCAGATCTTCCTGAATATAAATCCAATCTTCTATCCACTAATTTCCATCCATATCACCATCGTGAATCTTCAAAATCACTAATAATTCCCTAATGGCTAAAATAAATGGCCTTTTCTCAGTCTTTCTCATCTTTAACTTCTCTTCAATATTTGTCATTGTTGTAGTCATTTTCAAAGACTTTCTATCAACTCTCCTCTTCTTTGAAGCTCTCATCTCCCATAGCTTTAGTGCATCCATGCATCTAAATTATGTATTGCATTAATATTGAGAATGGCCTTTTAAAAAATAAGAAACATATCTAAGAAAGCAGATAATGCAGGAGGAAGCTCAACCCTGGAAGCAGAGAAGAGAGCCAGTTATGGAAGATGAACCTAGTCCTTCAGAAGGAGCTATGCTTTATTTATAGGAGGTGAGGGGTTTTCTCTCAGTTTCTGCTGTATGCTTAAAATTATCATCTGCTTTTGTGCTCTGCTCTTAACATCTACATCATAACCTACATCCAGGTAGTGGGGGCTTAAGGGGTAGAGTGTATGAGTTTATATGGCACCTTTGGATAGATGGAGAAGGGGATTTGGTTTGAGAGCAAGAGGAAATAGAGGATGATAACTATTCCTTTTTTGACTTTTCTCACTTGAAAAAGGTCTCACACACACACACACACACACACTAACTTCTGAATTTCTTATATGTATAACTCCATGGCAAATATTTTAAATGAAAAGAAAATCTGAGAAGGAATACATAATCAAATAAATTCTTTTCCTCACAGATGGCAGGTGGGAGTACAATCAGTTCACACTAAAAAGGGCCCCATGGGTTTTGCACAGAAGAGAGAGAATTTGGCTCCCTCTTCTAAGAGTAGCAGGTGGAGAAATTTCTCCCTTGTAAGACTTTGGAAGATGAGTTGCTATATCTTTGTCTGAATACGTGTGAAGTGCTCTGAGCAACTTGGAAGAAAGGTGCTATTCATATGATATTATTATTCCAATGCTATATAACACTAAAGAAACAAATGTCTCTATTCTCCTACTGGAAGGCCTCCAAAAGTTGGTGGTGGAAGGATTCCACCTCTCACTTAATAATCCCAGAGCCAAGGAGGGTTTTCTTTTCTAGGAGGTGTGTTATCATGTGCCTGCTGAGTTTCAAGGGTGAAATGGAACTGAATATGGAAAAGTAATGAGTACATGTAATATTTGATGAATGATAAATGTTTAATTAAGCATGAAATTCTATACTTCCCGAATCCTACCTCACACATGTATTCAATATAGTCAGATATCCTAGACCACATCTTGTGTTTTGTTTTGTTTTGTTTTGAGCACAGTATTCTTTGCTGATATAGATTGAGACACACTGGCCAGCTAATCAATAAGGAGATATTAAGTGTTTACCATGTGCCAGAAACTAAAACTGGGGAAACAAAGAAAGGCAAAACCAATCCCTGCCCTCAATCAGCTTACATTTTAATGGGGAAAACACTCATAAGATTGGCAAGAGTGACAAAAAAGGAACATGACAAATGTTGGAGGGGCTGTGGAAAAGCCAGTGCACTGATGCACTAGTGGTAGGTGGAGTTGTGAATGGGTACAACTATTCTAGAAAGCAGTAATTTGGAATTAATACACTAAACATCACTAAAGAGAGCATGCCCTTTGATCCAGCTATACCATGGCTAGACCTAAACTCAAGAGATTTTAAAAAAGAGGAAAAAGTCCAAATGTACAAAAATATTTATAGCACCTTTTTAGTGGTGGCAAAACCTGGAAACTTAGGGGATGATCATTAATTAGGAAATGGCTAAACAAACTGCTGTATATGCATATATCATCTTGTGCTATAAGAAATGAGGAAACAGATGTTTTCAAAAAGACAGAGAAATTATATTTTACATGATGGAACATGTACAACCTATATCAAATTGCTTACCATCTCAAGGAGGGGGAAGAGAGAACATTTGGAACTCAAAATTTTAAAAAAGAATGTTAAAAAGACAGAAAGATTTGTATGAATTGATTCAGAGAGAACTGAACCGAATCAGAAGGATAACATCAATATTATAAAATATTATAAATTACTTGTTGTTGTTCAGTTGTTTCAGTCACGTCCAACCCCATTTGGGGTTTTCTTGGCAGAGATACTGGAGTGGTTTGCCGTTTCCTTCTCCAGCTCATTCTACAGAGGAGGAAACTGAGGCAAATAGGGTTAAGTGGCTTGCCCAGCTAGTGTCTGAAGCCCCTAAATATTATAAAAATGAACAGTTTTGAAGACAAAGTCATGAACAATTAAATGAGGACCAGGAGGGCAACTGATGCAGTAACAACACCATAAAGATGAACAACTTTGAAAGCTGAAAGAATGATGATGAACTCAATAAACTTCCATGATTGCAGAGGACTGATGCTGCTGCTTTGTGCTGTCCAACTTATGATAGAAAGGTGATAGGTTCAGAGTGCAGAATGAGAGAGATATATTTTTGAATGTAGCTAAAGAGATGATTTGTTTTGACTATGAATATGAATTACAAGGAATTTGTTTTTCTTTTTTGTCTCCCAATGGAGAGAAAATAGGTTTCTGCTAATTAAGACAATGGAATTTAATTTTAAAAAGGATTAAAAAACCCCCGAAAGTTTAAGTTGGCAACATTACAGGAGAGGCAGGGTGCTAGCACATGTGCAGTTTCCCTTTAAAAAGAGAAATTGTTTTTATTGAGTTTTTTGAGTCCACAGTATAATGTGCTTTGAGGATAGTATATACATGTCAGAAGAACGTTCTGTTTATTTTGTGAATAATATAACTTACCACACTGGCAAAGCAAAATTTCTATTAAATAAAATGATTCATAAATTTTCTTTTATATACCATAACATAACACCCCAAATTTCATGGCTGACCCATTAAAATTCATGGCAGACCAGCATGCCACATCCTACCCTCTGAGAACATCTGATTTAAACAAAGCTTGGCTGCTTCGGGATGAGAATTAAAGCCGCCTCTCCTTTTCTGGTTCCCTAGCCCTGCAGTCACTTCCTAAACAGGGACCCCAGTCTACTCTTTTCTCCACTAAAACTGAATTTATCCTTATTCTAGAAGTCTCTCTTTACCTGGAACGTCATCCAACTGGTCCATCTCTTTATAAGCGTCCAGAGTGCTCTCCCCACATGTGACCTTTTTGGGCAATCTACTTGTTCCGTCTGCTGCTGCTACACTTTACCACTGACCAGGGAAGGCCATCCTTTAGTTTGAAGGTGAAGACATGTTCTCCCTAATATCCTAATATCTCCTCTCAATATCTTACCTTTTCCTTCCCAGGAAGAATAAACTTGCAGTTAAATCTTAATTATCTTTGTAAAACGTTAGCTGTCTGGAATGCTAGGACTTTCAGGATTACTTTAGACTTAGAAGTAACCAAAAGAACCAGGTGGTAAACCTATTTTGGTTGCAATGGAGGTGCCCCTGAGTACCCATTAGTAAATGAACACAGTTGAGAAGTCCAGAAAAAAATCTCAAAATTATTCATGATATGATAAATTACCACTTTACTGGGCAAAGGAAAAGAAACTCTTTGACATATAACCCCCCCCCCCATGGATTCTGGAGTCAGAAGCCTTGGTTCAAATCTAAGGTTAGTCATGTGATTGCCTAAGTGAACTTAGGCAAGTCATTTCTCCTCTCTGGACCTCAATTTTCTCATCCACAAAATGGGAAATAGGAGGGAAGGGTTTGAATTCAATGATTTCTAAGGTCCCTTCCAGCTCTGAGATCCTACAAATATTTATTAAAAGGACTGTCTTTTTTGTCTAAAAAAGCAAGATGCATGGGAAAAAAAAAAAACAAAAAAGAAAAACAAGAGAGAGGTCCTCAGCAATCATGGTGGCCATAATGAGTGCCAAGAAACAGAGGCTCTAAGATCTGAAGAAGAAAGTCACAGATGACTTATTAGCTCTGATGGTTGGGTGGCAGAATGTGTGTGTGTGTGTGTGTGTGTGTTTGTATGTGGGTGTGCGCACCACTGTACTTAATTTCCATAGGGCTTGAAGGTATGGGTCATTTTCACTGAATAACTCTTCATGTGAGGAGAAGGGTACACCTCAATATGCTGTCCTTGAAGTCTAAAATACACCAATGTATCTTCAATGATATGCTAACATATTTATGTAACTAATATAATGAAGTAACAACACATTAGATATCCATATAGCATATAACAATATAAATATAATTTCATATATAAATATATAACTAATACATATAGCTAATTTATAGAACTAATATAATTATTTGTTTTGGGGTTTTTTTGGTTGGGCAATGAGGGTTAAGTGACTCGCCCAAGGTCACACAGCTAGTAAGGGTCAAGTGTCTTAGGCCTGATTTGAACTCAGATCCTCCTGAATCCAGGGTCAGTGCTCTATCCACTGCACCACCTAACTGCCCCCTAATATAATTATTTATGTAACTAATATAATGAAGTACTATAACTTGGGCCCACGGTTAGGTAATATTATAGATGTGTATCTTCCAGTCTTCATTTGGTTAAAGGGCAAAAACACATGAAGATTGTGGGGAACTTAAACAATAAAGTAGACTAGAAAGGGTGTAAATGTTCATAGGTTGATGCCATATTGACATCTCTATCCTGTACAATACCAAGTCTCTGAAATGTTCTTTAGATTCTGAATTATTTAGAGCTATAACAAAACACCATAGGGTATGCATTTAAATGTAATGATATATACATATATACAATGCATATGTGTATACATCTATAAATACACGCAAGCACACATGCATGCATGCATACACACATGTGTGTGTATGCATATATTATATATCTATATACATACATACACGCACACATTATACATATATAGGCAAAGTCAAGAGTGGACTGGAGTCAACCCCAATGGACTTATGAGAGTTTATTGCTAATTTTTCAGTGTGAGCCTTTCTACCTTGGAAATCAACAAATGCTACAAATTAGGGCTTGGTGTATTGCTGGGTGACTGTCTAGATTTAAGAAAGTAATGGAGAAAATCTTAATAATGTAGATTAAATTTTAAAGTATGCTTTGTAAACATTTACCAACACCACCCTGGGCAAAATATAAGAATAGAGAAATGATATCCTTGGAGTCCTCTGACCTGCTAAGACCACATCTGCAATGTGTGTTTGTGTGTGTGTGTGTGTGTGTGTGTGTGTGTGTGTGTGTACACATATATCCAATTATGGTGTTACATTTTAGGAAGGATAAGTTATAGAACAACCAAGAGGTCAACCAGTATGGTAATGGGTCTAGAGACCAGGTAATATCAGGAACTGTTGAAAGAATTAGAGGTGTTTAACCTGGAGACAAGAATACTTAGGGGAACATAGCTGTTTTTAAGAATTTGAAAGGTTGCCAAGTGGAAGATTGATTAGGCCTGTTTTGTTTGGCTCTATAGGGTAGAAATATGAAGCAATGTGTAGAAGTTGTAAAAAAAAAAACTAATATAGGCTTGAGAAAAGAAAAACATTCTCCTGATTAGAGCAATCCAAAACTAGAATGAGCCGTTTTAGGAGGTAGTGGGTTTCCCTCATTGGGGGTCTTCAAGCAAAGGTTGGTATATTTTTCAGATATTTGGAAGAGTGGATTCTTGTTCAGGTATGGCTTGGACTCAATAGCCTGTAATGACCCTTTCAGCTCTAAGATCCTAGGATCAATCGAGATCACATGTAATCTATGTTTAAAAAAGTACAGAGTATCTCTGTATCTGACCTATTATTTATCAAAAAGGCAAAAAAAAAATGGAGCCGATACATTTTACTGAACTGAACTGTATGTATTTGGGTAAGGGTAGTTTTGGCATCTTAAAATAAGACAGCATTAGGAGTTACATAAGCTTGGTGAAAAAGTCACAAACAATCACAAAAGATCATTTCAGAACCATTGGATTTCTTTACAGACAAAAAAGTTAAATAATTGTAAAATAAAGCAGGATCAAAATGTGGGAATGAAGAATCATAGATTTAAATAGAGAGGAACTTCAGTCTCCCTAATTTTACAGGTGAGATGACAGAGAACTAAAGAGGTTAAGGAATTTGTTTGGTCACATGTCTAGGAAGAGGCAGAATCTGGAGTCAAATTTAGGTTTTACAATTAATTGGGCAGTTAGATGGGGCAGTGGATAAAATACTGGGCCTGGAGTCAGGAAGACCTGAGTTCAAATGTGGCCTCAGACATTTACTAGCTTTGTGACTCTGAGCAAGTCACTTAACCCTGTTTGTCTCAGTTTCCTTCTTTGTCAAATGAGCAGGAGAAGGAAATGGCAAGCCACTCCAGTATCTTTGCCAAGAAAACCACAAATGGGGTCATGAAGAGCCCACATGACTGAAAGGACTGAACAACAACAAAACCAAATAATTCAGTATCCTGTACATTCTCCACTATACCACATTGCCTGGTCTTTTTTCACATCTCTCTGCTCCATTGATTCAAACTGTGGACCAGAGTATGAAAATATAATTTCGAATGTGAACTGTTTACAAAACAGAAGGCATTTCATTTCATCCATCACTCTTAAAAAACCCTCACCAAATCTCACCATCCTTGCTGGCTAGGATCTTATTTCTCTCCACCCTTTCTCAATCAAGCTCCTTGAAAAAAAGTCTTCTTACACTGCATGCCCCCATTTCTTTTCCTCTCACATTCTCTAAATCCTTTGTAATTTACCTTTGGAATGTATCACTGAACTGAAACTGCTTATTTTGAAAACTACCAATGATTACTTAATTGCCACAACTAATGACTTTTTCTAAATCCTCTCTTGATCAGTTTGTAGTATTTATTCTGTGACCACCTTCTCCTCCTTGATATTCCTTCCTCTCTAGGTTGTCATGATACTACTCTCTTGCCACTGACAAGCACAGTGATTTTAATGGGATGAGCATCTCTAATGATTTTTGTCTTCCCAAGGTGTATTACCATGTACAATTGTGTAATAAAATTTCTACAGTGAGAATAAAGAGATTGGTTGCAAAATCTGAATGATACTTAAAACTCTCTTTTTTTCCTTTTGAAGGCTGAGAAAAAGGCATAAAATCATGTTTTCACCATTCAACAAGATGGCATGAATGGCTTTTGAATTAAAAAAAATGTGAGTAAAAAAAAATAAAAAGGCTCAGTGTTTCTAAACCCCCCACAAAAATCTGTGATTAAAAAAAATCCAGTAACCATAAAATAACAACTTCTTTGATGCTGGACTAAAACAAGCATGAAATTTAGTACCATTGAATAAATGAATGAACATACAGATTTTTTACCTCTGGCTCAACTCAGAACTCTTGTTTAAACAGCCTTATGCTTGAGACTTTGTGCATGTGAATCTACAAAAGCATTACTTAATACTCAAGGGGTTAAAAAAGGCAGCAAAGTTTAAAAAAAATATTTACCCTAATAATGATTTTTAAAAAATCAGCTTCTACATCCTTCCCATTGTTCTCTATGAATTATGGACTTTAAAAAACACACATAAAAGCTAAATATATATATATATTATATGTATGTATGTGTGTGGCTTTTAATGGTATAGTTCTTTAGTCTAAAAAAATCCTCATTGTTTTATTAAAAATGTCAAACCTTGATGCTGTACTAATTTTCCAAAGTCAACTCATAATATCAATTTCCCCAAAGGTCAGAAACAATATATTAGGAAATACCACCTGCTACTTGGGGCTTTCACAGGAAATTTGCATTTCCACTTTAAAAAAGCTTCTTGGGGAGGGGTGGGGGTGTAAGAGCAGGGAAATAGTCATCTATTTCATTATCCTAAAGCATTAGGATCCTTCAGAAGTAAGTAGCAGCAGACAAGAAAGAAGTGAACTCTCTAATCATCTTGCCTTCTGATGTTTCCTGGACATAAACAATTCATTAGGAGGCAAAGTAGTTGGTGTGAGAAGGTGTAGGCTTTGCCCAGAGCTCATTGTTCTTCATTACTACTAAAATGAGTTTTGACCACCACCAACTACAGTTGGTGAGCATTCCACAGAGAGGCAGATATTCCCTGGGTACTTTTTTCAGCCCCCTGGGACAATCCATGAAGGATTAGGTTGTAGTCCGATCATGTCCTTTAACCTGTAACAAGGAGCAAGTAAGAGGGATGTTTGGAAACAAGAGTTCTTAACATTTACTTAAGGAGGAAAAGAGGGAGCTGATGCTGGCAAACAGAAAACAAAACAAAACAAAATCCTGCCAATTCATTCATTCATTCATTCATCCATTCATCCATTCATTCATCCATTCATTCATTCATTCATCCATTCATTCATTTGTTTGTTCATTCATTCATTCACCTGTATTTCCATGAGAGAAGTTAAACAGTATACCTTTTCTCTTCTTTAAAAAAAAAAAAACAAAACAGGGGCAGCTAGGTGGCGCAGTGGATAGAGCATCAGCCCTGGAGTCAGGAGTACCTGAGTTCAAATCCAGCCTCAGACACTTAACATTTACTAGCTGTGTGACCCTGGGCAAGTCACTTAACCCCAACTGCCTCACTAAAAAAACAAAAACAAAAACAAAACAAAACAAAAACAAAAACAAAAACAAAAACAAACCAAAGCTGCGTTAGGGTAAGGTTTTTTTTTTTTTTAATAAATGGCAAATCTTTAATGATTTAATCTTTTCTTTTAGATGAAAATTATCTAAATTTTGTCATCAGGGAGCCATAAGCCTGAATGAGTCAGCAATGATAATATTGCTAACATGAGGTGCCAGGCAGGAAAGAATAATGAGATAGGTAGTCATTGTCCCATACACAGGAATGTTCAGACCTTCATTAGATTTTTAACTTCAAACTTTGAAATTCAGGAGGGAACTTTCCATTTAATTCAATTCATAGGATCAAAGATTTCAAGTTGAGAGATATTAGAGGTCATGGTGTTTCCATTCCATTTTACAGATGGGGAAACTGAAGCCCAGGGAAGATAAGTGACTTGTCCTAGGTCACACAGCTAGTAATCTTCTGAGGCAAGATTGGGACATGTATGTTTCTGGATCCATCTCCAACACTATCTAAAACAGCATACTGCCTTTCAATTCAATTCTTTGTGTTCCATTAGTGTGCTCAGAATATCAAGAGAAAGACAGGCCTCATAGTTTGGGTGCTCCTCCCTTCTATGGAAAACTTACAGTGGATGGGGAGAGTGGGCGTGGAGAAGGGTCATCAGAAAGGGCAGGCATGGCTATGTTGTGATCTGGATCAATAGAAGGAATATTTGCACGAATTAGACTCCAAATCCACTGGAGTATGAGTCCAGAAAAACTTCCTAACAATTGGAGATGTTTTAAAGTAACCTAGAATGCCGTGGGAATGGTGGGTTCCCCCTTACTGGGAGTCTTCAAGCAAAGGCTGCATGACTCTTTGTCAGGCATGTTCTAGTGGGGATTGTTTTGGGGTACAGTTACTGAGATCCTTTCTGTGATTCTGTGAATACATTTTTGGAAGCATCAGCTCTGAGTTAAGCACTTCTGGGCACTTGGAAACACAAAATTGAACAAAGACATGGGTTCCATAGGAAAATGGGAACCAGGAATTAAAAGGAACCCATGCATTCTCGTTGTCATCTTGTCCTAACCATACCAGAAGCAGGAATTCTCTCTGTAACATTCCTGAATTGATCATCCAGCTTCCTAATGAAGACTTACAGAGATGTGGAAACCATTAGTGAGCTTATAATCTAGTAGGGGAGATGAGACATGTATAAAAAGAGCTGTAACAGAAGTCAAAAAATGACTGATGGCATAAAAGCGATCAATGGAAATACCACGAGAGATTCTTGAAGGGAAGGATCTCTTCTAGTCAAGGGAATCAGGGAAAGCATTGTGGAGAAGCTGTCATTCGAATCAGGCCTTGAAGGAATAAGAAACCTTGCAACTAGAAGATGTGTGTATAGTTCTTTAGTCTAAAAAAAAAAATCCTGTTTTATTTAAATTGTCAAATCTTGATATTGTACTAATTTTCCAAAGTCAACTCATAATATCAATTTGTATGTGTATGTATTCATTCTAATATATGGAGCTCCTCTCGGAATAATGCTTTATTGCTTACATTCAAAATTGAAGGACCTTTAAATTTCAGTTGAGTGAGGGAAAAAAAATTAAATTTTCCCACCCAAGTTCAGGGACCCCTGAAATCTATCTACAGACTCCAAGTAAAGAACCCTTGGATTAAAAGACCCCTAAACTGATTGCAGTGAAAAAAATGGCATGATTCTGTGAAACATATGGAATAACACTGGATGACATTGTTTTTTGGTGCTAGAACACACCACCCAAGAATAAAATGTATGCCCCAGAAATGGGTCAAACATCCACTCTTCTTTTTTAATCTGTTGGGATATTAGCCATGGTCCATCAGAGAAGAAAAAAGATGAACTTAATGGTTTCTGGAAGTGCCTTTTGGTCATATTATTATTAGAAAGTTATACCACATACTTTCTGGTAATTAATTCCAAAGCACCCACATGCTCCCTTCTCCTTTTTGTTTTTAAGAGCCAGATTGGTTCCCTCCCCGGTGTAGGAGATACACCATAGAAAGGATTATTTTCCTTTAAGTGGTTGTGGTCATTCCAGAGACAAAACTGATTAGAGGCGGCAGAAAGGAACACCCATGAGAGGTAGAGCAGGGAGATAAAAGGCAAAACAACCAATGGGATCCTGAATCTGAGGCTGGCTTGGAAAGTGGACACAGACTTACAATCCTCAGAATGAAATTTTAGAAAGCTGTTTGCTCTGGAGGACGACAGTTTGCATACCATGAAGAAATAAATTCCATCCCTGGAAGGTTGGTGGGGCTGGCCACACAAGTATAGCGATTTGCAGACACCTGTGGCCATCATGGTCTGGGAGGAAAGGAGCCATTTTCATAGCACTGATTCATGGCTTTGGGACTCAAGCAAGTTTAAAAACAGTGTTAAGTCGTCCCATTAAAATGTGTCTGGTAAAACTTGCCCACATGTTGCAAGTCCCTCATAAAGCAATTCCACTCCTCCTCTTCCCCACCGCAAAATTACGTTGTTTTTTTTTTTTCACCTAAGGAAGTAGAGTGCCATTCTTTATAAACAATGTACTCTGCCAAAGAGAACAAGCCAGCTTGCTTGCTTGCTTGCTCGCTTGACAAGTTGCTACAAACTCAGCATGGCCATCTTGAAGTTTAAATGCAAGCCACTTCTTTTCTTCCTATGAATGGACAGTGAGGCCTATTTAGCAGTAGAGGGGTCACATTTTCCTAGCCACAGACCTCCCTCGGAGCTAAGAGCGTGTTGGGAAATGTGGCTGTGGGAGAATCTGGCCCGGAGTTTCATGTTACATTGGGAGCCTTTCTCAGCTTCCTGCTGGTGGTGGTGAGCTTGCTAACCTTTCATTTGTGATCTTGGCAGTTAACGAGATTGTAAACCAGCATCCAAGCTGATTGAATGCAGGTTTAAAGGGCAGAAGAAAACGGTTGTCGTTTAATGATTAAACAGCTTTTTATTGCTAGAGGTCCGCGTTCTTTTAGTTTTTGATACTTAAATCAATGTGAATGTGAAATGTACACCCCATGCCGCATACCATGTTTAACCAGGACTTCTCCACACTGTCAGAGGTGGGGCATGTAGTACATGTCTAGCGAACAAACCGTTACCTTGGGAATACCAAACAAAAGAAAATAAACAATATTTTTAAATTCATAGCTTAGTGTCCTACTGATAGAATAACATGTCTTGGCAGTGGGTTGTTTCTACAGTGGCAGAGTGAAATAAATGATCTGCAAAAACTCTGAAAATGATGTTTTCCATATAATACTAGTAAGTAGATAGTTGTCAAAATGTGGGTTTCCATTATATCTAAGTAGAACACAATATTTTGGTGGTTTTTTTTAAACAACAATTCCCTTTACTTTCTCACTATAGAAACAATTTGAATATTCCAACCACTGGCATTTTATAAATTTCCTTAACAGTCTTGGAATGGGGGGTGGGGAGCAGCTAGATGGTGCAGTGGATAGAGCACCAGCCCTGGATTCAGGAGGACCTGAGTTTAAATCCAGCCTCAGACATTTGACACTTACTAGCTGTGTGACCCTTGGCAAGTCACTTAACCCCAACTGCCTCTCCAAAAAACAAACAAAAAACAAACAAACAAACAAAAAAAGTCTTGGAGTGGGGAAAGGGATTGCAACCGAGTACAGTGGAACGAGTGTTAGTTGGATTTGGATGACCTGATTCCTTTAATATCCCAGTTCTGGAACTTAGTACTTGGGTGATATTGAACAAATCACTTAACTTCCCTGAATCTTAGGTTCCTCATCAGTAAAAATGAGGGAGTCGGCCTTAGACAGTCTCTGAGTTTCCTTCTGTCTCAAGATGACCAATCATCATTATTACTAGAAAAACAGATTTAAAGTTGGGAGGGACTGTTACCAAACACTTCATTTTATGGATGAGGCACGTTTGCTACTAACTGATTTGCCCAGGGTCAGACAGCTAATAAGTGGCAGAGTAAGGATTTAAACCCAAGTCCTCTAAGTCCAAACTCTACATTCTTTCCATTATACCGTGATGACTAAATGATGTCTCAAGTCCCTTCTGGATTGAAATCAATGAGCCTATGACCTCAGAGATCTCTCAACCCCATTTATGATTCTATGATTTTTTTCTCACTGCATTTATTACTCATTCTCTCTTGTTTGAAAGTTAAGGAAAGACCAAGGGTGGTGATACACACCTATAATCCCTGCTACATGGGGAGGCTGAAGTGGGTAGATTGCTTGAGCTTGGAAGTTCTAAGCTGCAGTGGGCTAAAGTTGATTGGATGTTCACACAAAGTCTAACAACTCCAAGAGCTGGAGGAGTCAAATCTTCCAAGAGAATCAGTGATGGGATTAGTACCCTTCCCCCCATAAATAAATAAAAGTTAAGGAAAACCAGGAAAATAGAATGGTTTTAGTGGTAGTTTAATTGTTTATTAAAGATGACTTGAGGCTTGTACAGAGCCAACCCCTTTAATATCCATGAATAGAATGTCTACTTGCATTCATGAGAATACCACACGCATGTGAAATCTATACATGGGGTACAGACAGCAAGTGTTGAGAGTTCCGATGAAACTGGTAATGTACTGCACAATCTTTTCTAAAATGGCCCTAATAGAAAGAGGATGTATACATATCCTTCCCCCAAAGGATCCATTCTCCAATACAGGAGAAGCAGCCATTCCAGAAACAGCTTTAGGATTCTTTGTTCAATAGTTCTCTTTTCCTCCCTCTTTTAGCAACTTCCTTTCAATAGGCATATATACAAACCTTGGAGCATGCAACCAAAAATGTACCCCAAGATTTTCCCATCCATTTGAAATGTATAGTGGTTCCTTCCTGTGTTTTATTTTACTTGTTGTTGCAATCCCACTACAAAAATACTTCTTTTAGAATATAACTTCATAACCACCACTAGAAGGCAAGGACTGCAAAACTCCCATTAAGTTTAAGATTCAGGCGGAGGGACTTTCACAGGAAACACGTTTGATAAGCAACTACTATTTATACATTCCTAGAAGACTTAGTTTGGACAGACCTTGGCCCTCAAGGGACTTACTGTCCAAGAGAACAATAAGAAGTCAACACAAAATAAAAATAGGCAATTTTACAACATAACTAAATCAAAGAATTGCAGAGCAAAGTGTAACGAGAGTTGGGGGGATGGAGGGGATGAGGAAAAGTTTATTATTAATGGAAAAAGATGAATCAGGGAAGTATTCCTAGGGGACGCGGCATTGGATTTCAACTGTAAAGGAATTCAATCATGGGCAGAATTTAGGAGGAAAAACATTCTAGTCATAGGGAAAAACATAAAGTAACGGAGGCATAAGAACAGTATAATGCTTGAGAGGTAAAGAGTACTTAGGCTTGGTGGGAGCATATATTTTATGGTGGGGAGTAATATGGGATGAGACTAGAAAGGTTGGGTTTTGCCAAATTGTGAGAGATCTCGAATGCTCGTCTCAAAGGTCTGTACTTCACTTTGTAGCTCAAAAAGGACCCTGTAAAGATATTCAATAAAGAAGTTCAAATTGCTGGCTACCTATCCTAACCCTTTCCCCCAGATTGAAACTCAAATTGCGATTAGGGATGGATAATAGATTTTGTGGATTACCTTGGGCTCTATTTTTTATCTTGTCTCTCAACTATTCTCTTACACTGTCTACTTACTGCTTTTCAGCATCTCTGTGAGAAGGCAAGTAGGAAAAAGGTAGCATCCAAACTACGCTTTTCATACCTTAGCTCTATTAAAAGCATGGATGCTGAGACAATTGAAAGTATTGTACAAAAATGAATCTGCCTGACAAAACTTCCCTTAATGTCAATTATCTTTCATTTAGGCTCAGATACCTGGATGTGGATTGCAAGATGACAGTTTCCAGTGATTGTTCATTTCTACCTCAATTTCATTCTATTCAACAAATGATTACTAAATGCTTCCTTTATCTATAGCCTGGTACTAGGTATCAGGGATTCAAAGACATGCACCAAATAATCCCTGCCCCTAAGGAATGCTTATATGGGGATATAACATATACACAAAATTAATATACTACGAGGTAGACTAAGAGGGATTGTGTATGAAAAACGTGTGTCAGGGAAATCAGATCCAAACTTAGCCTTGAAGAAAGATAATGAGTCTTAAATAGGTAAAGTGGATGAAACATATTTCTTTTCTTTTCTTTTCTTTTCTTTTCTTTTCTTTTCTTTTCTTTTAGTAAGGCAATTGGGGTTAAGTGACTTGCCCAGGGTCACACAGCTAGTAAGTGTTAAGTGTCTGAGGCCGGATTTGAACTCAGGTCCTCCTGACTCCAGGGCCAGTGCTCTATCCACTGCACCACCTAGCTGCCTCAATGAAGCATATTTCAAGCATGGAGAACAGCTTTTCATAGAACTCAGAATCCAATAAATTATTCCCTTTCTCCTCTTTACTGGTCCGGCCTCTACAGATTACAATTTAGAAATGGGTTGTGTTGCTTGATTTGTAGCTTTTCTGGCTTTTTTTTTCATTGCATGCCAAATTCAGTTATTTAGTTTTTTCTCTCTGTTGACAAAAGTGTTTAGTGATAGAAATTATCCTCTAAAGACTGCTTTGGCTGCATCCCAAAGGTTATGGCATATTGTCCCATTGTTGCAGTTTTCTTTGATGAAACTATCTATTGTTTCTATGATTTGCTCTTTGACCCATAAATTCTTTAAGATTACATTATTCAGTTTCCATTTTAAATTATTTTAAATTAAATTATTTAATTTTATGTTTGAATTATTTTTTCAAATGTCCTTTATTGATATTACTTCTATTACATTATGGTTTGTAGAAGATGACTTCAATATCACTGCTTTTTAAATTTATTTATGAAGTTTTTATAGTCTAGCATATGTTTAATAAGGGATAGGACAGATTCTGTCTAAGCATAATACCCCATTCCAAGGATAAAAAGGATTTTGGTGATAATCAATTCCAGAAATCTAAGAGATAAAAGATTTAGCTTGATAGGAAAATATAGTCAATATTTAAAGGAACAGGTTCAAAGGGAGAAAGGATGGACAAACAATGAATCCAGGCAAACAACAAGAGAGAGGGGGTACTATACATAAAATGGTGGTATTCTACTGAGAAAAATCAGCTCAAGCAATTTTATAGTGGCAGGGTGCTTCTTGTACTCTATTCCTTATTGTACCTAGCTGGAAGCTCAGTCACTTGAGATAAATGAATAAAAGTTAGGGAGAGAAGAAAATAGAAAGATGTTTGGAAGGATAAGTGGTATATATGTAAAAGACAGCCTAAAGTGGAATCAACTGAGTGGAAGGGGGTAAAAGAGAAAGGGATTGTAAGGAAAGAAAAGAGCTAGAGATAATAAGTTAGCCATTTTCCATACTAGCCACCGGGTGGTGTTATCAACCCTGAGTAGCTTAGTTGCTTTGAATTTGGAGATTGAATGGTGAGACAGAATAATAATCCATTTATAAATTTGAGAACTTTGCAAATTGGATACTCATATCTTAAGAGTGTCTTTACTTTGTCCAATTTGGAGCACAGTGAGCAAAATGTGTAGCACTTAGAGATGATTCACAGACATAAGAAATTATTTAAGGATTTCAAAAGATGCCTTGTGAAGAAACACTAAAGGGATTTGAACTCTTTAGTTTAATGAAAAGAGAACTTGGCTTTGACTATACGAAAGAAGTATGAAAAGTATGGTACTATGGAAAGGATACTGCATTGGGAGTCACAAGACCTGAGTAGGGTGTCTGAGCTCTGATACTTATCATCCCTGAGCAAATCTCTAGCCTCTCTAAATCCCAGTTCTATCAGTAAAATGGCATTATCGATAGCTTCTGTTACATATTTCACATAGTTGTTATGGGGAAAATTCTTTGTAAACATTAAACTACTATATCAATGTGAAGTTTTTTTTTTTCATGTGTGAAATATGAGTGAATTAGCTCATTTTCATTTTTTGTTGTTTCTATTTTTTGGTGGTTTTTTTTTTTTTGCAGGGCAATGAGAGTTAAGTGACACAGCTAGTAAGTGTCAAGTGTCTGAGGCTGGATTTGAACTCAAGTCCTTCTGAATCCAGGGTTGGTGCTTTATCTACCGCACCACCCAGATGCCCCTGAATTAGCTCATTTTCATTTCCCTGTTGGTCAAAATATCATAGAAGGGGCATACATTGTAGCAGGAAGTTGGAGTGTTGAACTTGAAGTCAAGAAGATTCATAAAAATCTAATCCCTACTCCATAGGCAAATCAACTTCTTTGAATGTCACTTTCTTTGGCTCTAAGATATGATGATACCTGTAGTACCTGTTTGTAGTAGGCAGCAAAGAGTTGTTGTGAGGTTCAAATGAGAGGATGTTTAGAAAACAATTTAAGGGGTACCTAGGTGGTGCAGTGGATAAAGCACCAGCCCTGGATTCAGGAGGACCTGAGTTCAAATCCAGCCTCAGACACCTGACATTTACTAGCTACATGACCCTGGGCAAGTCGCTTAACCCCCATTGCCCCACAAAAACAAAACAAAACAAAAAACCAACAATTTAAAGCACTATACCGATGTCAGTTATTATTAACAGTACGTTCATTACAAGAAAGACATAGAGTCAAAGCAGCCTCATTTTCTTGTTCGGTTCACTCTCTATCTTTTACTTGTTGAAGGAGAACAGGTTGGCCTGTGGTCTGAGCCCTTGGTAGGAGAGAACAAAAGAGAAAACATAAGCCTCAGCTAGAACACAGAGAATTTGGGAAGACATGTTTCCTGAGGTTGGCACCTCTGACAACACAGAAAAGTCTGAACCTGTATGTACTCTGAAACCCTGAAGCTGCATTGGTGTTTCTCCAATATACGGTTGTGGGTCACCTCTGTTTTAGGGATCAGAAGGAGTTTTAATTCATTTTCCAAGGTAAGTCAGAGATGTCTGGGCTCATATTAGGGTCATTTAAACTTTAAAGACTCCCAGTGTTATGCTAAGATGATATAATTTAAACTCAATGTGGTGGTGCTCTGAGCCTCTTTTCTCCCCAAATAAATAATGTAAAGTCTTGGACAAAACTTTCAATGCTGATTTTCATCCTCTTTTGAAAAGTTCAATTAGTAGTTAACATTTATACAGTCCTTTAAGGTTTATGCATATATTATCTCATTTAAGCTGCACAGTAGTAACTCTGAGATAAGTTGGTACTTGTATTCTTTTCTTTTCTTTTTTTTTTTTTTGCGGGGCAATGGGGCTTAAGTGACTTGCCCAGGGTCACACAGCTAGTAAGTGTCAAGTGTCTGAGGCTGGATTTGAACTCAGGTACTCCTGAATCCTGGGCTGGTGCTTTATCCACTGTGCCACCTAGCCGCCGCACTTGTATTATTTTCAAATGAGAAAACTAAAGCTGAGAAAGTGTCTCAGGTAGGATTCAAACTCACATCTTCCTGACTCCAAGTCCAGAGCTCTCTATCCACTCTGAGAGCATACCTATCAGTTGCTAGTAGGGGCAATACTACATGTAGGTAAAATAAGATTTTATAAAGTCCTTCCATTTACTTATCCTTCCAAAAGAATTACCAAACGGATACTTCTTTCTTCCCACAGGTACATTTTAAAAAAAACTTCTGTTAGGGTTCTGGAAAATTCTGGTCATGAGTTTTAACCTGTAGGACGTCTCTTGTTATACTATCATCTTTTGCAAAGTGTTCTATATACTTTCTTCATCAGTACCACTCCAAAAGGAATTATTGTCATTAAACTGTAGGTTTAATAAAGTGAATAACAAACTACCTCTCCAACCATTTTTTTGGGAAAAGGTGCTGTCCTTATTGTAGTATGTGTGGTGGTGAAAACTATAGTTACATGCAGATTTCCATTCTAAACCCCCTATTTTCAGACTCATAGATTTCTTAAAAGTTATCCTTTGAAGGCTCAAAATTTTTTCATGACCGATCACCTAAAGGTGACTTTTTTTCTCCTAAGAATTGGAGAAAAATGTGTTCAGATGTTTTTAAATTAGGAGAGGGTGAAAAATGCCATTTTTATGCTTTCAAAGCAATTTACTTTTTTTTTATCAATGCATACCAACAACTCAAAATCAGTAGAGATTTAAAAGTTGAAGCTTTCCATGTGTCCAGAACTCTTTGAAGAAGAACCTATAAACTAATTACTTGAGAGGGAGAAAAAAGGACTTCTTAAACCCAGCTTTGCCCAGTTTTTAAATAAAATAAACACACCCCAAATGTTCACCAGCATGCATGTAGGCTATGGGTGCTGTGTTGGGCTGTAGTGTTCTTATTCCCAATTGAGTTGTGTAAATTTTGTCTGATTGGTGCTCCAATATTTGTACACGGTAGTTTTTTTCTTAAATAGGATTTTTAACAGCAGTTTTAAAATGATTTTTACATGTAAAACATTGCCTTATGAGTCATTTTGTGGAAGAAAACTTGAATAAAAGAAAAAAATGAAAGTGAAAAATAGCATGCTTCAGTCTGTGTTTCATCAATATCAGTTCTTTCTTTGGAGGTGGATAGTATGTTTCATCCATAGTCCTTTGGGATTGTCTTGGATCATTGTATTAACAGCAATTTTTAAAGAAAAAGTTTCAATCACATTAAAACCTTCTTGTCCTGGGACTGGTTAGTCATATCCAGAATGATTTTTATTCTGGCAGTGAAGATGAACCTGTGTTAAAGCTGGGCAACAACAGGTATCCTAAGATCACTCTTAAGTGATCCAGGGAGGAAGAGAATTCATCCTTCAACCTGGAACCTCAGCCTACCTTGTGAATTGAAATAGCTGCTCTCCTGAATTGGGAAGAGGCTGACGTTAGTCTGCTTGTTTTCTATTAATTCTTCTGCATTGTTATTTCTTCTCTATCATGAAGGAAGCCAAACCAAAGACTCCAGGTAAAAGTGTGCTATACTCCTCACAGTCCATGAGGCCCTGACATAGGCCACAGTAACATTCTTTATGTTTATTCTTCACCTGAGACCTCTGATTACTTGTAGGAACATTGAAAGCATATGTCTCACTAGCATTGCCAATCATTGTTTATGGATTTAAATTTCACATATGGAATCATAGTCTGATACAGGCACTGCTGCATTTTACAGACCTGAAGCACTGTCTTAGCACTAGAATTTTGGGGATTTCTTAGATGATTAGTTGTAGGATTGATTGTGTTACATGTGGAGTGTGCAAGGAAACTTTTCAATGGTGCCCTTTGACTGAGTCCAGTTTGTCATTTAATGGCTCCAAATAGGTTTTAACCTAATGAGAATAGAATAGTACCTATTGCCGAAATG
Source organism: Dromiciops gliroides (assembly GCF_019393635.1). Taxonomy (NCBI): domain Eukaryota; kingdom Metazoa; phylum Chordata; class Mammalia; order Microbiotheria; family Microbiotheriidae; genus Dromiciops; species Dromiciops gliroides. The sequence goes on along the minus strand of NC_057865.1, from coordinate 236,545,365 downwards.
GAATAAGAACTTCTGATCAGGGTTGTCCATGACACACAAAAAGCGAGATGTACCAACCAGGTTAGTTATCAGAAGACAGGAAATATTATGCTACACTAGCCTGGTTGTTCAACCTATCCCTCAGCTCGGGCTTCAGACTCTGTTTGATGATAATATACAAAATCCATCAGAAGGAAGGATTAGTGTAGTTTGTACCACTTGGCACAGAGCAAACTTGATTATTGACATCTCAGCAAAGATTCAGTCCCTGTGTTCTAAGTCAGTGGTTAAAGTATTAGCACACTTAAAAATACAAATTAAAGACCCAAGAGTGTAAGCAAGGCAGCCAACACCAATTGTTGGCTATCATCACTTAGTAAAGATGCTTTCTATGATATCTATAACATTTTGTGTGTGTGTGTGTGGGGGGGCAATGAGGGTTAAGTGACTTGCCCAGGGTCATACAGCTTGTAAGTGTCAAGTGTCTGAGGCTGGGTTCGACATCTTTCCTCTTTTATTTTCTACCATCCTGCCCTTCACTAAGATGCATCAAATCTTACTCTGTAATGTCTTCTTTTTGTAATGTTTTAATCAGAACATCAATCAATGTCTTAACCATCTCCCAGCCATACCAAAATCCTAAGATGATAAGAGAATCAACTCATGAATTAGTTTGGTGATCCACACTAGAATAAAAAGAGAGTTCCAATTTATATAAAACAAATCATTAATCTAAGTTTAGTTTAGTCTTGTATTACTCCATGGAAGTTTCACATGCAATGGATTTCTTGGAGGTAAACACTGGTGACTGGCTGAAGTCCTACAGAAAAGCACATGCAAGAGGCTGTTAACCTTTTTACAGCCAGTTGAGATTATTTAGTGAACACATAACCAATAGGGTATGGTAGATTTTTCTTAGGGGATGATAGCACATAAAAATATTTATTTTTTTTAGAAATTAAATGTTTTATTTAAAAAACTACCCCTATGCCTTTGATATCTTTCTCTCCTCCAGACACCTTCTATATTGGCCCCTCAATGTCTTTACCATTATACTGCCTTCAAAATGAATCTTTTGTCTGTATCCATATCCACTTGATCTTTTTTTCTCTTTAGTGTCATTTCTATGTCCTCTAAAAACACCTCAGAGACTGTGATTTTAGGGATCAAGTGTGGTGGTTCCACTATTTGTGAGGGGAAAAATGATTTTGTTAGAAGTGATTCTTATGAATCTTTTCCATATTTTTTCTCCTTGTCAGTCTTCTTTCCACTTTCATCATTGTATGGTCTTGGTACAGTTTTGCCTACTTGGCTATCTTGCCAAGCTTTCTTTAAAATGGTTCTCTACTGCCTCTCTCTGATTTATCCCATAAGCTTCATTCATTCTTCTTTGTAAGATTTTACATATGAGTTTCTATTCATATATGATGTTGCCTTTGGCAGTCAATTATCCTTGGCAAATAAGTCAAATGTTAGCTTACCTAGGTACTTATTAGGTTCTTTGGGCTCCTTGTTGTAGCAATTAACTTATTTTACTTTAACTTCTAATACTGATATCCTTTCTGTTATCCAATTCTATTTTTTAAAATTTTCAATATCTTTTTTTTAATAATTCAGGGTCATATCTGTTTCATATACCATATATTTTCCCCTTTACTATTCTTTACTCTAGGTAGAACTTGGCCTGAAGCCAGAGAGACCTGAGTTTAAATCCAGCCTCAGACTCTTACTAGCTATGTAATGCTGGAAAAGTCATTCAACCTCAGCCTCAATTTCTTCAACTGTAATATAAGGCTAATAATGGCACCTACCTCCTAGGTCACAGGGAGGATTGAAAGAGATGATATATTTGTCTCTTTCCTTCCCTTCCTTCCCTTATTATAAACTGTGATCTTAACCCTGACAAATCAATGGCTTTGACTTTGCAAAGATTACTGCCACATTCTGTTTTGTTTGGTTTGGTTTGGTTTTCTGGTTTTTGTTTTTGTTTTCTTTTTGCAGGGCAGTAAGGGTTAAGTGACTTGCCTGGGGGCACACAGCTAGTAAGTGTCAAGTGTCTGAGGCTGTATTTGAACTCAGGTCCTCCTGAATCCAGGGCTGATGCTTTATTCACTTTGCGACCTAGTTGCCCCCCTCACCCCCGCTGCCATATTTTAATAAGCCTGTTGGTTAAAATATAATCAGTTTCATTTGTTGCATGATTATTTAGTATTCAACATTTATAATGCCTACCAATTAATTTTTTAAAGAAAGTTTTCATGATGTAGGGGCATGAGACTTCTGCCCAATCTACAATTGGTGGCGTGCCACATTTCTTTTTCTTGAGCCATACATCCTCATCTTTTCCACCCTACTAATAGCCCCTCCCCCCAAAAAGGGTGATTAAGAGAACATTCAGAACTATCAATCTACATACCTGGTGTTCCATATAAACAAATGCTTTATAAAGATTATCAGTACATAAATTTGAGGGCATTCTTGATTAGGAAGGAACAAGTAAGCTTTCCCAAGTGATATTCATGATACTATTCTCTCATGGACCTCTTCCAAGCTGTCTCACTGTTCTTTCTCGGGCTCCTTTGGGGCTCATCATCCGTATTGCATTCTCTAACTGTGGGTAAACCCCCAAGACTCTGTCCTAAGCTAAGCCCTTCCCAGGGGATAACTCGTGTCCTTGCTTTTCCTAACCAAAGTTTGGGGTGCCCTGGCCTCCAATGGGAAAGCCAAAACCATAGAGAACCTGATTGAGATGGCTTGTGTTTTTTTCTACCCAAGATTACTAGAGGCAGCTGGGTCTCATAAAGCTGCTAGCATTCCTTAAGTGTCAGAAAGGGGCATAATCAGACACACCTGAAAGCCAACTCATCTACCAATCAGGTTTGACTTGCATTTGCCAGGGGAGTTCCAAATGATGTCAGGCCAATCAGATGGAAGACACCCCCAGGTTTAAAAGGCACTGTTGGCCCTCATTTTGGGGCCTTTGGGCACAAGTGGAGGCAGACTATAAGACCCATTTACTAATAGGATTGGCGCCCTATTAATAAATGATATCTCCCTCAGAGAATTGCCTCAGTTTGCCCTTTGTTAAATTCCACTTGTGACATGTTGCTATGAAAACCTTTGAAGCATGAATTTTTTAAAAAAAATTTTTACTCTTTGCTTTTGATAAGACTTTCAGGGTATATTTCCAACAATGTAACGTTTGGGTTAGAGGTTGTGATTATTTTCATACCTTTCTTTTGGCTTTGCCATGTCGCTCTCTAAAAAATCCAACTAGTTTGCAATTTAACCATCAATGAATGACAGTGAATGTTTCTCCAAAATTCTACATGTATTGGTTTTAATTATTTTTGCCAATTTGCTAGGTGGTAGTGGTGTACCTCAGAGCTGTTTCAATTTGCAACTCTTTAATTATTAGTAATGATGAGCATTTAAAAGAGTAATTATTAACAATTTTCTCTTTTGAAAATTGTCTTTTTGTATCCTTTGACCACTTGTCCATGGTGGATTAGGTAATACCATTATGCATATTTTAAAAGGGTATTTTTAAAAAATAAAACTAGCAATGGGATTTTTAAAAAATCTGTCAGTGTCTGAACACTATGCCATATGCCTATGTAATAAGTCCATAAGAAACTTTTATTGACTGGAGATTAGTTGCGTTATGTATGTTTATTATAATGTTTGGTAACAATTCTATAGTCTTTTGCTTGAAGAAATTTTCCTTGATGAACATGGCAGCCCTATTTTCCCTTTGAATTTCTTTAGCACAGATAAATTTTGCACCACAGTGCGGTGTTTTTGCTTATTTGTGATTTTGGAAATATTCTCTAGTTATTTCATTCTTCTCTCTTCTAAGTAGACTGTTCCCTAAAGGACTATGTTGTAGTTTAAAATTTTCCTTTGTAGTTCTCATACCACAAGTGTACATGTGTAGTAGGTAATGAACAAGTGATTATTCAGTTGAATACAATCTTGGAATCCAAAGATGTAAAAAGAATTAAAGAATTAAAGCTCGGAAACAATTTTTCTTTGGGATACAGTTCTTTCAGGTCAACAAGAGGATTATGTGAGAAGTACATGCTGAGTCCTCAGATAAACCAAATAATTGAATATGCATTTGTTAATTCAGAAATCAAAGTTGGAAAGGGCTTGTTAAGTCATTCTATACATACATGGTCAAGACAGGAATGATTCTTATAGCAAGCTTTCTAGTATTTTCAATGGTATGGAACTAAATGCTTCAAGCTGGGATTTTAGGAATGTTTATTAGGTTTTTCTATTTACTTAACTAAATAGTTATTTCATTTTAATGTGCCCAGGGAGGCACTGGCCTAATAAGCACATTAGAAATAGATGGAGAAAAGTGAAAAACAAATTTAACAACCGAATTCCCACTACCTCCACCAAAAGACTAGTCCAGGGATTAATAAGCCTTACCGGCAAGAAGTCCTAACTCTTGGTTGACTTTCAATCCTATTGCATTCATCTTTTTGAATTAAACCATTCTTCTACCTCCTTGAGATTTATTCAATTATGCCAAATTCTCAATTATCCATGCTCTCTCCCTTCCCCAAGAAATCGGTGTATAAATTATCCAGGCTTTCCTTATATTCCTCTTATTACCTGGATCTGTGCCAATTAAGTTTTATTTGACCTCACCATCAGAAAGTAGACAGGGGATTGGAAGGAACTTGTCTTAGAGGTGAACCCTTTTTAAAATGGAATAAAGTTAAAACTAACATCTACATTTAGTTGTATAAACTTAAAATTGAACATGGAATGAAAGCAAAATCAGTATGCCACAAAGGGGAAGATAGAGTAAATTCAACAAATGTTTGCTATGCCCCTAATAAGTACAGAGCATTTCCATGAGTATACATTAAAAAAAAAATAGCAAAGGCCTATGAGCTGTAAGTTCTGAACAGTTAAAGCAGGAAATGAGATGCAACTTGTAAAAGACCAAAAAGGAAACAGAAACACATTAGAAATAAGAGAAGGCTAATGGACTCAGGAAGGAAAGCTGATAATAGATAACACCAAAGAGGCAGAAACATTTAATGTTTCTTTTAGCCTCCATCTTTAGGAAGAAAGCAAACTGGGAGGAGGGAACACACCTGAGCCAACACTAAGGTTCACAAAAGAGAAGAGAAACACACAAATGGTTCCTAATCAGGCATTCATTGGCCCTGAGAAAGGGTCAAGGGAGACTAGCCCTAATCCTGGGATCCATGAACTAAAAAATATATAATTTTGATAATTTTATATATATATATATATATTTTAGTGAGGCAATTGAGGTTAAGTGACTTGCCCAGAGTCACACAGCTATTTAAGTGTTAAGTGTCTGAGGACGGATTTGAACTCAGGTACTCCTGACTCCAGGGCCAGTGCTCTATCCACTGCGCCACCTAGCTGCCCCGATAACTATATTTTAATATAAATAGCTCCTAGGTAATCCTGTATATTTTGTTTTATACATCTGAAAAATCAGGTCCAAGTCCCTTAGGTTTTGCCTACAACCCTGTGGTTTCAGTAATCAATTCCTTATTGAACTTGTAGGAACTGGTGATTCTTTCCCCAAAGGTGGTTTTGGGGAAACAGAACCATGGCCAACTGGCCAGAAATGAAAACAATTTGGGATAGGACAAGTATAAAGGAGATGTAGGAATCCTAGGAAACAAGTGTTAAAATTATAGTATTATTTTAAAATTATTAAAGTGCTATTTAAAATGATAATCAATTGAGTAGGTATGATTGATTTAATAATCAAGTTAAATAAATTTAAAAGTTTATTAAGTTCATTAGTTTAAAAGTTTACAACCCAGTATGTACTGTATAAGAACACAGAACCTCAAAATTTTTGGCAGTGATAAAACACATTTTGTGTCTAATTCCAGCTTCCTTAATGACAAGGATATGGAGAGTCTGGTTTAGAGGAAAGCCTCAAAGCAACCAAAGGGTGGATAACAAGACCTGTGAGCAAAAGTTAAAGGAAGTAGATGATTCATCCTAAAGAAGAAAAGAGCAGAGTGATAGAATAATATATAGGAGGGATTAACATAAAAGGATGGTGACCAGCTGTTCTGAAACTTGTTCTGATGAAAAAAGAATAGGAAATGGGTTTACTGTGCAGTATAAAGGAAAAATTCCATACCATGAGGGTTGAAAGTATTGGAATTAGTTAGTGAGGGAGGCTATGAATTTCCTTTTTTTTTGAGATTGGGTTTCCTATCTCACCCAGATTGGAAGAGTAGAGGTGACTCACAGACTGAAATGATTGGTGGTGGTTTACGGGAGTTTTGACCTATTCCATTTCTGATGTGGGCCAGTTTGCTTTTCCATAGACAGTGTCACCATATTGGTCAATGAAGACACCTGATCAACTAAGACCACTGCAGCCCAGAGCTCCCAAACTCAAGGGACTCCTCAGCCTCCCTAGGAAGAGAGAGTATAGGTATAAGCTACCATTCAACAGACTGTGACCCACCTTTTTTTTTTTTTTTTTTGATAAACAAAATTGACTGACTTCAATGATAATGGGGAACAGTGGAAGGAAAAAATTTCAGGAGATGCACAGAGAGTAGGGGAGGCTTAATATGTGTAATGCAATAAAATGGTGGACTTTTAAAGGACAAGAGGGGAAGGGAAGTGATAGGGAAACAAAATGGAAAACATGCAGCAGAGCAGGACCCTGAATGCTAAACTGCAATTCCTTTGTGTAAATATGTACTTCCCATAACTGTGCTTGTACAATAAAAAGCCATAGAATCTTTTTCTCTGGAAATCTTTTAAACTGCAATAGATTTGTATCAAAATGGGAGCATCTTAAGAGTGGTCTAATGCCTCAAGGTCAGTGGAAGAACTTCAAGTTCTCAAGATCCTTCCTAATTCCAGCCATTATGTCTGTTCCATATTTTCTGGAAAATTCAAGAGTTGGTGAAATTGAATGTTTTTCCTCTATGCCTTTTGGTATGACTAAGTCACACATTATAGGTGAAATTGATCGCCTTTGTTTCCTTATTGCCTTATATAAAACACCTGAAATTTCTAATTTTCAATATTACATGCTACCTGGGCTCTGTCTGAATGAAGGTCAAGAGAATAGGTATTTTGATAGCAATTCATTACAGATGAGGAAGTAGTCAAATGGAATAGCAAAGTCATCAATCAGTTTAAATCCTAGCTTCTTAAACTGTGAGTCATGATCCCATATGACGTGGAATAACTGAATGTAGGGGGGTGGTCTCCAAAAATCTGGCAACAGTAAAAGGTTATGAATACCTATTTTATATACCTGGAGTTGCATAAAAATTTCCCAGGAGAAAAGGGGTCATGAGTGGAAAAAGCTGAAGAAGCCTCAGTCTAAATGAACTGCTCTATGGACTGTTCGTAGGTATTGACTTTATCATTGGGCAGTTAGATGGTGCAGCTGATAGAGTGCTGAGCCTAGGGTCAGAAAGACTCATCTTCCTGGATTCAAATTTAGCTTCAGACACACACTAGCTGTGTGACCCTGGGCAAGTCACCCTATTTGCCTCAGTTTTCCTCATCTGTAAAACATCCTAGAGAAGGAAATGGCAAGCCATTGCAGTATCTTTGCGAAGAAAACCCCAAATGGAGTCACAAAGAGTAAAACACAACTGAAAAATGAGTGAACAATGTTTACAGGTCAATTTTAGTTAGAATAGGATTCCCTCCTCACTTCCACATCTTAGAACTCCAACTTCCTTTAAGGATTCTGTTTAAGTATCATATTCTTCAAGACTATACCAATTGTATTTATTTTAAATATATTTTATATTTATTTATACATGTAATTTTGTAACCCACAGTGGAATGTAAACTTCTTGGGGGCAGGAAATGTTTTATTTTTGTATTTGTATCTTCAGTCCCTAGCATTGGTATACAGTAGTCAGTTAGTAAACATTTATCAAGGCCCTACTATTTTTTTTTTCAGGGCAGTGAGGGTTAAGTGACTTGTCCAGGGTCACATAGCTAGTAAGTGTCAAGTGTCTGAGGCCAGATTTGAACTCAGGTGCTCCTGAATCCAGGGCCGATCCTTTATCCACTGTGCCACCTAGCTGCCCCAAGCACCTACTATTTTCAAAGCACTGTGCTAAATGCTGCTGATACTAAGGCAAAAAATTATCCCTACCCTTGAGCATGCAAGTAACAGATGTACAAAAAGCTGTATACAACTTAAATAGGAAATAATGAGTAGAGGGAAGGCATTAGGATTCTGAGGTATTAGGAAAGGACTACTGTATATGTTTAATAAATATGATTTAATTGATAGATCCTAATCAAAGCAAGCATGTCTAATAAACTCTGGGGGTGGGGCGGGAGGAAGAAAACACAGTACTGGTGTCCTTTTTCTCCTCTGAAGTTTTTTAGGCATGCCTTCCCTGGTGAAGCCTACCTGCTGAAAACTGTACCTGGGAGCACCACGGCCTCCATTCTTCTCTTTTCTCCCTAAAGGCAATACATTTTTGTCTTATATTTAGAAAATGGGGCTGAACTGGAGGGCATAGTGAAAGAACTTTGCTCCTTTTCTGGCTCTGGAAAGGTCCCTAAGAGATGCAGTGGTTTCAGTGCTGACAAGAGAGTTTGCTTTCAATCTAGATTAGCAGTCTGATGGTCTCTCCTGTTCTGGGCTGGATTATATCCTTTGGCTCACTTTAGAGCTAACTGGACTTCCTAAATTAGCCCCTATCGCCACTCAGATTTTTAAAGGCTCTCTGAATTGGGGCTTGGCCATCCCTACACCATGTCCTTTTTATGCTCAAAATAGAAATTAAAAAGGAAAGAAACAGGTAAAAACTTTTAGTCTGCACCTAAAATTGTCATCTTTTATGATAGTTTATTTTTTATTTATCATATTTAAAATAAAAAAATACATCAGTGTAATCAATTTTGGCACCTACTACGGCACCCATTTAAAAAGGACATTTGTGTTGATTTATATAGTTTTGGAAGCCTTCAAGAGGATGCAAGCATGCATGCAGCAGCATCCCATAGCTTAAGCAGATTAGTTTACCAAGATAATGTGCAGAGACCAAAAGAATTCTGAAACTTATCCATGGGAAATGGGTAATGACAATTTAAGAGAGTTCAAGGTAGACAATCTAAGGTTCACGGAGGTAGGAGGACCTTAGTACTCACCCCCCCCACAAGCTTAAGAAGGGGGATGTCCCAATTAAACTCTCACCTCTGTTTTACTGCATTAATTATAGTCCATAATTGCTGACCTAATTGAAGTTGTGTAGCACATAGAGCGATGGGACCGAGTCAGGAAGACCTCATTTCAAATCCAGTCTTACTTATACACCTTCTAGCTATGTGACCCTGGGCAAGCTGCTGAAGCTCTATTTGCTTCAGTTTTTCTCATCTGTAAAATGGGGGTAATTGATAGCACCTAACTCCCAGGGTTGTTGTGAGGGTTAAATGAGACAATAACTATAAAGCGCTTAGCACAGTGCCTGGCACATAGGAAATGGTATATAAAGGTTAGCTAGCAATATGATTCCACTAACATTTGATTATTTCCCTTTCTCTGAGATTAAACAAGAGTGAATCTTCAAAAGTGGAAACTGTTGCTGGAACTTTCAGTTCTAACCCTTTCATCCAGGATGCAAATTCCTTAGAGGCACTAAAGCCACACTTCAGAATCCTATCTCTACAAGTACTACTAGAAACGTCAAAAGTGTGCTAACAAAATTAAATGCAAGTTGAATAATGAAAATTCCAGAGATCAGAAGCTTTAAAGGTTCAAAAGCTCAGACAGAGGTCTGGCTACAGAAATAAACTCTTAATAGTAGACTGGCCCTTTGCATCATTCCCTTTGGGGTAGGCTGGGGGATAAGAGATGTCTCCATGGATGTGACCCAGACTTATATCCTGCACCCAATATCGTGGGACGGTGGAGGCAAAATGCTATTAGACTGTCTAATCTCACTTTCATCCTAAGGTCTTTTTCTCGGACACTCGCCAAACAATTTTCCAACAGAGAAGCTGTCCTGTATGGAAGAGGATGGTGACTCTTAATTGCCCTGGTCACCTGCTTCCTGGGAATGCTGACAGCATTGGGGTTTTTACAAATCATAATCTTCCCAGGAAAAGACACCATTTTGAAAATGACTTCCTAAATATAAATGTAAACAAAGAAAAAGGATCTGAAAAGTTTTGTTGCCTAGCTCAATCTTTCACATGCCTAATAGTTCAGTTTTGCTAATGGAAAAATCATTTTAGCCCACTGGAGTGCTTGGACTTTGTAAGCGTCTTTAATATCAGTCATAGATTTGTCAGCTATACACCACTTAATTTGGACAGGTTTTAGGGAAGTAGGTGGCATAGCAGTTAGTGTTAAACTCCTGCTTTAGATGCTGTGAGACCCTGTGTAAATCACTTAACCTCTTTCAGACTCAGCTTCTCTAAAATGGGACTAATAATATGACCTACCTTATAAGAGTTGGTGTGGATCAAATGAAATAATATTTGTAAGAGGCATAGTACTTATTTTTATTAAAATATAGATTAAGGTTTTTTTTTCCTCCCAAGTCAGATTTCTTAAACCCTGAAAGTTTCACATTTGTTTCTTGGGATGTATTTCTTGATGCCTTTATTATTTGTAGAGATCTTGTATATAAGCTAACTTAACTTCAGTGCTGGTAGGGGCTCCATGGGTTAAAAGGAATAAATGAGGATGGGAATAGAGTAGAAAGAGGGAAGAGTTAGACCATCTATGAGTTAGCTATTAGCATTCAATGGTGACTGATTGCTATTTCCTATTTCAATAATGGTTCTAAGAATAAACAGTTGATGTATTTGATCATTTACCTAAGTACCCTCAGGAAGCCTTGAAACAAAGAACATTTATAAAACCTGCAGAAATGTAAGAAAGCACCAGTGAACTCAAGAGAGGTGTGCATTTGGATTGCATTTGAACAGATTGGGAGTTCCCACGCCTAATGGTGTTTAGCTGGCCAGAAAAAAAAGAGCTAAAGATAAAACAGCAAATTTAGCTGTAACCCAGGCTCCATTGCACAATGGTACCACCTGAAAATATTCACAGGAAATCAGGGACCATGCAAGCTCACTACCTCCTCCGGTAACCCAAATAACCCAATTCCATTTTCAGATAGTTCCAGCTGTTAGCAAGTATTCCCTTTTGAGAGGTGAAATGTCTTTTTTTGGGGGAGGGGGGCATTTCTACCCATTAATCACGAAATTTAGAGGCAGAACAAACCCTTGGAGCTTATCAAGTCCAACTTATTCATTTTGCAGATGAAGAAACTCAGGCTAGAGAGGTGAAACAATTTGCCCAAATTTACACAACTACTAAGTGTCTAGGGCAAGATTTGAACCCTACTCTTCCTAACTTCAAGTCCAATGTTCCATCTACTACACTAACTATTCTGGATTTTAGTTTTAGAGCAGTTGGTCTGACCTTCAGGTCAAGTTAAACGAGTCCTCTCATCTGTAAACAAAACACCTCTAGTTTCTAAAAGAATTCTGGTTGCCATCCTTTGGAGACACTCCACTTTGTCAATATCCTTCCTGAAATGTGGGCCCCAGAACTCAATATAATACTATGATGGGGCAGGGTACATCCAGAATATTCTCTTCTTGGTTCTGGACACTTTCCTTCTGTTAATGCAACCTGAGATTACAGTAGCTACCTATATTTGACTAGTGTAGTAAAAGAAAACAGTATCAAAATCCATTTTTTAAAAATGTAAGAAAAAATATAGTTGTTTAAATATTTAAGAATAAGAGTCTGTATGAATGTATTTGGATTTAACAGAATATTCACCCATCTCTAGCTTTTAATTTTTTTAAAGGACTATTAAATGTCATATAGTGCAACATTAAGAATATTGGATGGATTAAAGAAACTCAGGCTCTCGGGGGCAGCTAGGTGGCGCAGTGGATAAAGCACCAGTCCTAGATTCAGGAGGACCTGAGTTCAAATCTGACCTCAGACACTTGACACTACCTGTGTGATCCTGGGCAAAAAGTCACTTAACCCCAATTGTCTCACCCAATGGGAAAAAAAAAAGAAACTCAGGCTCTCATCCCCACTCTAGTTCCACTAGCTATGAGACTACTTGTGACTCACTTTCTCCACATCTCAGATTTGTTTGTAAAATACAGGGTCTGGACTAGTGGTTTCCTAAGATTCCTTCCAGTTTTAAAGATTCTTACCTCTGATATGAGGAAGGAAAATGCTAATTGGTGACCTAGATACAGGCAGAGGGAATAAGAGAGTTTTTTGATCCAACTTTTGGTAGTGGTTTAGGTAATTTGGCAGGCTACAACTTTTCTAGCTTGTTGTTCTTTGTCCTTTCCAAGAGCACCATGACACCAGAATGATATCATGACTTGCACTGAACTGGACTTAAGTAAGGGAGGGCTGTGCAAGGTCACCAATCTCACTCTCTCCTCCAGAGCTATCTGGATCCAGTGACAGGATATATTTCAGGATGACTGGAGATGGCCCCTGGATGTTTTAAGGCAATCAGGGTTAAGTGACTTGTCCAGGGTCACACAGCTGGTAAGTGTGTCTGGGGTGAGATTTGAACTCAGGTCCTCCTGACTTCAGGGCCAGTGCTCTATCCACTGCACCACCTAGCTGTGCCTAGTATTTCTGGCAATACTGATTTGGGTCATAGGGAATTAATAGTAAGGGAAAATGAACTGAAGACCACTAAGTGGTAAAGTAGGTTGAGCCCTGGACCTTCAGGCAGGAAGATCTGAGTTCAAATCCAGCTATAGACATTTAAGAGTTGTTTGACTTTGGGCAAGCCACTTAACTTTCTGTAAAATGAAGATAGAAAATAATAACACGTATCTCCCAAGGTTGGATAAAATTACATGATATTTATAAAGTGCTTTGCAAACTTTAAAGCCATTATATAAATGCTAGCAATCACTAGCTATTAAAACAAATTCTATTCAGATACTACAACTTGCTTAACAAGTTCTTTAACATCATGGGGCTTCAATTTCCTTGTCTGTAAAATGTAAATATTCCTTATGTAATCCCTTAAAATACACCTCATCATAGTGATTGCATTTTCACAAATAAATCTCAGCAGCAGGATCAGAATAAGGCTGTAGTACATATCAATTGAACAATTCTGCCAAACACTTGTCGCACCACTGCGTGTAAAGCAGAGAGGGGTGGCCAACAATGCTGTATTGTTAGGCATGAAAACACTCCTCTGTCCCCTCCTTCCTTATTGTTCATCTAGAAAAGGATTTGGAAGCTTATAGTTTGCATCAAGCTAAGGAAATTCACCAATAAGGTCTAGACTGAAAAACTTGACATCTCATCCTGGTTCCCCCTACAAAAAACTAGAGGCCGATTGTTCCCTGGTCAATAACCTGAAGGGAATTGATGGGGAGGAGGACCCAGACCGCAAAGATGTCCTTTATTCAACAAATACTTATTAAGTAACCATTCTGTCCAATATTTTAGGTGCTAAGGGAGAAACAGAAAAAAAATTACAAGAGACCTCTGTTTTTAAGGAGCTGGTATTGTGTATCTTGAACAGTTGCTTAATAATTATGATGGAGAAAGGCATTTAGATTTCTGAACCAGGGCTTTAGAGATAGATATGACAGACTCTTGGCCAGAGATGGAGTTCATTTAATGAGGGCCAAAAAGATGCTATTTGTCTGGAGACTTGTAAACTTGATAATACCAGTTCATATATATAGGATTTTAAGGTTTTCAAAAGATTTTCCTTACAGTGACCCTATACTTGTAATAGATGTGAAAAGTACCTGATATGATTTTCTTCTAAATCTTATATGGTATTATTGTTTTTAATATTCAGGTCATGTATCCATTGAGTTTATTGGGCAAGATATTGGTCCCAGCAGTTCTTGTCAAATAAGAAGTTCTGTCCTGGGTAATTTATGTTTTGGTCATTATTGAACACTGATTTATTGAGCTCAATTATTTCTGAGATCCTTCCTTGTTTAGTCTGTTCCATTGATTAACTTTTCTATTGTGGTGAGGCAATTGGGGTTAAATGACTTGCCCAAGGTCACACAGCTAGGGAGTGTCAAATGTCTGAATCTGGATTTGAACTCAGGTCCTCCTGAATCCAGGGCTGGCACTTTAACCACTGCGCCATCTAGCTGCCCCCAAAACTATTTGTTATTGGTTAAAAAAAAGAAAAGGGGGGCAGCTAGGTGGCACAGTGGATAAAGCACCAGCCTTGGATCCAGGAGGACCTGAGTTCAAATCCAGCCTCAGACACTTGACACTTACTAGCTGTGTGACCCTGGGCAAGTCACTTAACCCCCATTGCCTGCAAAAAACAAACAAACAAACAAATAGTTTTGATATATTACAACGTTATAACATAATTTGAGTTCTGAAAGGGTCATTCTCCCTATATTCTTATTCCTACCTTTTCACCCACAATATTCTAATAAACAAATTGGGTGATAAATTCCACAATCCTCCCAACATCTGACTCTGCCTCCTCTGTACCATGTCTCTACTAAAAGGGGAGAATGTCTTTCTCACTTCCCTTCTACCATCATCCTCCTCTAACTCTGATCTCTGTTGTAGGCCAACCCTCCCTCTCCAGGGCAGCCCCAACTTCTCCTAGTCCTTTTGCCACACTGGGATCTTCCTTTGTATTTTTTTTAAGTGAGGCAATTGGGGTTAAGTGACTTGCCAAGGGTCACACAGCTAGTAAGTGTCAAATGTCTGAGGCTGGATTTGAACTCAGGTACTCCTGACTCCAGGGCCGGTGCTCTATCCACTGCGCCACCTAGCTGCCCCACTTCCTTTGTATTTTTAGTGACCCTTGTTCAAAGGTGGGAAGAAATAAAAACAAAACCAACCATTTTTTCTTCCTGCATCTATGCCTTTTCTTGTATCTTTTTCAACACCTAGGATAGATTAGCTCTTTATTTCCTGCCTGTAGATATCATTCCCTTCCTTCCAAGGCTAGATCAAATGCCCCCGTTTTGGATTCACCTCATCTAAAGATTTCTCCCTTGTCAATATCTCAGAAGAGGGCTGTGTTTGAACCTCTTCTAGGCACTTATATTGTAATCTGTATTATGTATTCATTTACATGAATCTCTTTTTGTTCCCCATACATAGTGAACTACTTGGTCCCATCTTATTTAGTCTTTGTAAATTTACTGTAGTGTACTGCCTAAAACATAGGAGATGACTTTTGAATGCTTATTGAATTTAATTGAATTGCAGGTATGGCTTTCAATGTCTGGGTTAGAGAGAGTCTCAGGTAAATTTTGAGGTAGGGGAAGCCTATTATTTGTCTCACGATGCCTTCCCAACTTCCCTCTCATCAGCTATTTTTTTCTTCCTGGAATTTTCTTCTTCCAAATGATTCTTGATCTCAGCTAGCCATCTTACTAGTTTCTGCTAAAATGCTAAATGGTAATTGCAGCTGAGCTGAAAGTATGACCCTATTAAGATGCATCTGCATTTTAAAAAGTTATGGGGTTGGAAAAAAGGAAGGAACCCTCCTCCATATGTTTACTATCCTCCTCTTTCCAATCATCCCTTTATTCTGCTGCTAGAGTGACGGAGCTCTCTGTGTCTCTTGGCCAGGCATCTGGTGATAATATTGGCTAGACAGACTCCTATCCAAGCAGCCTCTTTGAAAAAGGATAAAAGGCAATATGTGTGGGAGAGAGAAGGGAAGAGATAGGAGAGAGAAGGAAAGAAAGTGAGAGAAAGAGGAAGTGAAAGGGAGACAGGGGGAGAGAAAGAGGGAGGGAGCAAGAGGAGGAGGAGGGAGAAAGAGAGACACAGAGAGAGTCAGAGATACAGACAAAGAAACACAGACACAGAGGACAGACAGGGAATATGAGTGGAAGCATAGGTGCACATACATGCACAGTGCATACCAATGAGGGCATTTTATCTAGAAATTTGGCTTACAGAACCTGTTGCTCTGAAACAAAAAGAAAAATGCCTGTTGACCATATTAAAACATAAAGGTACTTATTAGTACACAAGTGAATGATCTCCCAAAGTTTATGTTCAGATTTAGCTTAAAACACCTTGCATTCCCTAGATAGCAGTGTTCTGGATGCTGTTCTAGGTGCTGGAGATATGACAAAAATGGAACACTCCCATATACATATGCAAACTAAATATAAGGAGTGTTAAGGCACTGAGCTGTGTTTTGGAGTAAACTAGGGATTCTTAAAAAAAAGGTGAAGGTAAGAACTGAGGGCACAGAGGATGCTCAGCCTGTGCAGAGACTTGGAGCTAGGACATGGAATGTCCTGTAGGTAACAGTAGAAAATAAGACCAGTTTGACCAGGTGCATATGAAGAATAATAACCAGATGCCTAGAAGAGGAACAATGGCTGGAAATCAATGAGTGGAGCAAGATCAGGAAAAAAAATCTACGAAACGGTGATTTTGCCCTTGGTTGGAACTTAGTACTCAAACGAGGAAATGAAATTGATCTTTATAAACTATTACTCCCCATCCAGAATACTGAAGCTTCCTTTCTGCTGCTGCTCAGCCAAGGACAGAATCTGCTGTGATATCAAACTATGCCTTTATTTGGGTGGGTGGGGGTGTAATATGAAAGATAAGTTGAGTCAGCAGAGACTGGAGGGACACAATGATTTAGAAATAAGTTATTGATGACTTGAATTCAGATGATTTTTTTTTCCTCAAAAAAAGTGATGCATGGTAAACTCCTAGATTCTAAGTTCTAAATTCCTTATGTGCTTGATGAATGTTGGGGAGCAAACCATATATATTGTGTAGCATAAGTCCATTTTTGGACTTTCTAAAGCTCTCTTCAGATACCCTGGCAAATTAGTCCTACTTTTGTTGACCACTGATCTTTTTAGTTTTGCTTATTTTGGAATGACCAATAATGTCTAATTAAAGACTTTTTCACTTCTCAAGTTGAGCTAAGAGAACAGCTTGATCTCTGGACTTGCCTTCTTTTTTGTCTGAATTTAAAATACAAGGAGTGTCAGTTCAAAAGGTTAAATAGAGTGTTTTCTTTTGTGACATGGCTAATATGGAAATATGTTTTGCATGACTGCACATGTATAATCTATATCAAATCACTTGCCTTCTCAAGGATGGGGAAGGGGACAGAAGAAGAGAAATTTTATAACTCAAAATTTTTGAAAAAATGAATGCTAAAAATTGTTTTGACATATAGTTGAGGGAAAATATGAAAAGAGGTAAACAGAAATTAGTGATGCCCAACTATTACATAGTAAATCAGAATAAAAGCAATCCACTGCTTGGATTTCCTTCCTGAAAGGCAAGTTATACCTTACAGCCTCTTAAATTTTATAAGTAATTAATTTCTATTAAACAACACAGATTTCTGCAGACATTTGCACCTGTGCTAGGCATATCAATTCCTTTGATACATATGTAAAGGCTTGGGGCTCCCAGGGACAGGGGTTAATAGAAAGACAGTGTAAGATTCACATTGATTTTCTGTTATTGACATGATTATTAGCCAAAATAAACAAACATTAATAATTATTTGTATTACATTAAGAAACGGTAAGGAGAAAGATGCAACTCAGACTTCTGTAAAACTCAACTTTTCTTAACATAAGTGCAGTTTTTATGTTATAAAAGCAATTACAGTGGAATTCAGGTGGGGCCAGAGTATAACAAGATTAAAGTTGTGGAACAAAAAGCCTTTTGCTGTGGGCTAACCCTACTTCAGGAAGTCTCCAAGATTACAATTCAATTCAGCATTTATTGAACACCTATTATGTGCAAAATTCCCCCCAAAGTCATTTCCAAATCCTATTTTCAGTCATGTGCTTGCATCTTATAGTACATTTTCCCACTTTGCAGAAAAACCTACCTAGCTCAAAACAATGTGGCAGATATACTATGTACTTGCAGAGGTGAATGGGGAAAAGTCACCCCAAAGAAACAAAATACTGTAATAGTTTCAATTAAATAAGATAGAAAAAAATGAAATTAGTAATTATTCTTACCTCATTAAGTTAATGAAGAAATCCTAAAAGACTAAGAGGTTTAGATGCTTTACAAGAGGACCAAGGCTGCCTCTCTGCCCTTATCCATCTGCCTCATCTTCATTTTTTTCTTAATATTTATTGAGAGTCCGTATGGTGCATATGCAAGCCACAAACAATGATAGCATCAATCAAGCTATGAGCATTAATTAAATGCTGACTGTATACCAGGCCCTGTGCTAGAGGTACTAGAGATACAACCATTTTTACTCCATGGAGCCTTTTGGCAGTATGGTTCAATTCAGTTCAATTCGATCAATATTTATTAAGCACCTACTATATGTGCTTATGCTAAATGCTGGTGAAGTCTGTCTGGTGAAGCCTACACACCCCTTCTCAGAATACCATTTTTAAATACATAAAATAAAATGTTGTGAAATATATTTGTCCAGTATTTTGATAATTATATTTCAACATAATTGGTTTCCTTTGAAATCCTATGCATTTTCAATGCATTTTCAAATTGTATTTTGAATATATTTGAACATGCATAAGATTCTAAAGGAAACCAATTCTATTTAAATGTAATGATCAAAATACCATATAAATATATTTCACAGACCCCAGGTTAAGAACCCCTGTTCTAAACCAAAACTTTTCACTTGGGAAGCTCACTCAGACCACGAGCAGTGGCCTGGAATTTAAAGCCAGTCTCTTGTCTAGTAGGGCTTTCTACTACATTAAATAGCGGCTGCTTCTCTGACATGATCCTGTGGAAGGAGATAAGACTCCCACTAAATGAATGACTTCTATCTGTCCCTTGCCTTCTGAGTGACCTTTTCTGACAGCGTCAGTCTAGTCTCCCACAGGACTTTCAAGGGAACATGACCTTCAACCGTTGGTAGAAGTGACCTCATGGCTTCTTCCCTTCCTCAGGTTAGCTGCAGGCTGATGTCTGAAAATTCAGGCACTATAAAAACGGGTTTATTGGATGAAACAGAGAATTAGGACTTCAAAGGCTCCGACTCAAATGAAATTAACATATGGAACAGCAGCTAAGCTATGACTGGTATTCATAACATCAGCTCTTCTGTATGGCAGCAGCTAGACTTTTGCCATTATTTGCTGCTGTTTAAAGCAAGCTACCCATTCTGGTTAGAGAAGATAATCTCCAGACATGTAGAAGCATAGAAAATTTCATTCATACAAGAGGGGTGAGAAACTGAACAATCTCCAATGTTGCAACATTCACCATTGAGGGCTTTTTTTTTTTTTAAAATAATAGGGACCTTGTTGAGTTTGTATCATTGTTTATGACCTGGGATGTGTGATCCATCAGGGCTTGGTTCTTATGCATTACATTCGTGACTTAAATGATAGATTCTTGAAAAGAACAAGATTTTCCAGAAATGCCAGTCAATTAGGAAGACTATTAATCCATATATTCCTCTTTTTGTGTCTCCTTCTGGTATGAGATACAGTGGAACTACATTATAAGATGGCTTGCTATAGTGGGGATGTGTGATATGGTAGATAACACTGTTCCCCAAAGCTTAACTACAAATAATAAATGCACGGTACAACAGAATTAGCTTACAAAGTGGGCATTAGTGATATATCTCTATATCTATCTATCTATCTACTAAACTCTCGATAATTAACATGGGGATTATCTCATTCAGGAATCCACCTGGATGTATTTTAAGTCTTGGACCTAATCTCTCATATGTCCCTGGTCTTCCTCTTTCTACATCCTTAGGAGTGCATTCTTCAAACAAAATAAAACAACCCCTCCTAAAAAAACCCTCAATTTAATATCAGGTTAACCAAAATATGAAATGAGGAAAGCAAATCTGTAATAAAGACACTTGCATATGCACTTGAGTACACACACACACACACACACACACACACACACACCATTCAGAAGTTTATGAGAAAATTTAAATTAAAAAATTTAATTTTAAATGTTTAAATGTTTTTTAAAAGTTAAATTTAAAATTTAAAAATATTTACATTTTTTAAAAAAATTACATTTTAAAAAATGTTTAAATTTTAAGAAAAATTTAAATTGTTTTATGCAAATGTGAATCTAATAAAAACTGGCATCTATATTTTATCATTTTAAGTTTACAAAATACAACAATAGATTCTATATAGAATATACTATATATTATATTATACATAAGTATATGTATATATCATTTGAAATTCATGACAACCTTGGGAATGGGGGCTATTATGATTCCCATTTTGTCTATGAGAAAACTGAGGCTGGGAGAAGTTAAATGAATTGCCCAAGGTCACACAGTTTGTAACTAGATGAAACAGGATTCAAACTTGTCTTCATGACTCCCAAGTCTAATACCCATCCACTATGCCACCTAATTAATTCCAAATCCTAATATAAAATGGCTCTTGGATAATCTGTTGTTTTTAATTATCTGTGAGACTGCTCCCTTTCATTATTGTGTCTAATTAAGAGTTAATAATCTGTATCTACATATGGAACAGGTTTACAGGTTTTGAATTGCCTGGCAAATACAATCACTAGACCATTCAGTTAAGAACTAGGAACCTCAATATTTGAAGAAATGGGCAAAGTCAATCCAAACCAAATCTGTTGTTTACATATCCACTTTAGAGATGGAGACACTTAGCTCTTTGAGGTAAAGCCATGCTATGATTAACAGGTTGTCAGAAACGTTTTCCTAACATTGAACCAGAACCTCCTCCAGTGACACCTTGACACTTTGCTTTCTCTGCCCTTTTTCACAGTGACCACAGCTAACCCAGGACCACGACTCCTATTGGGTGAAGTTACTCTTTGCATTGTCTCCAAGGTATACTAATCTTCCCCAAAGTACGTTGCTTCAAACAGATGAAACTTCCACTTTCCTGTCCTTTACCTTTTACTTCATTTTTCCAAAGACTACGTTGGGGAAACTCATCTTCATGAGTTCAAATCCATCCTCAGACACTTAGTGTGACTCTGTGGGAAAGTCACCTAACCCTGTTTCCCTCAGTTTCCTCATCTGTAAAATGAGTTAGAGAAGGAATGGCAAACCACTCCAGTATCTCTGCCAAGAAGACCCCAAAGGGGATCATGAAGAGTCGGGCATGACTGAAAATGACTCAACAACAAGTGTTGCCACTTATAACCTATTTGACATTTGGGCAAGTCACTTCACTTCTCTGACACTCATTTTCCTCAACTTTAAAATAAAAGAATTGAACTAAGAATACTCTAAGGTCCCTTCCAACTCTCAATGGAAATCTATGACCTAGGTGATCACTCTAGTAATACTCTGGTATAGTTTAGCCAAATAATATGGGACTTTTTTTATTTTCAATTTAAAAAAAAATCATGAATAAGTCAAGATGCATTGTTCCAGTGCAACTAATCAGAATCATGTGGCAGTTTCTAACAGGATTTGCTTATACTCCTTTAAAACAATGATGATGATAATACTAGAAATTGATATTCATCAAACATTTTAGGGTTTGTAAAACATTTGACAAATATTCAGTTGAACCCAACAATAAACCTATGAAATAGGTACTGTAGTTATTATTTTCATTTTAAAGGTGAGGAAAACTGAGACTTGAGGAGATTGTATGTCTTGTCCATAGTTTAGCTCAGTGGCCAGCAAGTTTCAGAGGTGAGATTTGAACCTGGGTCTTCTTGGCTCTAAGTCTAGCCTTCTAACCATTCTGACATTGTAGTCCTGAGTGGCAACTCAACAGCATATGATGTTTATTCCTGCTTCTGACATCATGTACTTTTTCCTCCATCCTTTTGATTTTCTTTTCTTTTTTGCTCTGAATACAGGTACCTTCTTCTTTATCTTTGACCCTATTCCTACACTTATCTTATTTTCACCACTCTTTACTTGATTTATTTGGTCATTTTTCCACAATCTTTTTTTCTCACACTTTGCTATCTCTGGAATGAAACTATCTAATCATCCAGGCTTAGCTTGGCTTTGCTCAAAGCTGTTGACCAGCAAGTCATTGACAGTCAGTCTGTATTCAGTAATGGAATTCAAAGGAAGAATGGCTTTTGAGGGGTCTCCCTGGGTACAAAAGTTTCATCAGTCTGCAGCAGGGACTGTGCCTGATGATGTCAGTTTCCACACAGACATATCTATTTTTTAAGGTGGATTGGGAAGTAAGGTTGTTTGCTCAATTCTACCATTTGCCTCTGAATGTGAAGTCTTTGATTTTAGGTGGTCAGTTCTTTGAATATCAGAGAATCACAGAATTGTAGAGCTGGGTGAGACACTGAGATCAGCTCTTAAAACCCTCTTACTTTAAGGATGAGAAAACCTTTCAGGTTAAGTGATTTGTCCAATCCTTTGGGTAAGACCCAAAGCAATGAACAAAAAAATGTATTAATTAGGATCTCATTTGTCCTTTTTATGGTAAAGAAGAATCATAGGTGAGGGATGAGAAGGACCTGAGCCTCATCTTAAAAAAAAAAAAAAACCAGGGGGCAGCTAGGTAGCACAGTGGCTAGAATACTGGCCCTGGATTCAGGAGGACCTGAGTTTAAATCCAGCCTCAGACACTTAACACTTACTAGCTGTTTGACCCTGGGCAAGTCACTTAACCCCAATTGCCTCACCAAAAAAAAAAAAAAAGTCACTCTGCTGAGGGTGTCACATTTTTTCCATGACCTGGCAAAGGACAAATGCAAGAGGGCTGAGGGCCTTATGCGGCTCCAGAACCAATGTGGGGGCCGGGTCCTCCTCTAGGCTGTGCAGAAACCTGGTCAGGATGAGTGGGGCCGCAGTTTGGATGCCATGGAGGCTGCCCTGAGCCTGGAGAAGGGCCTGAACCAGGTCCTCCTGAAGCTTGCTCCAGGGCTCCAGCCAAAGGGATCCAGGTCTCTGTGATTTCCTGGAGAGCCACTGCCTGGGCAAGGAGGTGAGGCTGCTGAAGCCCCTGGGTGACCACCTGACCACCTGGCACTGCGTGCAGGCCACCCCCCAGCCCGGGCTGGGAGAATACATGTTCAAGCAGCTGAGCCTGAAGCATGACTAGGAGGAGCAGCCCCATGAGAAGGCCGAAGGGGCCCACAATAAGGAATAAAGCCAGGGGAAAGCTAGGTGGCACAGTGGATAGAGCACCAGCCCTGGATTCAGGAGGACCTGAGTTCAAATCCGACCTCAGAGACTTAACACTTACTAGCTGTGTGACCCTGGGCAAGTCACTTAACCTTCATTGCCTTACCAAAAAAAACCCCAAAAAACAAAAAACAAATAAAACAAAAAAAGAATAAAGCCAGCTCACTGCTCAAAAAAACCAAAACAAAACAAAACACAGACAATAACCTTCTCTATTGTTAGACGATAATTGCTATAATAAACTAAATTGACTCCCTCATTTCAGAAAAGTGAGTAGCATTAATGATCAATTGGGCAAATAAAAGCATTTTATTAAGCATCTACTATTTGTCAGGCATTGTGCTAGGTCCTGGGGACATGAATTAAAAAATGAGGCTGAGGCAATGGGGAGATGCAGATTTTCAGATAAGAAAACACAGGACATATAAATAAAATAAACACAATGATTGGGGGAGGCTCCACTAACTATACTGAGGGAATCAAGACAGGCCTCTTGAAGGAGGTAGCAACTGAGCCAAGTCTTGAAAGGAGCTAGGTGTTCCAAAAGGTCTCTGTAAAGAGGGAAAGACTTATCAGTATAGGGGACAGCATATGCAAAGACAAAAGGAGGTGGGACATAGAATGTTAGGGGGGGGGGGAATGGCAGATAGGCCTGTTCTGCTTACATGAAAGAGAATCATGTTTAACTAGCCTGGAAAGGTAAGTAGAACTTAAACAGAGGAATTTTTGTTTTAACCTAAAGGCAATAGGGAGCCATTGAGGCTTTGGGAGCAGAGTTCAGACCCATAAATATCATTTTGCCAATGTTTAGCTAATTTTTGTTTGCTAATGGGGGTTCCAAAATCTGTAAAACTAGGGAACTGAAATGATTATACATCTGGCGAAATGTCCAAATATTAAGATAATTGAAGTAATTTTTTTTTTCTTTTTGCAGAGCAATGGGGGTTAAATGACTTGCCCAGGGTCACACAACTAATAAGTGTCAAGTGTCTGAGGCCGGATTTCAACTCAGGTACTCCTGAATCCAGGGCCAGTGCTTTATCCACTGTACCACCTAGCTGCCCCCGATTAAAGCAATTAAAAAAAAATTTGTTTCTTTTTTAATTTCCTAAATATTTGCTACAATCTCCCATTTTATTGTTTGTGCTTAATAACAGACCAACTGTGTCCACAGGGCCAAATCAGTGTGGGGCAAAAGTGTAAAATGTGAGAAAAGTGATACTACAGCAACACAAACTTTCTAAGAATTGGACTTGATATTTTTAAATTACAGAAATAGCCTCACATAAAGGGAAAAGTTTTTAAGAGTTGGAAGGCAGAAGGCTTGGGCACAAGGCCAGGCTCTGTTACTTGCTGTGATCCTGGGGGCAAGTCACTTAACTCTTCTGAGCTTAAATCTCCTCATTGGTAAAATTGAAATCCTAGGCTTCTGTGACACCACTCAAAGGATTAAAAAAAAAAAGTTGAAATGACAGAGAAGATTCTAGAACAAATCCACCTCTGAGCTGTCACAGAACATGTTGGTCAACCAGAGTGAAGAACCACGGATAAGTACTAGCAATTGATTCTGTGACCTTAAAGTTGGTTTCTCATCTGTTTAGACTCAGTCACTGAGTGTGCCCAATTATGAAAAATTATATAATCAATTGGTTTTTAGGCTGTCTCAAAAGAGTGTGTGGAGTATTACTGCTGCCTATTTATAAATTTTATGTTTTTTTTTTTTACTATTCATGTGCTTGTGTGTGTGTGTGTGTGTGTGTGTGTGTGTGTGTGTACACACAAGGAAGGCTATCACATTGAGTAGATCTCCTGTGGAAAACCTATAAGAAGATGTGAACAAGAGTCCCACAGGATGGGCAGGCAAGGAGATGCTACAATCCATAGCATCATTGGAGGGAATTTTGGAATCAATTAAGATCACAACTCAATTTGAGTATGTGAGCTGATATTATGCAAGAACAGCACACCCACTCCAAAGTGGATAAATGGGTAAAATCAGGAAGCTTGAAGAGACAGGGAAGCAAATGAGTTAACAACGAAGAATGCAGCAATGAAATACACAGTGTCCATAGTGAATGGCAATTATAAAATAACATAGAGTGCCAGGTCTGGAGTTAGAAAGACATCTTCCTGAGTTCAAATCTGGTGTCAGACACTTACTAGCTGTGTGACCTGGGCAAGTCACTGATGCCTGTTTGCCTTAGTTTTCTCATCTGCAGAATGAACTAAAGAAGGAAATGGAAAGTTTCTCTAGTAACTTTGCCAAGAAAACCCCAGAGGGTCAAACAGGACTGAAGAATGCCTGAGAAGAAGATAGCTCTGTAGATGCAATGTAGATTTACTTCTAGATAACCTCATACTCAAAATTTTTATAAGGTTGGGGTTTTTAAAGCATTATCTTGATAAAATTACAGAGGTATTAATAATAATAATAATGGCTAACATTTAGACAGTGCTTTTTATATTGCCAGGCACTGTGCTAAGTCCTTTACAATTAATTATTGTCATTTCACAATCAAAACAGCAGATTTCAAAGAAAACCTTTGAATTAAAAATATAAAATATGATGAAACAGAATGAAGCCTCAAATTGCTGACTTATGGAGGTAAAAGGGAATTTTAAATATTTTATTTTATTTTATTTTTTGCAAGGCAACGAGGGTTAAGTGACTTGCCCAGAGTCACACAGCTCGTGTCAAGTATCTGATGTCAGATTTGAACTCAGGTCCTCCTGAATCCAGGTATCACACAAACTGAACTGTTCCAACCCTTACTTTTCCTAATTCTAAAACACCGATTGGGAACAATTACAAGTTTCTCACTGAGGAAGTTATATGTATTATTGTTAAACCTGAAGTAAAACTGATTAGAATTTCCCTCTTTGTTTCATGGTTTTGATGATTATCATGATGATATTGGTGGTAGGGGATTACAACATTCTTTTAAAGGATTTTCTACAAGCATTCCACTGAAATTTTATTTGAAGTGAAATGTTCTAAATCTTGGTTTCAGTGAAGAGTTGCTGAAACCTACTCTCCTCCTTCTAGGAGAGGCATACAAACAGGAAATGAAGGCTATGTAATGATCCATACATGATTAGGCAGGGTTCATAGGCTCAAAGGCTCCTAGGTCTAGATTTGGAAAGCAACTTGGAGGTCACTGAGCCTAACCTCTTCATTTTACATATAAGGAGACTGTGTCATGGTGTTAGAAGGTTTCGCCTAACTATTTTTCTTTGTTATAAGGGAAAGGTTCTGTTGTGGAGTCTGTATATAATAATCAAATTTAAAAATTAAAAATAAAGGGAAGGGCCATATATACATGAAAATAACACAAAAAGATACCAAAATTCCAATTAAATACCCATTATATAGCCAAACTTGGTTCTAGAGGATTCATGATGAGAATGTACTTCACTTCTCCATTGAGAGGTAGTGGGCCATCGGTGAAGAAGGTTGCATTTTGGTTGGTTTTGGTTAACTATTGGGTGTTTTTCTAAGGGAATATCCCATGGTATATGAGGATGAAATGATTGTGGTCAAACAAAAATCTCCCAAATAACAATTAAAACATTTTTTATAGTATGAAGAGTTGAAGAATCACTGACTTACTAGGTCATTTATCATAGATAGCAAGGAAAGATTTTATAGATAGCAATAATTGTGCAATTTAGCAGCAGAAAAGGGTCAATAAAAAGGTTAGTGTTGAAGAAGCAATGATTTTCAATAACTAAAACTCACATTTATGCAGTGTTTCAAAGTGCTTTCCTAAAAACCTTTATCCTCATTCTCTAAAGGAGGAAACCGAGGCTCAGAAAGGTTAAGTGATTTATCCATGATCACCCAGTTAGCTAAATGTCTGAGGGAAGACTGACCACAATTATGGGATGATTCAAAATCAGTGGCCTGTGGGAAGACTAGAACATAACATTCCTGCCTTTTTCCTATGGATGAACTATCCTACTTCCTTATTTCTCCAGTAGAAAAAAAATTAACAGATCATCCTACTGACTTCAAGGCTGTCTGGATGTTAAAATAATCATGCTTATGCCCCATGGGCCAGGCACTGCCAAAGCATTTTATTTGTCTTTCTCCATGGCCTAAATCTTTAAGCGGGTGGGGGTGGGGGGAAGTCACTCTAGTAGCAACAAGCCCACACAGCAACTGGCTCTCCCCAAGTTACAGGGCTCAGTTTTCTCCTGTGCAGTAAAGAAACTTCCCTAGTTTTTTTTTTCCCCTCAGATTTTTTAAACAAAATGGGTATCATGATTTATCTTCTCCAGTTGTCAATTTGAACAAAAATAGCTCTACTTTTCAGTACCTGGCTTCTCCCAGTAGTATGGTTTGGACTAATGCTAACATAGTTTTCAGTGTGAGAGAATAGAAAGAGCTGGGTTGAGAGTCAGGAAACTTGGGTATTTAAATTTTGGCTTGGTTACTTATAAGCAAATCTCTTCTCTTCTCTGGGCCTCAGTGTCTTCATCTGTAAAGCTGGGACAGCTAAGCCTTCGCTACTTAACTCATAGGAATGTTGTAATGAAAGCTTCAGGCATTATGTAAATGTGGGTTATTATTATTAATCTAGAGAGGCAATGGGACATAATAGATGAGATGTGTTGAACCCACTGGGGAGTTAGCAAGTCCCAGTTTTCAGTCCTGCCCTATTCCCATACTGCCTATGTGATCATTAAGTACCTGAGTTCCTTATAGGAATTGATGGAAAAGGGTTCCCACACCAAGAGCTAAAAGGAACCTTAGGGATCATAGGGTTCACCACTTTATTCTATAGATGAGGAAACTGAGACTGAGAGAAAATAATTTGCTTATGGTGACCCTGGACAAGTCATTTAACCCTGTTTGCCTCAGCTTCCTTAAAATGAGATGGAGAAGGGAATGGCAAACCACTCCAGAATCTTTGCAAAGAAAACCCCAAAACAGTGTCCCAAAGAGTTGGACATGACTAACAATAACAGCTAGGGTTACAAAGCCAGCAGCTACATACAGCAAGATTTTAACCCAGGGCTTCTGGACTCCAAGTGAAGGATATTGTCCATTACATAATCCTATCTCGGAGAATTCCCCAAGCTAATAAAATTATAGATCTGGCCAACAGATAGGAATCACACAAAGGGAAAGGACAATGAACATAACAGAATCCTTTTGTGTAATAACAATAAAGGCAATAGTTTTGAGAAACCTGGGAAGACTTGTATGAGCAAATGCTGAGTGAAGTGAGGGGAACCAGAACAAGTTATTTGCTAACAACATTGTTAAAACAAACAACTTTGAAAGACATAAGAACTTGGAACTTCAAGACTTAAAGAAGGCAATGACTAATTATGATTCTAGAATATCAGTGATAAATAGCTATTCCATCTCCTGACGGAGAAATGATGAACTAAACATGCAAGATGAGACACACATTGAACATGGTCAATATGGGAATTTATTTTGTTTGACTATGCATATTTGTTAAATGGTTTTGTTGTTGTTTTTTAAGTGGGATAGGGAAAGAAAATAAATGCTTGTTAATAGTTTTTAGTAATAAATATTTTTATTTATAGTTGAGTTCCAATTTTTATTCCTCTTGTTAATATTTTTAACTGAAATTAATTTTTTTTTATAAAAAGGAAAGGAAACCATTTAAAACTCTGATAGGTACTGCAAGAAAAAAACAAAGAATTTAAATACTTAAAGTCATATTCTGTGTCACAGCAAGTATGCATTTCTGAGCACCCTTTCTCTGTAACATTCACCTATTTATAACATTAAACAATCACTTCATGAGAAAGAAATCTCTGATTCAGATTCCTTATTCTGTTTTCTTGCAATGGCCAACCAATTAAAAAAACCCGCAGACCTCCTATAAGTCTGTGCAACTACTGTATATCAGTTGATAGAATTTCCTTAGTTCCAACAAAGACCTTGAATTGGTGCATTGACTTATGGGAATGGACAAAGGTCAGAAGTTCTACTTCTAGAAATGGCCGTGCTGAACCAAAAGAATGTACATTCATAAAGAGAAAGGGGAAGGGGAGGGGAGAAAACCCACTATGGGGAAAGAAGAAAAAACAGAAAAAGAGAGAGAGAAGAGAGAGAGAGAGAGAGAGAGAGAGAGAGAGAGAGAGAGAGAGAGAGAGAGAGAGAGAGAGAGAGAGAAATCACTACATTTCCCGACAGCAGCAGCTTTGTGATCTCTCCGGTAATGTTACCCAGTTTTGTTTATCATGAAAAGATCCCATTAATGCCTCAGCCCCATCAAACAGCAGACCATGTCGCTGAATGGCACCTATCAGAGCCCAGGGTAAATCCAGTGATTAGAGGGAATTCGCCAAAGGGCCTTTGTAGCTGAGAAAAATGCCTACTCCAGAGAGGAATGCAGAAAATTCCTGGGAGTACAGGCTCTCCTTTGTTGGCAGTCTGGCCGTATTCTGGAGTAAATAAAGGCATAAAAATGAGATCTTAGTTGCGATGAACATTTGAAGAAAATGTTGTTCAAAGACCTCCTTGAAATATTCCTTAAAAAATAAAACTCAACTGTACTCCTCTGTTAAGGATGAACTAGAGACCTCCTATCCAAACCATCATTTTATAACTCAGTATTACATAATCTAAGAGATTCCCAACTGCAACAGAGTTTACTGAGGGTCCCTTTGTCCTGTTAGGTTTCCTCATTAAACTGAAGGCCAAAGTTAAGACTTTATGGATAGAATAAACTTAGATTTAGAAGAAAAACAACTGGCAAGGAAATTATCCTGGCAACAATAGTTAGTACAAATCTATTAACCATCCTAGCAGCAGAACAAAGCAGGAAAAATATGGGGCGCTACCATCATTATCCAAACAAGGTCAACGACAAACAAAACTTGCTGGGCAGACAAAACCAGACACAGAGTGGAAGTTAAGGCATAGCATTCTCAGATATCAGTTAAGTTTTTATTTAAGCCGCTGCTAGATGAGGGAGCCATATTTCTTGACAAGAGTTCTACAGCTAGAAGGCAGAAAAATGAACAGTGCCCTAACATTGCTTTTATGTAAAAATAGCCTGGGGATATACTAAACTGCAAAGGAAACTGTGGTGTTTGCTATATGAACCAGTTTACCCAGGGAAAACAAAATCAATCAATCAATCAATCTCTCTCTCTGTCTCTCTCTGTCTCTCTCTCTCTCTCCCTCCCTCCCTCCTTGCCTCCCTCCCACTTTTTTTTTGCTTGGTGAGAAAAACTTGACACAACATTGGGTAACTAAATTGAAACAGTATATTCTCTTGACCCTTTAAAAACCTGGAATTATGTGTAATTAATTATTAGCAAAGTATTTGGTAAACTTGGGTTTTTCATTCCCTATACCCGTCATCCTCCCTCCCCACCCCAACCATGTTTTTCTCTCTTTCTTGGATCCAAATATTCTTAATGACTTTTACTCACAATGTGCCCCTAAGTGTAATATGTTTCCTCATAAATCTTATTATAGACTTATTTTATGTTCCATTTTAAAGTTTGCCGGGATGAGGGAGGAGCAAGGTAATAATGATACAGTTCTAGTTTGAGAGTGTCCCTCTCTCCCCTCCCATTCCTTCTTGATCAAAGCCCAATAAAATGTTATTTATTTGCATCTTTGGAAAGCGATTCACTAACATTTTTCAAAATAGCTGTAAAGTAGTTGCCAAGGTGGTGTCTTTATTGCTCTGCAAATGTTGTTCATTTTACTATTTGTTTTAAATGTCATTTTACTGGTCCCCATGGATTTACATTTATAAAGTTGCATTAGGTAGGCCTAGGGGATGCATTTTGGGGGTATAGTACACAACGGCGGGCTTTTCAGAATGTTGCTCAGTATTCACCATTTGGCAGTCTAGGAGACCCGCCATATAAAAACACTTCCCCCCAGACTCCCCTTCTAAATAATCTAAAATAAATAACTGTGAGGTGGTGGGATCACTATTTAAGACCTACTTTGCACTTTCTAATAGCTGTGCAAATGCTGCATGGGGGAGGCCAAGAAGCTTTGTCCATGGAATATGTTTCCATCAAGTCTATCTAGGGGGTAAGGTCATTTTAACTTTTGAATCATAAAATATAGTACTTGTAAAAAAAACATACACAAATGCTAACAGATCCACTACTTTCTACACAGACATGGTGGCTTACAAAATTGTTAGCATACTTTTTAACTTTTCTGGCTTTTGTAGATGATCTACTGAGTCCAGATTGAAAGCACAAGCAAGACCCCCAGAATTCTTACAAAAATACACTTAGTTTTGCCACTGGACAAAGAATGTGCATGAAAGAAACTTTCAGGGCAAAAGTCTGGAGTGAGAGAAATGTCCAAGGAGACCCTGACTCAAGGTTCTCTGGAAATGAAATGCACTCTCCCTCTTGAGGTCTTGGAATTTCTACCAGATGTGTAAGCCCTGGAAACATCTTTTGAAAGATAAATATGGGGGGCAGCTAGGTGGCACAGTGGATAAAGCACCAGCCCTGGATTCAGGAGGACCTGAGTTCAAATCTGGCCTCAGATACTTGACACTTACTAGCTGTGTGACCCTGGGTAAGTCACTTAACCCTCATTGCCTTGCAAAAAAAAAAAAAAGATAAATATGGCCTCAGAATTTGGGCTTCATCAAAGAATCATACAGTCCCAACAAAACAAGCACATACACAGAGGGATTGTTTCATTCTTTCTATTTCTATCCCTAGCATCTAGAACAGGGTTATACATACATACACGTGTGTATACACACATATATGTATACATGTAGTAAAGTATACATAGATAGCAAATCCCATATGTATAGTAAGCTTAATAAATACTTGTGGATTGATGATTGGTTTATGTCTTTTACAAAACTATAAGATGACAGCTTTAAAATTATTGTTTATAAATGGAATTTTATTGACCTATTGTTTTAGCATCACTTGTATTTCTCACTGTATTCTTTCTCCCTTATAACAAAAATATGATGGAAGAAAGAAAAAGAAAGCTCTGAGAAACTAAACCTATCAGCCAAGTCTGATATTATATACTATATCCCAAACTAATCATTCCCCACTTCTACAAAGATTCTAGGAGAGGTGTCTTCGCTTATCTACAAATTGTATTCCTATTTCCCGTTTAAACCGGAGAGAGCCCTGGGTGTTTTTAAAAATGCAGATGATAAGATGGTATGTGACATCCAAATAACTGAAGCACATTAACAATACTCAAATGGAAGAAAGGAAATTCATAATAAAGTCGTAATCCTAAATTACTTGTTCGAACACTTCAGTGAAATAGCTTTTGATTGACTCACTACTATTAGGACTTCTTTATAGTAATAAAAAAGATGAAGAAACAAACCAAACAACCTACTGAATGCACTTGAATTTAACTTAGTAAAAGCTTTTGGTTTTCTCCCAGCAGTAAGAAACCCTTCCCATCCCCCCAACCCTACAAAAAAAAAAATTACAAGAAACTGCAATCCCAAGGAGACTTAACCAAATCTAATGACAGCATCCAATATATATGGGAAGCTCGAGGATCAGATTTGCTTTTTCCGCTCTTAGAAGATACAAAGGCGATCCTTCTTCCCCTCCTGCCTGTCTCCGCCCCCAGCAAAATTAGACGCATCAATTAAACTCCATGTGATTTAGCTGGTTAACTCTTGAAATTGCGGCTATGATTTAACTATGTCTATCAATGGGGATTCACTTAACGACGTCCCCCAGGCCAGATGGAAACAGTTAAGGTGGAGGCCAAACAGAAGAGGATTGTTGATCACTGCTTTTGAACCCTGCAACGTTCATGAGGGATGAAAATGCCCTGAGAAGAAGGCGATTTCACAAATAAGCCCTGGGCTGCCGTCCATTGATATCACGAACACACAAAGCCCTCAAAAAAGCATCTGGTGCTGCATTTTACATTTGTGAATTCTTTGGGGGGGGGGGTTGCAGGGAAGGGGAGGTTGGCAATCATTTGTAGGACACACACACACACACAATGGCCTACATCAGGCAACTGGAAGAGTTAAGATTATTTGCAAATGTTTTGGGGGCTGGCTTTTACCACAAATTCCTGGGGTGCTCTGGTGGATATTACTTTTCTTTTTCTTTTTAAAAGATGTCTAAATGAAATTTATTGAAGGATATTTTTACATCTGACTAAATATGGTAGAAACGCTACAGTATTCCAAGTCTTTATCCACACTGGTATTGGTAAAATCACATCATGAAAGACAGCTTCCCAGAATTCTTGATTATAGGGGGGGCGGGAATCCTTTTTTCTTTTAATATTATTTTTCCAGAGAGCATAGCAGGGAGGCCTACCTGAGTAGAAAGCAAATTGTTATAAAGAAACAGCAGATAGCTATGAAAATAAAATGTTTCTCTACATTCCTTAAAGCGTCTCCTGGAGTCAAACCTAGCAATTAGAAAGATCAGTTATAATTTCACTCCTCCTTCCTACAAGGACCCTGTCCCACCTTAAACAGGAAATAGGGACTCAAATATAATAAAGGTCTGTGACTGTTTGTTGAGGTGCAGCCATCAAGATAAATCTGTCACAGGCATACTCAGTGAGGAAGAAGAACTTCCATACACTCTGGCCCTTACAACTTTGGGGAGAAGTTGATTTATGGCACATGGGAAGCAAGGCGCCTTTGAATCAGCAGGGCTCTGGTGAATCTAGCCTGCTTTAAAGATTTCTACAGCTAGAGAGAACCAGACTTCTGCAACTGTACTCGGGGTGGGGGGGCACCCATTTAAGTTTTCAGTTCCCAGGGGAGAGGGCCAGCTAGGTGGTGCAGTGGATAAGTCACCAGCTCAGTATTCAGGAGGACCTGAGTTCAAATCTGGCCTCAGACATTTGATACTTACTAGCTGTGTGACCCTGGGCAAGTCACTTAACCCTCATTGGCCTCCCTCCCCCCACCCCCCGAAAAAAAAAAAGTTCCCAGGGGAATATACCATTTGTTTCAACTAAAACTGGGAATTTTTTTCCTAACAGGTGGCCTTGCCTAGTTTTAAGTTTTTAAAAATGGGATCAATGGATACAGAGCTTTGATTTAAAAAAGAAAAGAAAAGAAAACAACATTAGACCAGGTTTTGTAGGAAGTCTTTCTCCAGTGATTCAGAGATCCCATTTAATCAGGTTGGTGCATTGGCTAGTTTTGCTAAACTTATTTATCTCTATTTTTTATTACAAGAGATGGCTTCCTGGATAATGGAGAGGAAAGGGTATATTCAGAAACCAAGATGATTTTTTTTAAAGTACTAATAAATTAAAAGAAAATCAGATGCGATCCCTAATTCCCAAAGATTCTTTGCTTTATTCACCAAACAATGATGAACCTCATGCGCTAGGAGAGAACTGTGTATCCTCATTCAATTGGCTTTTTGATTGAAATGCTGTTATAGAAATCTAAAAGTTTACGTTGTTATATTTGGAGAAGTTCTAGCAAATTAAAAATCAGTACAGTGTTAGTGTTAATTAATTAGAAAAAAAGTTCAAAGTCTTCCATAATGGAAGACTTCCTACATGCAACCAGTATCTGATTGAATGACTCAAGCAGTAAAATCGCAGTTGGGACTACTCTAGTTGAGCTAAAAGGCCAAGTTCAATATTTTCCCTATGAGGCATGCCTGTGCTATAAAAAGAATGTGATGTTTGAATGTGAGTGTCTCTGCTCTCTGTGCTGCCACTCAAGCCTTTCCGAGTCCTCTTGCCACATTTCAAGAATACGGTATGAATCACAATCATGTGGTTCGCCTTGTTGCCAAATTCTTTTCTCCCACTACTGCTAAGAATTCTCTGATTTCTGCCACTGGCAACTGTTCCCCGACCCCCCCCCCAACTCCGCCCCCCCCATCTCCTCCCACCCCACCTCCCATCAGGGGAGGCCAAGCACTTTCTTCTTTCTTCATCAACAAAGAAACAAGTAAATATATTATTATAAATCACTCATTTGATTAAGAAGGTAAACGGGGGAAAGGGTGAATGTAGGACCAAGACAGCAAAGATGCAAAAGAAAAATAGGAAAATCATAAGGGAGGGCAGAGATATGCATGAATAGGTTTGCAGAATATTTGAATTGGAAGGGACCTCAGGGATCCTCCAGTCCAAGAGTTCCCCAAACTATAATTCATGGAGCCCTGCAGGTCTATGAAACCGTCCAAAGGATTCCACAAAATGATTTTTTTTTAATGTCATGGCAGATAAGCATACAGAGCAAACTCATCTGCTACACTGGTCATAGACAATGTGAGTTTTGTTGATAAGGACCCCTGGAAATGGGCCAACTAGCTCGTGCGATCAAGAAGGTTGTTTTCCATTGGGAGAGAATCAATGCCTCAAAGTACCCAATAGAGTATAATAGTTATTTGTCAGTTTATTTCTGAAGGGTATTTTTTAAGAATAGTGTCCGTTTATATTTTTAATACAAATCACCATGTATGGAACCCAGTTCAGATTCCAAATATAGAACGACAGAAAGACAAAAACAAAAACAACAAAACCCCAAACAACCAACCAGACTCTAATTTGGGTTTACATCTAGTTTTCTTAATAAAATTTTTAGAAATAATGTATTCATTTATTCAACACATTATTAATGATCTACTAAGTATAGAATGGACAGCTAGGTGGTATAGTGGATAGAGTTCTGGGCCTGGAGTCAGGAAGATTCATCTTCCTGAGTTCAAATCTAGCCTCACACACAAACCAGCTGTGTGATTCTGTGCTAGTCACAAGCTTGTTAGCCTCAGTTTCCTCACCTATAAAATGAGCTGGAGAAGGAAATGGCAAATCACTCCAGCATCTTTTCCAAGAAAACCCCAAATGGGATCACAAAGAGTTGGACAAGACTGAAAAACAAATCAACAGCAACAACAAAATGTATAGAATATTGGATTAAGAGCTCAGGTGAAGTGACATGGTTCCGGTCTTTGTGGAGATTACAGTCTAAAAGGGTGTTATGATATAAAAGCAAAGGTAACTATGATATATGGTCTTACTTGAGAACGTCTAAAAATGTTATGTGTAATAGAAGGTGAAAGGCTGCCACTCATATAATTCAAAAAGCACATGCAAATGGAACACAGAAAAGTCTAAAACAAAATTCTTAGATTTCAGAGGTGTAAATGCTACCAGGTGAAATAAATGCTGCTTATATAAATCAGTGGAAAAATTAAAAACTGTTGAGAAACATCTTATAGAGTAAACTATTGAATCCACCAATATCTCTCCCTCCACACTTATTTACAGCAAGCAAACATATTCTCTCTTACTAAATCAGTAATTGGCCATATGATTACTCAGAAGAAAAATGAAAATACAATAGATATATTTTAAGCAGCCTTATGTTATTTGATGTTTTCACTATTAAGCATCTTAAAAATCATATTAAAATATTTTAGCTGCAAGGAGCCAACCTTGCCAAGAATTTGGTGATCTATTCCAAATACCTCATTTTACAAATGAGGAAATTGGGGCGAGGCGAGGCTATAAGTTACATGAGTCACAAAGTTTGCGAGTGTTGGCTTCCTCTCAAATGCTCTCTCCACTCCACCATATTAACTTTGAGGTCCACGCTTAGAGAAGCAAAGAAATTATCTCCTCCCCTTCTGTGCTTTAGTTTTCCCCATACTCTTAAGTTCATTTGTCCACTAAGGTCTCTATGAAGATAATGCCGCTTTTAACAATACACGTCTCTGAGACAGTTACATGGACTAATGCAGAGTGAAGCAAGGAAAACTAGGGGAATAACATCCCCCTGAGTGACTACAACATAAATGAAAATAAAGCTAAGAGGCAGCCAAACTCACTTTTTCACAATGACCAATATGGGTCCCAGAGAACAGATGATGAAACATATTTCCTTTGTCTCAACATATAGTCAGAACACTACAGTTACAGAATGCTGTGTATGTTGTCTGACACAATTATTTTGTTAGTCAGTTTTGCTTAACTGTTTTTCTTTGTTACTAAGGAAGGTTCAGTGGAATAGAGGATGGTAAGGAAATAACTGAGTTGTTAAAAACAAAAGACATTAAAAAAAAAAGAAAAATCCTCAGAGAAGAGAGATGTATTCATATAATGGTAGCAATCTTTTACAGTCGTGGCAAAAAAGCAGGGGAGAAATTCACATTTAAATTAAATCTAATCATAAATGAGCCTTTCTACCACCAAAAAAGTGTCTAAGTATGAAAAATTAATTTCCACACCTACATACTGCACTCCTAAATTCAGTTATAGTTTGGTGGTTGCTGTTTGTCAAAGGGGGATCGAGGTGACAGAGTTAAAATGGCTCACAAACCCTTTATTACTGGAAAAACAGCTCAAAGTTCATGCCCTACTCACAGTCACTCAGTAGTATTACTGTATTCATTTATCCATATATTCTACCTATTCCCTAATTTACTTGCCAGGCCTTTGGCTAAGTCACTTGGGACAACTACCCCTGCTTAGTCCTCCCCACAGGAAACAGAAATAAGTTATAAAACTGGCTAGTTCCCTGGAGTTAGGTACACATTACTTAAAGAATTTTGTTTTAATTGAAGCCCCTTGTTTTTACATGAATATAAATGAATTTTTACATTCATTTCCAAATATATCCCTCTCTCCCACCCCATGTCCTTACCTCCTGAGTTGTACTTTGGAGCAAAGGTTAAAAAAGAAAGAGAAAAATAAAAGTAATTCAATAAAAACAACCAATTCCAGAAATGTCTGACAGAAGATATTTTTGTCCATATCCACAGTGCTCCATGTCTGCAATGAATTGCTTTTTCTCAACTCTTCCATGGGGCCAAGTTTGATTAATATAATTAGACAGCAGCGTTATAGTCATTGTTTGTATTATTCTTCTGTTTCTGCTTACTTCACTCTACACCAAAGCATATAAATCTTCCCATGTTGCTCTGAATTCTTCATATTCACCATTTCCTGTCTTATAGTATAGTAATTTTCATCATACTTATGTGACAAAATTTGTTTATCCATTCACCTATTAATGAGCATTTTTCTTTCCAGTTATTAGCTACTATGAAAAAATGTTCTGCTCTAAATACATCCATAAATGTGGGGCCTTTTTTTTTGTCTTTCACCTTCTTAGGGTACATAAGTGGAATCCCAAAGTCTGAGGGTGCAGAGACATTTTAGGCACTTTTTAGGTATAGTTCTAAGTTTTCCAGCATGAATGGACCACTTCAAAGCTGGATCAATAGTGTACTCGTGTGACTGTATCCTCCCAACCCCTATAACACTATTTCCATCTTTTATCATGTTTACCAATTTGATGACTGTGAGGTGAAATCTTCCAGTTGTTCTGATTTGCATTTCACTTATTATTAGAGATAAGGAATCATCTTTTACATGGTTGTTAATAGTTTGTGATTCTTCTTTTAAGAACTGTATGTTTATATAGATGGATCTCTCTTCCATTAGGAAATGGATCTTGGTTAACTATATTATGTTCCCTATATATTTTTGCTATCAGATCCTTATCAGAGATATTTGATGCAATTTCCCCCCATCTCCAGATTCCCATCTTATCTTATCTACATTCATATTTTTCATTGAAAAGCTTTTAAATTTCATATAAAATTACATATTTTGTTTTTTGCAATTTTCTTACCTATGTTATATATGCATATGTATATATATATATATATATATATATATATATATATATATTTCTGACATATATAAGTGTGTATGGTAAAAAATGCTAAAACTATTATTTTTTTCTTGCCAAATTGTTTTCCAGTTTGGGGGGCAGTTCTTGTAAAATAAAGAACTGTCTCTGAAATAATTTATATTCTTGGATTATTGGGTTGTTGTTATAGTAATTTGGGTTAACTGGATTACTGAGTTATTTCAAATTCTTGCCTATCTAGTTTTGTTTTCTCCCACTCATCTCCTTTTTTAAAAAAAATTAGAGCCAAATAGTTTATGCTTTATAGTAGAATTTGAAGTCTGCAAGTGTTATTCTTCCTTTTAAAATTATTTCCCATGAAGTTCTAAATCTTTTATTCCCTTAAATGAATTTCACGATTATTTTGTCTAGCTTTAGAAAGTGTTCCATAGTTAACTTGGGTGGCATAGCGCTACATTTGTAAATTAATCCAGATGGCACTGTCATTTTAATTGTATTATCATGGCCAATTACATAAATAAGTAAACACCACCTACCTTCTACCCATTCTCATTTGTTACATTTGACCCTAAGGTGGTTGTTTTTCCCTTCTACTTCCTTTAAATTCTCAAAAAAAAGTACAAGACTAAGAATCAAGAAATCTGGTTCCAATGGCACTAGCTAGCTTCACCTTCAAAAATCACCAAGAGCAATAGAGAAATGTATAGTGGATATTAATGGGCTTTGGCCCAATACCAAGGATGACTTGTGTGCAATATGTGGAATAAAAAGATAGCATCCAAAAAATGTCTGATTGGAAAAACAAGTGGGATAATCATATAGTGAACAGTGAGGAATAACAGGTGGACAGCCTATGTTGAAAGAGCCCAAGGAAGGTCTCCAGCATGTTGCATTGACCCTTCAGGGAGAATTTATGGGAAGGCACAGACAAAAGTCAATCATGTGGGATGAGGCTTGAATGGAAGGGCTGTGATCTGCTTTGCTAAAGATTCCTTATAATCAATACCAATGTGATCACAGAGCAAAGTTCCTGGTCTGGAACTTAATATGTTCTTTCTGACTGATCGATTGACTGGTGTTAAAGTAGATGGAGCAGAGCATTTGGCTAGGACCTAGTGGAGCCATGCCCCCAGACAAATTCTATGACCCTAAGACTTTCCCATTTCCCAAATGGGAAGCAGTCTCCACTTATTCTTTTATGTTATTCTCAAATACCAATTGTTCTGTTAGGCCAAAATATCCCCTGACTCCCTGCTGGCTTTATCTACATGTTCTGGAAAGGGAACTTTGGGATACTTAATTGTTTTTATCTGGAATTCACTTTCTGTAAAGAGTTGTCTTTGGACATCTATGGTACTGTAGAAATAATAAACAGTAATGATAGTGCTGAGATCAGTTGGCACCTCAAAGCACTAACAAAGGCTAGATGATGTTGGCAGTGATCAGTATGAGCCAGAGTGTTCTTGGTTTCCAGAGGAGTCCTTTTTTTTTCCCTACTCTTATTTACTGAAGAGAAGGTGAAGAGTTTAAGGGAAGCCAGGCATGTGGCCCATACCTGGAATCCCAGCTACCGGGAAGACTTGATCTTGGGCATTCTGAACTACAGTGGTTAAGCCAATTAAATATCTGCACTAAGTTTTGGAGTGGGGGTGAATGAGAGGAGGGTGAAGAGAAATTACGTTGCCTAAGAAAGGGCAAATTGGTCCAAGTTGGAAATGGAACAGGTAGAAATTCAAATTATTAGTGGGATGAGGCTGTAACGATTGGAATAACGCCACCTGCTGGATACTTACTGTAGAAGAGTTCTGCCCATGAAGCGAAGGTCTTTGAGGGCAAGACCAGGAGTCTTTTCTTTGGTATCAGGAAGTGACGCAGAGTAGTGGGAGGAGGAAGGAGGAGACTGGCGCTCGGGCTCAGTCTCTTTCCTGAGGACGCTGGCGGAGAAGGGAGCTAGAAATGTGCTCTCCCTTTAATAGATAGGAATCTAGGCCTTTCTCTCTCTCTTTACCAAATTCTTATTCTCCTTAATAAACGCTTAAAAGTCTAACTCTTGCTAAAGCTTATAATTTATTGGCGACCACTCATTAGATATTTTAGACAGTTTAGCTAGAATTTTAACCCTTAACAGATGGCTGACCACGAAGAGGAAAGCTGAACCTCACTTCTGATCTTCTGGTTGGGTAAGAAATTTTCCCTACCCTAACCCTTTAAATCTTAAGTACTGCTGAATTGCCTGGTGTTTTCCCTTTAAATTTTTTCAAATGGACCTTTTAAACTCCCTAATTATCCTATTTTTGATTTTAGTCTGTTTAACCAGACAAATGGGAGATAAGATCATGTTAATGCTTTGTTTTTGTGGATTTTCTATTTTTCTTTTTATTTTTGTTAGAAGAGCCAGCAATGTACTCCCACAAAGAAATATCTCCCCCTCTCCCAACCATGCTTTTTCAGAGAAACCTGAAGAGATTCCTGCGGCTTTTCCCAGTTCTAACAGTAATTGTTGCTCTAATTTTGCATGCCTGGAGGCAATGACCCACCCTCTAGAAGCTTTTAATCCCCTAGCACCTGGAGGCAAAGTGGGGGAAGAGGAATCCAGGCCTGAGTTCAAAATCAAGTCTGATTCAAATTGCTCTGGTCCCTCCCCTCCTCTCCAGACCCCACCCTCTACTCCTCCCATGGCCAAGCCCATTGCTTCCCAGGCCTGGGAAGTCCAGAGATCTAATGCTCATGCGCAACTTTCTCTAACTACATTTGCAGCTTCAGGCTCAGCCCTTCCCCAGCCTGGCTGTGCTTCTGAGACAACCTTAGAAAGCCCTTTAAATTCCAGATATGCTCGTTTTGTTCATAATTTTGCTAACCTGCTTTTGTCTTTAATTAGTAATATCATAAAGCATTTGTATGGTGAAAAGACTGACAGACAATATAGAGGGGTTAAAGAAGAAAAATTTAAGCTGTATAAGAATGACAATCATCAACATAGTTCAAGACTCTGCTTCTTTTGCCATGGAAGGGTATATATTTTACAGAAATGTAGAAGTAAGCAGCAAGGTATTGATATGAGTATTGGGGATTTTAGATATCGGAATCAAAAGTGTTCTGAATTCACTCAGAGTGATAGTATCAGTTCAGAGGTTACATAGGATTTCTATGCTATTACATATACATTTTGAAATTAATGGTATGGTTTTATTTTCATAGAGATTTTCATGCTTTTGAGATTGTGTTTTATACTTAGTTTCTAAAACAAGGAGAATATTTGTAAAAGCTTTTTATAGTCATGTGATCAAGTTTATATTTTATAATACTCTTATTAAGTTCATATTCATTTAGATTTCCTTAGTTTGAATTTCATTGTCTTTTATTGTTCCATGTGTATTTTTTTCTATTTATTCATCTCTCTAATTTTGAAACATTACAAGATGGTTTTGATTTCATAATACAATGTTAATTCTAGGAGTATTGTGCTCCCATATTCTGAGTTATTTGTTTTTGTTATTTTTTCTCAACTGATTATTTGATCAAACTCTTTAAAGCATTTCCCTGGCAAATTGTTTGCCATGGCAAGTGTAAATTGATTCTAGAAGTATTATTTTTGATAAGCATATTCCAAAAAAAAAAAAAAAAGAGGGGAACATTTGTAAAAGTTTTCTTTTTTCAGAAAAAAGTTTTCTTTGATATTCTGTTGTGCTTTAACTTGTATTTAAATATGTTCTGATTTTTCACAAAAGTAATTGTATACTAAGTGCAAAAAAGGGGTATTATTTGAAATTGTTGCATAATTATATATTGTGTTCTGAGTCAAGATGTATTCACATTTTTTGCAATCATTTATTATCCTCAATTTTTAAATCCATATGAGACTTGGATTATGGGAACTTATCATTTAAGACATTAATTGCCTTTATTCTGAGTTATCAGATGCCAGTTGGCCAAGATGCCATCCAATCACAAGAGGAATACATGCAAAGAGCAGACATTGAACTGTTACATGAGGGGAGACATGCACGAAGTTAAGGTATGGCCGAGGGAACGGCTTTTGACAAATGTTGAGGTTGGATTCTCTTGGTTTAATATTTTATTTTATTTTTCCCCACAATATTGTACAGATGGCTGGAAGTATTCATCCCACCCATCTCACTTCTACACCTGGCTTCTATGCTCCCTCCTATATGCCTGATGCCATGGACATCTCAATCCCATGCATCTGATTAAGTCTGACTCAGTTTCTTCCAATATGTTCGGTGGCTTGGACATATATTCCATCCACCTATTTTAAGCCTGGCATACTGTATGGGCAGTACATATTGCTCAAGTGTGGGAATGCTCATATCCCATCATTTCTCTGTTCTTTTATGGTAACCCCCATAATTATCTCAGGTGTCATGATAAATAACAGTGTTGAATTTGGCCTTGACATCTGTTACTAATTATATTAGATTTTAAAATTTCTCATAATGGCATGAGGATAATTAGGCAGATGATGCAAAAAGTGATGAAACAGATAAAAATTATTTTTAATAATTAATATTGCAGCAATTATCTTCTCAATTATCCTCCATAAGGGGGGACTATAGTAATATTATAATTTTAAAGAATGTTTCAATTTTTGTTTTATTATATGTTTCATGTGTAACAACTAAGATTCTGAATTCCCTTAGACATGTTTTTGAGAACTTTCATTGTTTGATTTGATTATTGACAAAGCTATTTTAAAGTTGTGTTAAGCTCAATTTTGTAGGAAATTTTCCTGGCTGATTACCAGCATCCACACATCAACCCCTGAAAAGACTTCCATTCCACGACTACACCTAGAGGACATCTGAGAAAAGACTTTCAGAGACTTTAAATGAACAGTTTTGATTTGTTGTTTTTGTTGTTTTTTTTCTCTTTCTGTTATAATATACACCATCTGTAACATGTATTCTCTGCAGAGGCCCTCCCTTTGCAAGACCAATGTCAAAGCGTCGGTTCATGAGGACAAAAAAAAAAAATCGCCCCTCTGGACAAAACTTTCCTCTCTTCCTTTTCTATATTGTTGTTCACATATTATTAGTTAGCAATAGTTATTATATTGTTTTTACTGTTCCGTCAAGGAAACATTTTGTTTCTTGAGGAACAACAGGGGGGACTGTAACGATTGGAATAACGCCACCTGCTGGATACTTACTGTAGAAGAGTTCTGCCCATGAAGCGAAGGTCTTTGAGGGCAAGACCAGGAGTCTTTTCTTTGGTATCAGGAAGTGACGCAGAGTAGTGGGAGGAGGAAGGAGGAGACTGGCGCTCGGGCTCAGTCTCTTTCCTGAGGACGCTGGCGGAGAAGGGAGCTAGAAATGTGCTCTCCCTTTAATAGATAGGAATCTAGGCCTTTCTCTCTCTCTTTACCAAATT
This sequence comes from Dromiciops gliroides, assembly GCF_019393635.1. Classification (NCBI taxonomy): domain Eukaryota; kingdom Metazoa; phylum Chordata; class Mammalia; order Microbiotheria; family Microbiotheriidae; genus Dromiciops; species Dromiciops gliroides. The sequence continues at coordinate 236,501,264 of NC_057865.1, read as the reverse complement.
CTTATTCTCCTTAATAAACGCTTAAAAGTCTAACTCTTGCTAAAGCTTATAATTTATTGGCGACCACTCATTAGATATTTTAGACAGTTTAGCTAGAATGTTAACCCTTAACAAGGCAAGCTCATGAGTAGCCCATGCAATCCCAGTCTGGGCAAGACAGGGAGACCTAGTCTTTAAAAATTAGAAAAAAGAGAAAGTGTAAGGGGATAATTAAAGGAGATACTTCAGCAATTGAAGTAGTAATGCTGTCATAATTAAGAACCGAAGCCTAAGAATTGAGGTGCTCATGGAGAGTTATTATAGTGTTCTCATAAATACTTCATGACTTGGAGATGAAAGTACTATGTGGAAACCATGACTGGTCAGTCTGGTGCCTTTACATGCTACCGGGATATAGGTCTTGACGGAACTACCAGTAGAAAAGAACTTTTTGGAGCACTCGAGGGATCTGCCAATGGTGGTTTACCTATTCCTCACAATCTCAAAGGCTTCCTTGGTCATGATTCAAAAAATAAAGAATAAGCATATCATGGGCCAGAATGTCGAGGATTATGTGTGCTAACTAAAGGAAGAAGATGAAGATCCTTAGAATAAAACAATTCTCACACTACATAAAGAGCAATCTAATCCCTGACATGATGGAGGATATGTATAAGAAAGCTCATACTGCCACATGGGGGAATCCAGTCTATGCGAAGAAAACCAGAGAGGAAAGTTAAAAAGGAAAGGTAGCACTATCCCAAAATGTTCCTTCCCAAGAAGAAAGTTGCTTTACCAGAAGGCAAGCTGCTTGAGAAACATGCCACTAATAGCCAAACCACCGCAATCCACCATTTTCTATGAAGATTTTCAAACTAAAATAATAAAATTACTGAACTTAGAAAAAAAAGCAGGGGACACAAATTCAGGATTGCAGAAAGATATATACTCTTCAGATATTTTGTTGAAGAGTGTGGTCCAGAACCACCTAGTCTGTTTACAACTAAAGAAACATGGTGCAAAGGATGTAGCATTAGACTTGGAACAAGGAAGACCTGGGTTCAAATTATAATTCCTACACATTTAACATGGTAATTCACTTAAACTCTTTGGGCCTCTACCTAAGGGGGCTAGATTTGATGACTTCTAAGATCCCCTTCAGTTTTCAATCAATAAGCCTGTGAATTTTAAAAGCTATGATCCAGGGGCGGCTAGGTGGCACGGTGGATAGAGCACTGGCCCTGGAGTCAAGAGGACCTGAGTTCAAATCCAGAATGAGACACTTAACACTTACTAGCTGTGTGACCCTAGGCAGGTCACTTAACCCCAAATGCCTCACCCCCCAAGGCTATAATCCAAATAAAAGAAGCAAGTGGTAGCTCAATGTTCATATATTTAAAAGTCACAATAACTCTTCTTGAGGAAAAGAAGATTTCTTTCTGTAAGGGATGTATTTCATTAAAAATACAAACTCATTTCTATAATACATGAAGGTTTGCTCAGTGCTTTCCTTCTAACAACTCCATGAGGTATGTGGTGATGGCACTATTAGCCTCATTTTATGGAGACCAAGTGACTTTGCCCACTTGGCATGATTGCTTCTTTGACACCTCCATTGAGTCCCATACTCTAATTGCTCATTGTGGCATGGAGGAGGTGACCCTGGGTTCTGGAAAGGTTCATCAGCTGAATGCAAACTTGGACAGGTTCTAAAGTTTTGAAAAACAATAATAATTGTAATAATAATGATGTCTAACATTTATATAGTGCTTACTCTGAGCCAGGTGCTTTACAAATATTAGCTCGTTTGATCTTCCCAACAACCCTGAGAAGCAGGGGCTATTATTATTATCCTAATTTACAGATGAGAAAACTGGGGCAGACAGTGGTCAAGTGACTTGGTCAGGGTCACACAGCTAAGAAGTGCCTGAGACTGAATTTGAACTCAGGTATCCCTGACTCCAGGCCTAAAGCTCTATCCACTGTGCCACCAAGCTGCTCTTAATTTACTGATAACTAATAAACTATATCTGATTTTTTTAGGGACCAGTGTAGCTATAATGGAGCAAGTCATACTTAGTAGACCAGACCCTAGGTGGTAAACTCTTTGGCCATGCCAATCCATGAAACAAAGACAAATACAAAATGACATCTTGTCTATTATCACACAGCTAGGAAATGTCTTCGGTCAGGATGCAAATCCAGGTTCTTCTGACTCTAAACTGGGACTCTCCCCATTAAGTCCTGCTACCCTTCTATCAAAAGGATAAACTTACTAAAAAATAATCCATCAACAAGGATAAACTTAGTCTAATTTTCAAGTTTCCTTATGGAAAATTATATATTCCTGTCTCACTCAAAATCACAGCCCCCAAACCTCCAGATATTGGGAGTTCTTTCAATCCACCACTTCAGACAGCTCCACCATAACTTCTTATCCTTTTTATAGTGTGTGCAACCATGCATACATGTGTTGGTGCACGTGTACATGCATGTGTATATATGAAGCTCATACATGTTAAGACAGATTGGGCAAGCACCCTGCAATAGAAAACCAACCAAAACTCAGGTCCATTGATGCCTGCAGTGTCAAGGAAGTAAACAAAGCTGTTGTCCTACTGAGTCAGCTTTAACTGTCTCATTTTGACTTCATTAAGTTGAACTTGTTAAAGTAAACTAAGTAAACTACTCATTAAATGCAAAGTTAAGCAATGCCTGCCCGACTCCACCATTACAAATTATCTCCTTATTGAAGTGGAAATTTTTGTGGTTGGCCTACTGACGTCCCAATTCTCTTAAAGTCTTTCGTCATATAAGAAATGTTTAAGAAGTGAACATCATATAATTTATCTTCCTAAAAGTTTGTTAGCAATTCACCAAACCTAAATGTGCTTTAAGGAAAAGGAAATACTCTCTCCTTCAGACTTTTCTAGGACTCAAGTTTCTACCAGAACAAAATGGATAAAATATCCATTTTAACTGACCTAAAACAGAAAAATCAAATGATTCACAGTCTTTGAAATTCTGAATGAAAATGTGAATATGCATAATAATTTGTATTTATATATAGTTCCCCCCTTACAACAACCCTATATAAATTAGAAGTATCCCCATTTCACAGATGAGGAAGCCAGAGTTCAAGGTGTTCAAAAGGAGACTTAATCGATCTGTCATTGAGCTAAGAGAGTGGAAGGACTTTGAACTTTGTTCCTTCCTCATACTCTCTAAATCCGAGTTCTTGTCTTTTATGTGATGAGTTCTTTATAAAGAGTTATGAGGTCCATACACACATGACACTCCATCTCCCATCTCTAATCCAATACTGGCTGTCCCTTATGTCTAGGATGTTCCATCCTCCTTACCTGCTCTTCTAAGAATCCCTCATTTTCTTCAAAGACACTTTCTCTATGAAGCCTTTCATGATCCTCCTGGCTGCAAATGCATCCCCTCCCCCAATTACCTTTTATTTATTTTTTATATATTTGCATCTCTCTCTCTCTGTGTATATACATATATATATGCATGCATATATACATATATATGTGTGTATGTATATGCGCATATATGTGTGTGTGCACAGCACTCTCACATCTCCTAAATGTTGTTGCCTCTCTCAAGTTGTCCTTTGTCCTCCGAAGGACCTCACAAAGTGCCCGGCACATGTAATCTCTTACTAAACGCTGTTGGATTGAATTGGATGATATAAAGGTATCTGTCTCGCCATAAAAAGGATGTATTTTCTTGGCAATTTATATCAATCAGCAGCGTGTGAGCTCTGATGTTCCCACCTAATGGGAAAAGCTTTTAGAGACCTCTCCACCTCCAAGTCTGAGCAAGAAAGTATTTTTATTCATATGAAATATCAGATTATATGTTACTTGAGGACAAGAAACCAGAAGAGCCAGTCTTCACTTAAATATCACCCACCTGCTTCCATACCCTGTAAGGAACCGATTCAACTTTTAATTAATGATGATCACAATGAAGAAATAAAAAGACACAAAATAAATGTAACTTAAGCTTTTCTGAGGCAGCAAGGTACAGTGAAAGAAACACTGGATCTAGAGTTAGGGGACTTAGGTTCAGATCCTATCTCGGATGTTTCTTATTCATTTCCCTGTGCCATCATTTCCTCCTCTGTAAAATGAGGGGATTGTACTAGATGGTGTTTGAGGTCCCTTTCAACTCTGGGTCTAGATAGTAATTCAATTTTAGCCATGGTATTGAGGTTGTGCTGTTAAGTGTCTATGTGATTAAAAAATTGACTTAAGAATTTAAATTTTATGAATATACCAATTCAAGATTTTATCTATTCTGAAAATACACTTTGAATACTGTCTTTAGTATAATTTGGGGAGAGGGACAAGACAGAAAAGGGGGCCAGTGTGTTTTCAAATTATTAGAAAATAGGAAAGTAATTAGAGAACTCTTTAGAGGGAGGAGGAAGGTGCAGGATACCCTTACTGTCACAAAGCAAGTACTTTTCTAACATGTTATTATTCCCAGACATTTCACACATCCCAGATGCTATCATCAGGGTTACTAGTACACAAGAAAACAAGCAAATGAGACACACTTTGGCTCATGTGACAAATCACCAAGGATGCCAAATGAGAAAAAAAATGGGAAGAAAAACATTTTTTTCAATCTATGGAAATGTTAAAACATAAAACCAGTGTTATTTGGCAACATGAGTCCTTTCTGCCCTAAAAACTGAGTATTTTCTTCCCTAAAAGACCAAAAAACAACTTTCTGTTCTGAGAATCTGAGAAATACAAATATATGTGTATATAAATAGATATATGTTTATATACATATATGACATGAATGTAAATACATGTGTATGGCATTAAACAAATAAAATATGTTTATATAAGTCCATTATGTATGTGATATATATGTATGCATTTCTATATAAACATAAACATATACACTATATATGTATATGTGTATATATATATACTTGTGACATATAGGTGTGTGTATATATATATATATATATATAAGTATATACATAAGTATACACACATACACACACATATTTATGGCATTAAAAATACTAAACTTGAGTCCTGGAAAAGTTTGAAGGAAAAAGTCTTGCTTTTCTTTAATGCACATTCAAGTTTGATGAATGGCTATCAAACTTTTAGTGCTGTTCACTTCTTATATATTCTTATATATTATCAGGTATTCCATCTGAACTCAAGGTTATAGAAAAACTGTGTAAGACAATATTTTTTAAAATCATCTATTGTCATTCTAATAAGAATAATCCAGTTATCTGAATTCAGCTGAGCATACGTCCTTGTTTGGAAAGAAAAGTTTCTTCAGGCATTATTTTGAACGCTAAATCCCCAGCAAAGAGTTATTTAACCAAGAAGGATGTATAGAGTATAACAAAGTGAGTTCTGACAGTTGTTACTAAAAAGGAAAGACTTTTGGAGACCTCTACACCATCTAGTCTGAGTGAGCAGCGAAGTGTTTTTACTTATGTCAAATATCAGATTTATAAGTAACTTGAAGGCAGGGGTCCAGTTTTCATTTATTCATTGACCTTGCTTCTATACCCTATAACAGTCAATTCAACTTTTAGTTAATGACGATCACAATGAAGAAGGAAAAAAGTCTTCCTAAGAAGAAATTTTAAAATTTAAGAAAAATTACAAAAAAAGAAAAACAAAAAAGCCCACCTCTTTATTATGCATCTCCTTACTATGTACATTGGGGTAGTGGAGAGAGAGCTGACTTCCAAGCCATGGTACACCTAGGTTTAATTCCTTCCTCTGACACATAGCCCACGTGGCCCTGGGTAAGTCGAAACCTCTCAGTGCCCTAGCTAAGTATCTAAGATGATAAATTGCAGAGAAAGTATTGACCAGCATTGGTAGGAGGAAGTTCTTAATCCAAAGGTTCCTTAAAACAATGAAATTACAAGTCCAGTCTTTATTCTTTTTTTCCCCTAGTCTTTATTCTTACTTGTAATATACCCTTATTGTTTGTTTTTTCTGCATCTAGAAAAGTATGGAAATATTCCCACCCAGGCAAATTGGGAATCTATCTGCAGTAAGTGGTCTTAGTTACCTGGGGTCCTGAAGAGGCAATTGCCTTGCTTATGGTAACACAGAGGAAGGTCAACTTGAATCCAGGTCTTTCTGAGTCTGCTGCTCGATACATAGACATGGGTGAAATATCAGCCAAAGGATGTTAAAAGGAGGGAATAAAGTTGGAAAAGGAGGACATATGAAGACATTTATGACAATCTTCATCTCTTAAGACTGGAAATATTTAGCTTGATTAAAAACCTGAGTAAGTAGATTTCACTAAAATATCCTTACTTGGAAGACAAAAAAGCATCGATTTTAGGATTCACCATTGAAATGGCTATGATACACAGCATTTTAAAGCCATTAACAAATTCTGAGAATGGAAAAGTTTTGTTCCATTATCACCAAAAAATTCTTCTATGTCTAAACTGGCTGTCTGAAGGATCCCCAATTGTCTGGATAATTCCACAACCTTCCTTTCCATTTTGGCTCCATAGAACAGATCTTAAAAATAAATTTATTTAACATTCTGTCCGCGGAATAAAAAAAGGAGCTATTTAGGCAAAAGATGCATTCATGTTAAGGTTGATAGGTTATTATCATTGGACTTCACATAAATTGGTAAAGACTTTAAATTTATAGAGAGTATTTTAACACTGTAATTGAAAGAGTACTTGAAATTTATTCTCCCTAGGAGTTACTTTTTTCCTGATTCTCTTCTGGCAAACATCCGTTATAAAGTAGAACACACATACACACATAATACATGCATATATGTTATGTTTGGGTTTTGGGGGGGGGTTGGGGGCAGTGAGGTTTGAGTGACTTGCCCAGGGTCACACAGCTAGTAAGTGTCAAGTGTCTGAGGTCAAATTTGAACTCAGGTCCTCCTGAATGCAGGGCCAGTGCTTTACCCACTGCACCACCTAGCTGCCCCATGTTATGTTAAATATATAGGTGGTAGCTGTATTTTAGATTTATTTATATATTGTAGGAGCATGGGGAAACAGGGCAACTAAACTACCCAGCTTTAAGTAAGAAGGAATTCTATTTTGGGAGAAAGCTTGTTTCCACCAGCATCCATGCATTCTGCTTTGGAACATTCAAAACCTTAGAAATAGAAAATACCTTTTTCTGTGTCTTAGACCCCTTTGGTAATCTGGTGATCATATGGACACTTTCTCAGGGTATTTTTAAAAAAGCTACAGGATTACAAAGGAAACCAATCATATTGAAATAGTTATCAAAATAGAGTTTTCTATGTAGTTCACAGGGCCCAGGTTAAGAACACCTGCTTTAGCAATCATCTGCTCCAACCCACTCATTTTACAGACGAGGAATCCAAAGCCCAAAGAGATCAAGAGACATGTCCAAGGTCAAGAAGCTAGCACCAGTGGGGCAGCTAGGTGGCACAGTGGATAAAGCACTGGACTTAGATTCAGGAGGACCTGAGTTCAAATCTGGCCTCAGACACTTGACACTTACTAGCTGTGTGACCCTGGGCAAGTCACTTAACCCTCATTGCCCCACCAAAAAAAAAAAGAAGAAGAAGAAGAAGAATCTAGCACCAGTAGTGGATCTGGGACTAGAATTCAGGTATGCTTTCATCCAATCCAGGGCTCATTCCACTAGGAATGGAAGATGTTAAAAAAACCTGTTTGGCACAAAGTCCCAGTGTACGTAGTCTAGACTAGTGTTATCAGTGGCTTGGCACAACTAAACACTTATCCCACCAAATATCCTTGAAGCATTAATGTTTTTCCTATGGGATGATGCTTGTGTTATTACCAAGGAAACAATACATGTTTGTAAAAAACATTTTCAGCATTAGTGAACTGAGGCATTCATCCTGTCTACATGATGGTATATACTGAGAGAAACAAATAAACAACCAGTGTTTATTTTCTAAAAAGCTTTTACCTCCTTCTCTTTAGTCATAGCCTAAACATCTGTCATAAACTAAGGCTGAAATTTTTTTTTTAACTCGGAAACAAACCTTCAGAATATACTTACTTCTTCAAAGCATAGAAAAAAGTATTAAGAAGGTTTGAATGAGGGGCGGCTAGGTGGCGCAGTCGATGGAGCACCGGCCCTGGATTCGGGAGTACCTGAGTTCAGATCCGGCCTCAGACACTTAACACTTACTAGCTGTGTGACCCTGGGCAAGTCATTTAACCCCAATTGCCTCACTAAAAAAAAAAAAATTAAAAAAAAGAAGGTTTGAATGATAATTACTTATTTCTATCGTTATTTGTTTCCTTACTTTTGAATTCCTTGATCCTTATCCCTTTCCCTCATTGCAAATGATATCTCCCTTCTCCAACTTTCTTATAGTTTTTGTACAGATAGATCTCTGTAAGCTCTTTGAAGGCAGAGGCTATGTTTTATCTAAACCTTCTATCTCCTCCAGTGCCTAGCACAGTGTCTGCTCGATTTCTTTTTTTTTCTCTTCTCTTCTTTTCTTTTTTTCTTTTTTTTTTTTTTTTTTGCGGGGCTATGGGGGTTAAGTGACTTGCCCAGGGTCACACAGCTAGTAAGTGTCAAGTGTCTGAGGCCAGATTTGAACTCATACTCCTGAATCCAGGGCCAGTGCTTTATCCACTGCACCACCTAGCTGCCCCCTGCTTGCTTTCTTGGTACTCTAATAGATAATTGAACTCATCAAAGTGAATGTTCCTTATTGGAACTGTCCATTATGAACTATACTGCCACCCAGCCATGCCTTCTTATCCATTTTAGATTTTCTTCATTTAGGCCCATAAATCAGTCACAAAAGGGCCACCCAACATGCCAAAGGTGTTCCCCTCTGTCTCAACATGACTTGGAAATGGATGCTGCACATGGGCTATTCTGCACACAGTAGAGGTTTTGTTGCATATTGTATCTCGCTTTTATATTTTATCTTTCCTTTACCCTACCTTGTTTGTTTACTGGTGTACATTTCTTATCTTTTCCCAGCTGCCTGCCTCCGTCGCCCCTCCCCAAATTTGTATATTTGTTTAGGTCATGCAGTATTGTCAGAAAATCTGGATTAAAACCCTAACTCTGTTTCCTACTTGTGTAACCATGGACAAGTCACTAATCTTCCCCAGGTCTGTTTCCTAACCTGTAACGATCCCTCTGGAGGAGGGATGGAGGGTGAAAGTATCTCCTCTTCTTTCCCAACCAAGGGATCCAAGCTTGGGGACACCCAAGGCCTGAACAGCCTAGCGAGGGTGCAACATGTTCAATATTTATCTCCCATTTGCATATACCTGAGAAAGCAAAAATGGTTTTGTGGTTTGTTTTTTTCTAAATGAAAATCTGTCAAATGGGAGTGCAGTTGGACCAGATGTTCTCTGAGGTCCTTTCTGGCTCTAGAGATAGGATTCTGTGATCACAGGAGCTTTTCTTCTTTGTATCATAAGTACCTAGAACAATCCCTAATGCACAGAAGCTTTGTTGAACTTGAGTTTGAAATTAAGTGAGAAGCTTATATAACAGAGGGAAAAGAGCTGTGACACCTGGAAACCTGGGTTCTACTACGCCCTCCAGCACTGCCACATCAGCATGTTGGTAAACCATGTCACGTCTCCTGGGACTCAGTTTCCTTCTCCGTAAAAGGAGGGGGTTGGACCCCGATGATCTCTAGACTCCCAGTCCGCTCTAATATTCGGTGACCTGGGGCCACCCTGAGTGGATCTAGCTGTTCATACCCACCGGCTGAATCAGCTGGGCTCCTTTGTGTCTTTGTTTTGTTTTTGTGTTGCTGGATCTACTATAAAACTTGAGCCACTCACTGACAACCCCGCCAGCAAGCACACGAGAAGAGGCTTCCTCTCTCGGTAGTATCCCCTCAGTTCATGCTGAAGCAGCCAGAATGGATGGGCGCCAGCTGGCAGAAAGAGCGGTGCATGATTCTCATATAAGCAGCAGAAACGCAAGGCACACCGTGTATCTCTTCCCTTTCCCGCTCACTTTCATTGACTAAGGTTGCTTTTGGTACATAGGAGCACAAGGCTTTTCTATTCTTTCTCTCCCTGCCCCCCCCCCCCCAGATAGCTTTAACTATGTTATTGTTTTCAGGCCAGCAGAAGGATCGGGACAAAATGAAAGAAGGTCATAATGATGAGCTGGTTAATGGCTTCCCAGCATTTCTAGTCCCCAACTCTAATCAAATTTTTGCATCGTGGGACTTGGGGACTTCTCGGGAGTTCCCTTTCCACCAGTTCTGAAGGCAGTACATGGGAAAGGGGGTACAGTTAAAGGGACGGGAAATGTGTCAACAGCAATGACTCAGTGGTCTCAGCTCATTTTTGAAAGGCAAGTTCATCGGGATTAGAATGCTTTCTTCACAGATGGATCTTCATTAGCAACCGTTCAGAGGGGGTGTGTGTTCAGTTCTGTCTCTAGAGAGCCAGAGAGAAGTGGGTGAGTCAAATTCTCCTTTTACAGAGTCCTCTGTGTTTGTGTGTGTCTCTCTCTCCTTCGGCAGAACAGTGTTCATGCCAGGACAGAACCAGTCATAACTTCCATCTTTCCACTACTTAGTAGCAGACTCGAAGATTTGTTGGAATGTTTTTTTTCTATTGTTTTGCTTTGTTTCTTTACTACTAACCAAAAGATTGCTTCATAATCCTCTAAGTATGTTTTAGCCAACTGTTATGTCCTAGCTGGCCAAAATATTATTAATTCAGAGATTGTGCAGAGGGAAGGCAGATGCTGCAGCAGGAAAATCCTATGCTGCTTCCCTTGAGACACAAACAGCTGAGGCATCAGAAGGACTACAACATAGTATATGGATGCCTCTTGGCACAACACATACTAGCCCCGCACCCAGGCTACAGAGATTCACTGAGATGTGAAGGTTGGGGAGATGCTACTGTTGTCTGGGGAATAAGGCCCTGCTGGAGGAGGGATAGAGGGTGAAAGCATCTCCTCTTCTTTCCCAACCAAGGGATCCAAGCTTGGGGATACCAAATGCCTGGAACAGCCAACCAAGGGTGCAACATGTTCAATATTTATCTACCATTTGCACATAATGGAGAAAGCAACAATGTTGGTTTTTTTCCAAATGAAAAACTTTCATTTAAAGGAAATTTCAAGCTTGTTCCCAAGCAATTAATACCATCTCCCTTTATCATATTGAGGACAACCAGAGCCAGGAATTACTCCTCCATTCTCCAGATGAATAGACTGAGGCACCAAGAGATTAAATGCCTTGTCTAAGACCCCTGAGTTATCAATTAAATGAGAAATATAACCCTCATTTGTAAACTCTTGGAGTGATTCTCTATCTAAGAATAACTAGCATTTATAGGTTTGTAAAATACTTTATATAATGAGGTAGTGCTATAATCATCCTCATTTTATAGGTAAATCTGCAAGAAATCTTTGTGTTGTCTTTCAATAAGAAAACCAATTATTTCTCAAACTAATTTTTCTCTTCTCTGAACTGTTATTGCACTCATCAACACTACATAGTACTTAATGATCAAATTGTTTCATGTGTTAGTTCAAAGGTCATGCTTTAATGCTGCCCCAAATACCTAGCATGATGCTGGTCATATCATAGGAGGTCAATAAATGCTTGATATTCAACTGATTAAGGCAATATCTTCCAATCTAATTTTGTTTTAGGACATTTGGGAATTTGTGAAATATTGACAGAATTTATAAGGGCTGACCAGGGCCTGGATGGTCCTCAGGGAAAAGGTTTTTTCATGCTGGAAATTGCCCCACATGATAAGTATGTCTGATTCATTTTAATGTCATATTTGATATTTTACAAAAGAAAGCCTAGCTAAGCATCTAAAAAGTCTCTTGTGGAGGTCCTCATCACATATCTCATAAGACCCATAGAACATAGTTTGGGAAATGTTGAGTTAAGGATGTCTAGCATATAGGAAGAGGCAGGTAGGTGGCTCAGGAGGTACAGCACTTAACCTGGAGTCAGGAAGACCTGAGTTCAAATTTGACCTCAGATACTTATTAGCTATGTGACCCAAAGCAAATCACTAGACCTCTCTGGGCCTCAGTTTCATCATCAGTTATGTGAAAGCTTTGGATAAGATCAAGGGTACTTAATCGACAGATCCTTCTGTCCTGGTGGAATTCAAGTGGGACATGAATTTGGATGGGGAAAACAAAAAATAACATCTTCATTTTTATTAGCCTCTAATTGAAATTTTGTATCTTCCTTAATTATGAATGTGGGCAACAGACATTATTTTGAGGAGTCCAAAAGATTCACCAGGCTGTCAAAGGGATCTCTCTCTCTCTCTCTCTCTCTCTCTCTCTCTCTCTCTCTCTCTCTCTTCCTCCCTCCCTCCCTCCCTCCCTCCTCCTCCCCCCCCACACATAAGGTTCAGAACCCTTGGACTAAACGATTTCTAAGGTCTATATCAATGGGAGATTTTAAATGCTGCATTTTCTTTTTAAACACCAAAGGTAACAAATGCAAACTAGTACCTTATGAGATAACAAAAAACAATATTTTTCATAGTGGTTAACAAAATCTTCTTGGGAAAAACATCATGCTTTCAAATCTCTGTGAGTAGGTAGCAGGAAGAAAACATTTTTGTGTATGCGATTGTTTTGAACTGCCATGATTAGGAAATAACTAGATTTCCCCATGAAAAATGCCCATTCCTTTTCCTTGCCTATTCTCTCCAGGGATGGAAAGTCAGTGTCGAAGGTTTGTGAATGGATTTCAGAACGTGCAAATGGTACCGCCCATTGTGAGTCGTTGACTACTTTTTTTTTTATAACTACTTGCATACTTTTGGTCAACCACTGTAAAATAAACAGTCCTTCCCAAATGTTTTTGTTTTCTTTGACAGCACAGCAATAATTCACTTGGAATGCTGTAGAATATAATAGCACTTGAATGCTGCTATAAAGTGGGGTTTTTATGATTTATATTCATTAAGTTTCAAAGACTACAGACCTAAAGAAATCTAAAACATCTTCAGGATTTGAGATGCTTATTATATCTTTACTCCCAGGCTATGAATATATTCATTTATGCATGTTGATCTATAAACACACATGTATATGTCTATGTATACTGCATATATATGTGCATACATAACATTTACCACTTTATCTCTGTCTCTAAAGGTAAAGCATGCTAAATGAGATAAAATATAGAAAGTGCTTTGCAACCCTTAAAAGTTCTATATAAATGTGAGCTTTTATTATTTCTTATTCTTCTCATCTTTATATCTGGAGGACATATAGGGACAAGTTGCCATTCTAGTGTCAACATCATCATCATCAACAACAACTACATCATCATCAATAATTTTCTTGTCCATCTCAATCAAGTTCAATGGCATTTAGATAGAAATAGTCTTGGGACAAGTTGATTTCCTATTGGTATTATCTTTTTTACTACTACTATACTACTACACTACTACTACTACTACTACTACTACACTACTATACTACTACTATACCACTACTACTACTACTACACTACTACTACTACTACACTACTACTACTACTACACTACTACTACACTACTACTACTACTACACTACTACTACACTACTACTACTACTACACTACTACTACACTACTGCTACTACTACTACTACACTACTACTACACTACTGCTACTACTACTACTACACTACTGCTACTACTACTACTACACTACTACACTACTACACTACTACTACACTACTACTACTACTACACTACTACTACACTACTACTATACTACTACTACTACTACTACTACTACTACTGTAATTTATCATCATGGTTTTGTTTTCTTTTTTTGGTTTTGTTTTTTGTTTTTTTTGTGTTGTTTTTTTTTTGTGTGTGTGAGGTAATTGGGGTTAAGTGACTTGCCCAGGGTCACACAGCTAGTAAGTGTCTAGTGTCTGAGGCCAGGTTTGAACTCAGGTCCTCCTGAATCCAGGGCTGGTACTCTATTTACTATGCCATCTAGCTGCCCCATCATGTTATTTTTTGATGGCATGATTACTGTGGTATCTGATAACTGCAACATCACCCTCATCTTGTTCAATGAAGTTTAGATAGAAATGGTCCTGGGACCTTGCTGTTATTATTTTTTAATACCTAATGTTCCATGCATTTTCCCACAGGTGAATAAGATAGCTACTTTTTGTAGTTGAATAATAAGTATCAGGATCTATACAGTGTATCTTCTTTATGTTCCCTGAGAACATTCTCAACACATCCTCATTAGCATCAGGATGATGGGACTAAATAGGTCTCATGAGTCTTTTGGCGCATTCTTTTGTTTTGTTTTGCTTTCCATAGGGTTTTTTGTATCTTATTTTTTTCTATTCCATACAGCCTGGAGATTTTGAGTATTAGGTATGATGATTACTATTTAATGCTTTATTCTTAAGTTTTTATGGATCGACATTATGTCTGGGTAATTGCGGACAACAATTAGGTCTATGATATGGTTGATTCCAGTTTATTGGTTGAGTTTTGGGGGATATTTTGAGGTCTTTAATTGTAGTATAGAGATTTGTTATCTGTTAGTTCATGAAAAATCGTGAGCTTCTGATTGTTATTATTGTTGTTGTTCTATGATTCCATTTTCTGTTCTTGAGAAATTTAAATTATCTAAAATATTTACTAAAGACTAGGGAAATATTTTTAAATGCTCTATTAACTCATTGCCTGTCTATTGATGCAATATATACACTTTTAGTAATCCCTTTTCTCTTGTTCTACATTATAGAAAGCATTGCTTTCTAACATAACCTTTTCCTTGAGAAACTAAACCAAAGAACAGTCACACCTAAAGAGATAAGTGGAACTAGATCTGACTGAGCTAGCTCCAGGACCCTCACCCTTCATTGCCATCTCTTCCACCCCTGGGGAGATAAGATTAGGTGTGGCTGCTGCCTTTGTGTCCTGAGAAGATGGCTTGAGAGATCTGCAGCCACCCCTCACCCAACTCCTCCAGCTACCACTAGTGGGGGATGGTCCTCACTACGGGAACTTTCCACAGTCTGATGATCACCCCCGTAAGTCCTCTATAAAAGTATCTACTTGTCTCCCGCTCAAGGAGATTGGTATCTCAGAGCCACGCTCTGTGCCATGCCTTTCTCCCCATGAGAAGTCCAATGATTTCTCTCTTGGTTTTCCTTCCTTCCCTTCCCTTTCCTTCCCCAGCCCCTAATAAATTATTATCTTATTCTAATTGCTTTTGTTTGCAAGAGTGTGTAATTCTTTAAAGAGGAATTCCTAAGGACCCCAAACTCCTAACCCCTTTCCCAAACTCCTACCCCATCCCGAAGCCCCTGCCCTATTTTCCCCATATCAAAAGGAAGAAAATTCTACCTCTCCCCAAACAGAAATCACACCATCTCAGAAGCAAGTAAAATCCTTATGTATTATCACTCCAAAAGTACATGGAAATCTGTTTTCCCCTCCCTTGTAACAGTAACAGAAGTGTGAAAGCTGATTTGTGAATCTAAACAAAGATCTTTGTATATGATAGCAGTGATTGATCTTTCTGCATGGAACTAAATGTGAGGAAAGAGATGAGGGATTTGACAATGTTTCCCCTTTATCTTTCTCATTCTCCTCTCTAAGATATCTGTCTCCAGCCTGCACAACATAGTCCTTCAATTGTGGTATATGACAAATGAATAAGTCTTGTGTTGAAGTTGGTTTCAGAGGTTATCAGCCAAGCCATCACACCTGAATTCCTAGTGAATGGTTGGGGCCCACAAAGCCTGGCTGGCCCCACTTTGAGCTTCTCCAGCAGAGAGCAGTGAAACTCCATCAGTAAACAGAATCCTAGAAACAAGTACAGCTTCCCACTCTAAGAAAAAAAAATACTGACTGCTTCATCAGTATTGCAGAGACTGAGGGAACTGTACTTGAAGAAAACAGATGCAACCAAGAAGGGGTTATAGCTTAAGGTACACAAAAAGCAATCTAGTTATCTTCCTGGCCACATTTTATTAAAAAAGGATTGAAAGGCAGGATGTGATTTATTAATTTCTATCTTAAAAGTTCAGTCTCCAATATCATATTTTCAAGAAGCTTTGTGAATGTTCACAATTATTTCAGAGGATATATAGATCTACAAGTGAAATGAATGGGTCCTAAGAGTCCATCTGGCACTCTCCCACCTCATTTTACAAATAAGGAAACTGAGGCTCAGAGATATGTGATCTGTTCAAGGTTGCAGATCTAGCATGTGGGAGAGCCAAAAGCAAGGTCTAGTGACATCAAGAGATTTGCCCAAGTGGTAAGCATCTGAAGTGGGATTTAAACCCCCCAGTGCTCTGTTTCTATATTCAGTGTTCTTTCTACACTGAGCCCTATGAGCAGCAAATACAAAGGTACAGACAAAAAGGTTCTTGGCTTTTAAAAGCTAGAATCATAGGATTTAAGAGTTGGAAGGAACCTTAGCTATCATCAAGTTTTGTTTTGTTTTCCCCAGTTATGTTATTACAGAATGTAGGTTATAGATGAGGTCATTTAAATTTGTACCTGAGCATCAAGTGGCAATAAGACAAGGTGAAAAGAGCACTTGACTTGGGGTCAGAACACCCAGGTTCAAATCCCACTTACTAGCTATGATGCAATCTTGGGGAAATCATGTAACCTCTCTGAGCCTCAATTTCCTTGTCTGTAGAATGAGGAAGATAATAACTACACTTCTTACATGCTTGTTGGGAGGATCAAATGAAAGAATGATAAGACCCTCTGTAAAAGACTTAGGGTAACACATACATGTAAGTCATACTTGATCTTAGCCTCAATTGTTGCAGTAGTAATGAGAGCATGAATAATGGAGAGTTTGAGACAGCATCAGGAAATCTGGCCATGAATCCTGCCTCCAAAATTTACTGGATCCCCAAAAGGAATGCCTTTTTCAGCCTTCATTTCTATGAAATGGAGATAATAATATTTGTCCTCCCTTCCCAACATGATTTTTTGGTGAGGAAAGTTCTTTAAAAATCTTCAAATGCCATACAAATGTGAGTAATTCTTATTACAAGGTCAGATTAAGAATCCTCATGTATAGTCTTCCCCACTGGTCTTCCAATGCCTTCAATGAACATGTCTCAACTACAGTGTCAATATCCAAAGGGTTGCTTAATAATTATTGTTATCATCCCTGTACTTCCTGGAAAACAGAGGTGAATTTACAAACCCTATCTAGAGTCAAACTGAGAATAACTTTCAATGGCTGTGATTCACAAAGGCATCTGCAGTGACTGACACTTCTAGGTAAAGTAATCTGTAAACTTATATGGGAGATTATTAATACTTTTCCTCAAAAGATGGGAAGCTCGATCATGATGTTACATTTGACTGTGGTGAAAATAAGATTACCTACTTGGTCTTTTTTTTTCTTTCCCTAGGCAGCTACATGGCACTGTGGATAGAGTTCAGACCCTGCATCCGGGGAGACATAAGTTCAAACCCTCCTCAGACACTTCCTAGTTATGTGACCCTAAACAATTACTTAACCTCCATCTGCCTCAGTGTCCTTCTCTGTAAAATGGTAATAATAACAGCACCTACCTCTTAGGGTTGTTGTGATGATAACATGAAATAATATTAGTAAAGCACTGTGCAAACCTTAAAAATAAATAAATTATAGGTATTATTATTATTATTCAAATTAGCCACATGACGAATGATGTATTTTCCTATTTTTTTATGCTATTACTCAAACAAGAAAACCATTTGGAAAAGATGGAAAACAAAGATCTATGTTCAGGAGATGTTGCCAGGTTGTTTAGACCTGAGACCTTTTTGGACTGAAAAGTTGTAAACTATTATTTTTGTTTGGTTTTTTGTTCTTTCTTTTTCTTTCTTTCTTTCTGGTGGGGCAATGAGGGTTATTTTTTTTCTCAAACAAATCTAGGGACAATATGTTGAAAACACACGGAGAGAGGTTTTTTTTTTTTTTTGCGGGGGGGCGGGGGTTGACCCATTGAGTGGGAAAGAATCCAAAATATGAATAGTACTGAATTTTTGAGCAGCAAGCTGAATTCAATGGCCTTCCCCACATAGGTTACAAAAGAAAAATTACCCATAGAGGGGAAAAGAGCAGCAGGACACCTTTCCTAAAATGCACTCTCCGCTCCTGGACACACTTTTTAAAGTTCTAAGTCACTGGCTTTCTATCAAGTTATTTTGTGTTACATTCCTCCAGTGACCAGGGTCATTCAACCTTACTTTAGAATCTCCCTCTGACATTCTAGCTCAATTTCTAGGAAGAAAACTCCTTTTCCTTTCTTCTACCCCCCTTCACATGCCTCCTCCAACATCCCTTCCCCTCCCTCAAACCTTAAAAATAATAATTTAAAAAAAATCACCAGGAACATACAAATAAAACTCTAATGAGCACACCTAAAGTCATTTGCTTCCTTATGATTTAAGAATGTAGGCTGATGTAAAGTCTAAATAGCTTGGGAAAGTGCAGCCCTGCTGTTCCGTGTCAACATTCCACCCCTCTGCCTTTCCCAAGGTCTCAGGCAGAAAATCCTTTTTTGTTCTTATCAGTTCAAACAAGAACAATGAATTCCTCAGGCTCACAAGAATGTGACAAGGTGCCAACAAAGCCAACCAGGAAGGTGATGTATGGCCCATAGGCAGGAGCTCAAATTAATCACTTCAAAAAATGAGCTAGCAGAACAAATCCAGCTAGCCTTGAGCTCATATTTTGAGGACCCTCCATTCCCACCTCCCTACCAACATGCATTTTCTGATTTTCACCTGCCAATATGTCCCTTACTAAACTTGCCTGATAGTGCTAAGGGAGGCTGGAACACTTCTGAAGGTCATTTCTATTCCATGGTAAGCAAATGACAAATATGGGTATACACTATAATTTCAGAGTTTTCTAGGGTCTGCAACTGGCCACAGAAATGTGTTTATAGGTCAGAACTTGGTACAGAGAATTCATGCTGAGCTGTGAAATTATTTTATTAGTAATAAAATTCAGATTTAAGAAAATAATATTTTTACTATTTCAAGCATTATTCAGTGAGGAAGTAACTTTTCAAAAATACCTTTCTGGGCTTCTAGTATTAAGGGTTTTTTTGTTTCTTTCAGTATTTAGCTTTCTATAAGGGAAAGTTAAATGTGTGTTTCTGTTATTGCTAACATTTAGTGAGAACAGGGATAATTTAACCTTGTGAAAAGTCATTGGCATTGGCAAATTAAGATCAATTATAGTTTTGATGACAAAATATCCAATTTTTATTGTGATTTAGAAGAGAGTCTACAAGGTACTTTAAAAATATATAAAATAAATCTCTAAGTAATTTAAATACAAGAGTTAACACTGAATTGTCCTCCTGCAGCTGCCCTATTCCATGAGGTCCGTGATACATAATTGTGTGGCTTAAAACAAAACACACATAATACCTTCCCTGAATACATATTTTATCTGACTGACCAGAAAGATAATTAAATAATTTATATGCATTTATTTAAATTAAAGATCAAAAGAAACTACTTGTTTGGAATTTTTGTGCTGTACTGTTTTTTTCACTTCCTGTAAATCTATTTTTATTAAAAACTAGAAGGGATAACTAGAAAGAAAACTTTCTGTTTAAAGTCTTACAAGCAGTTAGCAAAGGCATTTGGGAAAAAAATTCATGGGGGCAGAGGCAGAGTGTCAAGGAATATGGTGGTGGATAACTGTAGGATATGTTGAAAACACAGTATGTAGGAAGGGAGGGGGGAGAGAGAGACAGAGACAGAGACAGACAGAGAGAGAGACAGACAGACAGACAGATAGACAGACAGAGAGAGAGACAGAGAGAGACAGAGAGACAGAGAGATTGGTGTTAGATGAAGGGTAGTCCTGTGTGGATGTGGTAAACACAAGGCATGAGAGGAAATAATAGACAATGTTAGACATAGTAGGTAAGTGGACAATTTATGTTGAAGAGAAAAGAATGCTAATAACTTGTAATTATATACATGAACAAGATCAGGGCTAGCATGAAAAGAAAACCATAGGAGAATCCAAAAACTTTAGGTAAGCCCTTTGTTTCTACTTCTCTGTTTATTATTTCATTTTAGAAAAACTGAAGATTCTAAAAATGTCTTCATGCACAAAGATGAACTCTATTAGTTCTTCCTGGAGAGAATGAAATCATTAGTAGCAGGCATTTAGGGATAGAAACAGGGGGCATAGATAATTTCTAAAATGGATAGTTCCAAAACTATAAGGAGTTGCCTACCAAAATAATCCTAAGAAAATGTGATATAGGAACAGTTCAATGGATTAAGGATTTTTCATTTATAGTATGATTTTTAAATGCTCATAGGATTTAAGTTTAAAGGAGACTTTGGGAATTTTCTACTCTAAACCCTTCATTTCATAGAAAAGGAAGCTGATGCCAAGGAAAGGAAAGTGACTTGTCCAAGGCCACATAAGGTAGTAAGTGGCAGATTTGGTCAATCCGGGTCATCTGGCTTCCACCCCTAATTCTTTCTAATAGAACCATACTGTCTCCTCATTCATTCAAATGATGAGCTCCCCTTGTACATTTAAAAATAATGCAAGTTTGGTCTGCATTTATATTATAAGGAAAATGCTTACTATATAGTATGCTCCTATTAAATAATAGGGCAACTAGGTGGTATAGTAGACAGAGTGCCAGGCCTGGAGTCAGGAAGGCTTATCTTCCTGCCATAGGCATATGTCTACTAGTTGTGTGACCCTGGGCAAGTCACTTAACCCTGTTGGTCTCAGTTTCCTCATCTGTAAAATGAATTGGAAAAGGAAATGAAAAGCCAGTCCAATATCTTTTGCAAGAAAACCCCAAATACGGCCATGAAGAGTTGGACATGACTGAAGCAAGTGAAAAACAACAGCAAAATGAAATACTTATTGACTTGAGTGGATTAGAGTAAGGCACAACTTTATTTTGGTACCAATTAACCTATAAATACTTGATGAGTATCTCACTTGTGGTTTAAAAGCAAGAGAATTAAATTTGGAGTCATAGGACATGTCTTGGTGATCCTTGAGATGAAGTATGGTGTGTTTTTTTTCAAGATTGCACCTATGGGGGCAGCTAGGTGGCGCAGTGGATGGAGCACTGGCCCTGGAGTCAGGAGTACCTGAGTTCAAATCCGTCCTCAGACACTTAACACTTACTAGCTGTGTGACCCTGGGCAAGTCACTTAACCCCAATTGCCTCACTAAAAAAAAAAAAAAGAAAAAGAAAAAAAAGATTGCACCTATGATTTCATTTCAAAGTAGTTGTCCTAATGATGAGACTTGGGGCAGCGGGGAGCTCCCTCAACTAATGTAGTTCAAAACCTGTTCTGCAACTTTGGCCAAATGCTCTGGTCATGTAGCAAGGGCAAGAGAAGAAAAATGCACAGGTGGAATGATCTACCAGCATCTTCTTAGGAAAACTTGAGAAAGACTTTCAGCACTTTGGGCAGACCGGTGTGGAAGGCAAAAATTCAAAATGAATAGGCTGAGACTGGTGACAAAAAGAAGACAATAGAAAGGGTTTTTAAATCTGTATTGTAGGAAGGTAGGAAGATCAAAGGGGAGGGATCCGATTCCTGCTAGGGATGACTAGGATGATGATAATAGACAACAAAGAGAAGGTAAAGGAAACAACAACTGCCTGGGTCTTATTTTGCTTTTGTTTTCTCTGCCGAGGAGAATGATCTTTGGGATATCGAAAAAGTAGTGAGAGAGCAAGCATCGCGTTGACCTCGATGAAGTCAAGGCACCTGCCCCAGATGAGCTCCATCCTTGGCTAATGAAAGAATTGGCTGATATGATTGCTGATAGCTATATAAGTTATTTTTTTCACATTATAAATAACTTGTCAGGCTACATACATATGTGTGTCTACATGTGTATGTATCTCTCTCTCAGTATAAAAAAGAAGGTTGCATGGGCACTAAAAGATTAAAGGGCTTGCTAAGTGTCATACTGCCAGTCTGTGTATTAGGTGGGGGTTTTTCTAAAATGAAATAATAGAGAGAAGGAGAAATAGAAACTATTGGCTTAGCTAAGGTTTTTGTATTATCTATGATTTTCTTTTCAACAAAAATGTAATGGTCAAATATGTTGTATTTAATTTTTAAGTGAAATACTATATCAGTGGAGTTGAGTAATGGTCACAATAGTTTAGAAAATAATTAGATATTATATACAAAAAGTCACTAACCTGTGTTTCAGTGATACCATTATTGTGCTTATACCCCAAAGGGATGAAAGGAAGAGGGGAAAGACCTACATATGCAACCATATTTATAGTAGCACTTTTTGTTGAAGCAAAAAAAGGATCCATTTATTATGAAATCACTCAATAAATTATGATATATATGAATGAAATGTAATATTATGCCATGAAAATTGATGAAAAGAATATACTCAGAGAAACTGGAATGTTTATATGACGTTATATATTTACATGAACTGTTAAAGAGTGAAGCAAATGAAGCAGGAAACAATTTCTAAAATGATTATAACATTGTAAAAGAAGACAGCTTTCAAAGACATAAAAGAACTCTGATCATAAAAGAACAATGCCCAAACATAACTCCAGACCGATGATGAATCAGGCTTCCCACCTATTTGCAGATTAGTGATGGACCAGAAGTGCAACTTTCAACATAAACAATGTTTAGATTGTTTTACTTATGTATATTTATTTGTTATGAAGGAGGGCTTTACTTTGGGGAGGGAAATTGCTTGGGATGTAAAAGTGATAGTGAAGCAAAAAAAGGGGGGGGGAGAAAAAAATCAATGAAACATTCAGAAAATACATAAAAGACAGCAGAAGGCAGGAAGCTGGCAGAATGGATAAAGTGCTAGGAAGACCTTGAGTTTGAATACTGGCTCAGACACTCACTAGCTGGGTGACCCTAGAACCTTAATCTCTCTGTGCCTCAATTTCCTCAGCTATAAAAAGGGGCTAATAATAAAAGAACTGCCTCGAGGATGAATTAACATATGTAAAGCATTTTGCAACCTTTAAGCACCATATAAATGCTAGCTAGTTATTCATATTGTTTCAGGGAACATACACGGGCATTTATTGATACTCTCCACAATAAAGATAATGTGTACTCAAAGGACAAGTAAGCTCTATATTATAAAAATTCATTTATTCATATGCCAGCCTTTTTCTGCTCTTTGCATGGAAATATTTATCTTTGCTGTTGTTTGTCAAGTTCAAAGTAAAAAATTAACATAAAAACATCTAAAGATATTTTTAAAATAGAACTCTCCCCT
The DNA here is from genome assembly GCF_019393635.1 of Dromiciops gliroides. Lineage (NCBI taxonomy): Eukaryota > Metazoa > Chordata > Mammalia > Microbiotheria > Microbiotheriidae > Dromiciops > Dromiciops gliroides. The sequence continues at coordinate 236,478,016 of NC_057865.1, read as the reverse complement.
TTTTCTAATTCATCTTCCATATGGCTGCCAAATAGACAACAAATAGACAAATACTAAAATACATCTGACCACGTCACTTCTCAACCTCTCTTAAGATAAAATGCAAAATTCTCACCAGGGCATTTCAAGCCCTCCACAGTATGACTGAAACTCACCTTTGCAGATTTGTTTAATATTATCCCTCTCCCTGGGCTTTCCATCCCGGCAAATGCTATTCCTAGACATGAATTTCTGTACCTTTATACAGGTAAGTATGGAATGCACTCTCTCCACAACTTAACTTCATGGAATTATTAGCTTCCTTCTGACCACAGCTAAGATGCTACCTTTTCCATGATGTGGATGGCTACTGCTCTCTACCTCTTGAAATTCCTTTCTATAACTTGGTATATACTTGCTATTTACTTACCTGCGTGCCTGGTTGTATCATCACAGAAGACTTCCATCTATGTGCCAAACATCTCCACTTAGATATACAGACAATACCTCGAACTCCACACATTCAAAGATATACTCAGTGCAGCTAGGTGGCACAGTGGATAGAGCACCGGTCCTGGATTCAGGAGGACCTGAGTTCAAAGCCAGCCTCAGACATTTGACACTTACTAGCTGCATGACCCTGGGCAAGTCACTTAACTCCAATTGCCTCACCAAAAACAAACAAACCAAGATATACTCACCAGTTTAATCCCCATCCCCCCCCCCCCCAAGGAAACCAATCTTCTATAATTGTAGCACTATTCTCCCAGTTAACCTGGGCTTAAATCTCATCTTTCACATTTAAACAGCTGTCAAATTTGTCAAAGCTATCTCTGCCATACGTCCTTCCTAATCAACTATAAAATATGTTTCAAACCTTACCCAAGTCAGTTATTTTAACAGTCTTTCTACTTTCAGTTTCTCCTCTTTCCAATCCATCTTCACAAATTATTATCACTACAATATTCCTAACCCAATGCTCTGATGAATGTTATTCATTTATTCAAAAACCTTTATTCATTGTCTACCTAATAAAAATAAGAATTTTATATTCTAATATTGAAGAATTTCCACAATATGGCTCCAACCTGCCTTTCCAGCTTTATCTCATATTACTCCTCTTCATAACATATGATCCAGAAAAATTGATTACTCATTGTTCCACATTCTTCTTGAATTTGCTGCCCCTTCTTCAACCGCCCTTTTTTTTAAAAAAAGATCTCAATCTTGGTTAGAATTCACTCCCCTTATTTCTATGTATTAAAGTCTCTCCTTTTCTTTGAGGCCCAATGCAAGTGATATTCCATTAGCCTTCCCTAATTCTTTCAGCTCTCTCCTTCTTCAATTTTTACATAGCATTTCATCTGTTCCTTTCATTTGTACTGATAGTCTCTTTCATATCATAGAGTTGTTGTTGTTGCTGAAATATACCTTAGTCTATCCTCAGATCATCAGCTCTTTCACTTCTGGAATCATGCTTTGTTTCAACTTTGTATCTCCAATACCTACCACAATGTTTTGCACAGAGTGGACAGGTAGCAAATATTTGTTGAATTAAATTGATTAGCTGATAAGTCTGTTTCATCCCAAGACTGGGTAGTTCTACTGCTCCACCTGCTGGCTGAGTGTAGTCTATCCAGCAATTTGCCTCCTAAGATAAGATATTACTGCTGATAAAAGATACAGATAAGTTAGGGAAAATCCTCAATCTTGGACAAATTGGTTGATCTTGCTGAGTTCCAGTTGCCTTAATCTATAAAATTGTGATAAATAATTTCTAATAATATGAGTCAGAACGGTATAGTAGGTAGGATAATCATTAGTTTGGCTATCAGTGTACCAGAATTTGAAGTCTTCATTTGAAGTTTACTTTTGAAGTGCTGGTTTCAAACACAACTTTCACTTTTATCAGCAGGATCAGCCAGTCAATAAGCATCTATTAGGGAATTACTACGTGCTACATATTGTGTTGTGTGACTACACTTAACATAGGTTGCATAATACCCCTACAGCCTTACCTATAATAGAGATAGTTAATACTTATATTACACTAGTTCCAAAAGCCTCTCTTACAGAAGTTATAGTTATTGTTACTGTAGCTTTGAGAGCCAAATGAAATGTTGAGGATGTGACCACTGGGCTGATAGTTTTTTGAGAGATGGAGGAGAGAGAATAATGGAGGTGGTTTGAAAGAAACTGTCAAAAATGAGAAAAGAATATAAGGAAAAAACCCTTTTTTTTTGGGAAAAACTTTTGAGCTCATATTGCAAAGAAATAGAATAAAAGGAATAAACTTCCTTGAGGGCACTGCAGAATTTAATTGTCATTCTATGAGGAGAGAGTCTGGACAGAGATCTTTAAGTGGAGAAATGATGATAACTTCTTTAAAGATGGAATTGTTTTAACCTTTAACTTGCAAAAGAAAAAGAAAATTCTTGATAAGAGTACTTTGCTGTCTTTAGTGAACCAAGTGATAGGACTATGTTGTCAGAAGTAATCTATAATTTTAGTGGTATTTTGAGATGACTTTGGTTGTGATCTACCTTGCCAGAATGTGGAAGCTACTATTTAGTTCTAGGGGTAACCCTGTGGGAGCTATACAAATTTGAGCCCCCATGGGTATGTTCTCCATAAACAATCAGCCAGTAGACACAATTAGCTTTTAGGAGAAAGGCACTTTGTAAGATGACAAAATAAAAACTAGTTATAAAGCACTGCCCCCCAGATAAAACTGGTGTGTACTCTCCAACAAATGCATAGTATTCATGGTATATAGCAGTGACTTTCCCAGAAACAGATATCTCATCTCTTGGTTTGAGAGTTTCTTAGTCCAAAAGAGTCCATAGTACAATTAAGGAATCTGATACACACTCTCTGGACAGGTATCAATATAGAAAAGCAGTTACTTGAGAGAAGAATTAGGAATGGGACCCCTGGCAGCAGAGAAGAGAGTTAACTATGTTTTCAAGATAGGTAGCACTGGCAATCAAGAGTTGAGGTGTGGGGAGGAGCAGACGATGAGGCCTCAGCTGAGTGACCCTCCCAGAAGAAATATTGTACCCTAGGAGAACTACATGAGGACTCCCCAAAGATGGAAAGGACCTTCAGGCATTGCAGTAGGAGCTGTGAGTTGTCTTGGCCACATGTGTTCTATATATGTGAATCTTTATTCCTTTATTCTATGCCCATGAACACACTATGGTGTGTGTGTGTGTGTGTGTGTATGTGTGTGTGTGTGTGTGTGTGTGAAGGAATCCTGTCCTCTCCCCTTACAGGGATCAAGATTTAGCTATTTAAGACCACTGGGGGTTGCTACTGGGGGTTGTTTGTTCATGCAATTAATTTATTCCCTCCTACATCAATCAGAAAGGTGTTCATAATTTATTAAATTATGTAGAAAAATGTCTTAATACCTTCTTTCCAGAAATAATTATTTATTTTTTGTTGTTATTGATTACATTATAAATAAATGTTATTGCCAACAAATCAAAAAAGTTTTAAAATATTATATATCATGATTGCCTTATAGAAGTTTGTTGAATTACAGAATTTAGAAATGGAAGGTCCTAGGTTAGGCAACATGATCATTTTACAGATGAGGAGACTGAGACTAAGAAATATCAAGTGATTTGCTGAAAGTAACACAGTGAGTCAGTCGTAGAGTTGGGGTTAGAATTCAGTATTCTTACCTCTAATATTCCCATTTTCCCATCTTCCCATCATCCCACTGATGTCCTCCTATCTTTTAGCAAAAAAACACTGGCCTTTGTAGAGAATGAATTACATAAATAAGTTAAGTGAAAAATCCCCCTCTATTTTTGTCTTATCTGAACATTTCAAGCAAAAAAGTGATTTTCTTGGCCAGAATTATTCAAAAGATTGCCTTTGTTTCCCAATCAACTTAACATGCCTGAACATAGCCTGAAAGTATAGAAAGTAATCTCGACTGCTTCCATCACACTGGATTTATTCCATATGACATTCCACCCACTAGTTCTTTCATTTTGAATGTGTTCATTTGGGTAAAAGAGACTAAAATGTAGAGAAACTCTTTGATATGTTCTAAACTCTGAGAACAAATGAAAATGGCATGGGGGTATATGGAGCACACATGTGACAGTTCAAACAAAGAAGCCAGAAACATGATATCACAAGTTCAGCCACTTATCTACATTACATGTGAAAAATGCCATTCATCCTCAGAGCACTTAGCAATTTAACTACAAGTTTTCCCCTAAGTTCTTGTTGTCACACAAAAGTTTTATATTTCCAAGGGCATTCAACAGAATCCTTAGGTCTCTCCAAGAAGGAACAATTACTCATTGGCACTTGCTTCTTCTTAGGTATACCTTTCTCCTGCCATTTGTTTTGTCATCAGAAGGGGGAGGGTGGCAGGGAGGAGAAGAGAATGAGTAAGAGGGCACAAAAAATGTCTATGGACAAGGAGGCACCACAGCATACCTTTCATTTTCTATTGGAGAAATCAGAGTGGTAATGGAAAGTGGACATGTCACTAGTAACAATTCACATTTACATACAGTGCTTTCCACAAAGCACTTTACCTGTATCATCTCATTAGAGCCTTACAGTACTTCTTCAAGGTAGGCAATAACAACAGTAGTAGTAGAAGCAGCAGCAGCAGTAGTAATAGTAATGGTGGTAGTAATATGTCAAAAATAGAAAAACTAACAAGCAGATTGAGCAATAGTAAATTGTGACAATAGGCATATGCTATGGGATTTGTCTAATGTAACACAAAGCAATTTATTTCAGAATCGAATCTTCAGATGGCTAAGATCCAAGAGGGTAATCAAAAAACCCCACCTGGGTGACATCCATATGAACTCAGCAAACATTATGTCAAAAAGGAAGTGCTCAACAAATGGCCAACTGATACAGATTTGTTTATAGAAATGGAAGTTTATGGTGGCAATTCAAGACCAAACCATTGCCAAAAGAAATTACAGACAGATTATCTTTAAGGAGGTCAGATGTAGGGATTGATGCATATTATGTAAGGAAATAACAGAAATTATGCAACAAATCACTTCATTCTACAAAACTTTAGCACTTGCCAAGCACAGAGCAAGACATGACCTGATAGGATTATGCATCAGAAGTTTGCAGTCTTTCATACATTAGTAAATGACAACTCTCTACAAGGATACACTTCAAAATATCCTTGCAAGTTTCACAAATGAACTGAGCTAGAATTAGATCGTTATAACAGATAGAATTATTACTCATAATCTCCCTCATACAATATTGCTCCACAAAAATTGAAGAATATTTTAATGGATATCAGATATTCATAATCCCCAAGAAATGTGAAACAAAGAGTTTTTGAACTACAAAGACATAGGAACAGAAACTAAAATCATGTGGAAACAGAATGAGATATGTATCATCCCTGTCATCCTGTCTGCTACTAGATTTTTTCTGAAGATACTATCAGTGAGTCTCCAGAAAATGAGCTTACATGCTATACTTTTATTCAATTAAAATAAGCAATTATTTTAGTCCATATAGCATGAAATATATATTTTTTAAAAATAGCAGGATAGCAGCTGTCCTATTTCTATCTGAGTTCCATAGAAAAAGATGAAAGCACGATGATAATAATGAAGATGAAATAGAAACTGGAGGATTATTATCCTCATTTTGCAGATGAGGATAAAGACATATAATTGGAAATAACAAATGACATATAGAGCTGTAAAGTTTTCAAAATACTTTAATTATCTCATTAAAATCTGACAATGATGCTATAAAATCAGTGTCACAAGTATTATGATCCTCATTTTACAGATGAGGAAACCAAGATTAAGAGAAGTTAATGGTTTGCCCTCAATCAAGAAAGTATGAGAGATCCAGCTTTTTACTGACTCCAAACCCATTATCCTCCTTACCACACCACACTTGAAACTAAGATAACTCTAACAAGAACATTCAATAAGTACTTAATATTCACCTACCATGTGATCATCACATTATGTGTGAATTAATACAATGGCTTCCTAACTGGTCTACCTCCCTCTAGTCTTTCCTCTTTAAAATCTATCCTGACAGCTGTCAAAAAGATTTTCCCAAAGTGTGAATCCCAGAGTATCACCCCTCTTCTTACTGAACAACAATCCTCCTTCTGGCATTTAAAGACGTACATAACCTGAACCCAACCAAACTTTTCAGCTGTATTGAATGCATCATTCTACATCCCTCCCCACCCCTCATGACAACTCCCCCATGCACTCTGTGTTCCAGCCAATCCAGACTTCTTATTGTTCCTCATACATAGCACTCCCCTTTGTACCTTTGCTTAGTCTTCCATTCCTGGAACATACTACCTTCTCACTTCTGTTTTTAAGAATTACTAGTTTTCTTCAGAGCTGAGGCTCAAGGACTATCTGCTACATGAGATGTTTCTTGATTCTCCTAAACTACTGCCTTTCCCCCAAATCATCTTATTGCTGTTGTTCAGTCATGTCTGACTCTTTGTGACCCCATTTGGAGATTTCTTGGCAAAGATACTGGAGTGTTTTATCATTTCTTTCTCCAGCTCATTTTTACAGATGAGGAAATTGAGGCAAACAGGATTGAGTGACTTTCCTAGGGCCATATAGCTAATAAGTGCCTGAGGCCAGAATTGAACTCAGGAAGATGCGTCTTCCTGACTTGAGGCCCAGCACTCTCTCTGCTAGGCCATCTAGCTGTCCCTCATTAAAATTATGAATATACCTTCATGGGTACATGTCTCCCCAAGGCATAATGTGCTTTTGGATTGAGTGCCTTATAATCTAGTTGGGGTGACAATACTGACATCTTTTGTCTTTCTCCAAAAACTCTACTGTTCTCAAACCCTGGCCTCTGTGGCCATTTTCTATGGCTCTAAGAGATTTTTAAAATTCCTAAAGGGTTCCCTTTTGAAGATGAACCTATAGGCAGAGAGTTTTGCAACAAAAAAGGAAAGAGGAAGTAAGCAGGTCTTAGAAAAGAGGAATATGAAGCCTAAACAGAGTAGACTGCTGTTCATTACAAGAAGTAGATTAGACAACTGTTCCCATGTAGACTTTACCAGTACCTACATGGAGAACCATAAAATTGCATGGAAGGAAGACTCTAGAACAGTGAGTTATTGCTTAGAATTTTGTTAAATGAGAGATAGGGAAAGGAATTAACATATTGCTCCAGATGTCATACCCACTGGTCTCCCAAGTCTCCTACTGTTTCCCCCTCAATCTCATTTTTCTTCCTGTATGCAGACAACTCTTCCTGTCACTGTACTTGCCATTGCTTCTATAAGCAGATGGAAAAACAATAGTACTAGAAGGGACTATGGAAGGCAAAATGCCAAGATGCATTGGTATGTTGTGCTGTTGATACATGCCAACTCAATCTGAACTTCTTGCAGATGACATGATCCTATTATGTAAATACCACTAAAGAGAAAATTAAGATGGCATTCTTATTCAAGATTGCTTTCTGAAATCCTTTCTTCCCCTCCAGAGGGAGTGGAACATTAAGTAGGGAAAGGTCCCAAAGATTCAAATGTGTCAACAAAGCAAAGAATAAATAAATCATCTCAAATCCACCTGCCAGAGAAGAAAATAGAAATGAAGATACACTTGAATGTTCTGCCCAATCTCACTTTTGTTTTTCATGACTCGAAGGGGTGGGAATTTTTTTCTACTTCTTCAAATAGAGCCAAATACTCTACTCCACTTTGATATAAATTCATGGAGACAGAGCCACTTGTCTTTTAAAAAAAATTAAACTTATGGGATAAAATAAGCATTTCCATAACAAAATAAAAAAGATCGTTGCATATGAAATTACAAATCTACTATGCACAATTTGCGATCCCTTTTACATTTATAATGTTATCATGTATAGACAAAAACATTAAAAATAAAGTTATCATGTAAATGTCTTTCCTTTTCTTTTTTTCCCCTTTTCCCCCTTATCTCCTCTGCCCTGGAGATGGCTAGCATTAGACACAAATGTGTGTGTGTGAAATTATCTATACTTCTATTTGTCAGTTCTTTCTCTATGTTGTACAAATGACCACAAAATGTTCACATACAAACCCAGCATAGAGCTAGTGTTCTTGTTATCTAAAAATGGCCTATGAGCCTATTTAAGAATGAAAATGGCAATTTTGGACATCTTTATTTGAGCAGTTTTGGTGGCTCATTACAAAACAGTCCATTTAGTACCTAAAGAAAAATAGGGGCAGCTAGGTGATGCAGTGGCTTCCCAATAGCACCTTTCTTCATATGCCTTTTTTCTGCCAAAGTGCCATTTTCTGTTACCATTCTCACCCCATGTTTTTGCCTTTACTTTGTTGTTGTTGTTTTGTGGAGCAATGAGGGTTAAATGACTTGCTCAGCGTCATACAGCTAATGTCAAATGTTTAAGGCCCCATTTGAACTCAGGTCCTCCTGAATCCAGGGCCGGTACTTTATCTACTGTGTCACCTAGCTGCCCTTTTGCCTTTACTTTTGAAATAATTTAGAATTTGGCTCTCCCATAAGTGGTACAATTGATATTTAGTCCATTTTCATTACTCCTAAATTCTGGTATTACATTATTTGAAACAAGAATGAAGACAAGAAAGTAGAGGAGGAGCCAGATGCTTTGGAGCCATTGGGGGTTGAGAAAGGAGAAGTTACTCAAGCGCAACTCTGTATTCTCCCTCAAAATGACTAGAATTGGAGAACATCAGAATATTTGAGTGCATATTCATGGAAAACGAGCTCTGACCCAAATTTGATAACAAAGCCTAATCAGAATTAGGAGATCAAGTACAGTTTCCTGTACACGCACGTGAAAAGTCTTTCACTAGACTTTGATCTCTGTTTCTGCCCCAAATGACAAAATGTTACCTCCCTAACAAATCTGTTATTTTTCAAAGGGTCTCATTAGTTTCAGTTCTATGTTGGGTCATATGACCATCCCCAGGAGCATGGTGCTGTAGAACTGAAGGCCATCTCTTCCATTACACTAAAACACTTATAAACCTGAGTACTATTTTTATCACCCAAAATCAGCTCTCTAATTGAATGGTTACGATTCCATTAGAAAAGCACCAGGACCATGGCGAGGCTTTCCTTCTTTGTAATAAAGATATGACTTGGTATTTCTTTATTCTAAAGATCATAAAGTTCCATCTATAATAACCAAGATGAAGAGTACAAATGCTACTCAGGTGGGGGCAGTTAGAGGAACCACCCAAATGACATAGTGGATGAATGATAAAGTTCTAACAAGAGAATTGTAACATCTTAGAGACTTTGTCTATTGTTCTCTCTCTGTCCAGATGAAAAACTTGTCAAAAGAAGTGCTCCAGATACAACTATAACCATGGAGGAATTAACATGAGTTAATCTACCCTTGTAGATGAATCCTTCTAAACACATCTTAACACTAACTATCAAAATAAAGGGACACTCCACTAAGTATACTAGCTAATGGCTTGAAACTTCTGTACAACTAAATATGAACCATTCTGTTTTTGTTGTTTTGTTTTGTTTTTTAGTGAGGCAATTGGGGTTAAGTGACTTGCCCAGGGTCACACAGCTAGTAAGTGTTAAGTGTCTGAGGCCGGATTTGAACTCAGGTACTCCTGAATCCAGGGCCGGTGCTTTATCCACTGTGCCACCTAGCTGCCCCCATTCTGTTTTGCTATAGAGCAGGTTCTATAGTTTGGGGGAGACTGTATATTCTACTGGCAACTCTCAGTTGAATTAAATACAACAGAAGTAATAGGTAAACTTGGCCTATGGTGAAAATAGACCATTGATTTTGAAATGCCACCATCCACCCTCAAGAGTTGTTGGTTTTGTGTTTTTCGTTTCAAACTTTGCTTTTCATTTACTCTGCTCTTCAAATAATTTCATTGTTCTTCTTCATTTGTTTTCCCCTTCCCCTCCCCAATGTCAGACAGCAATTTATTGTTTGTTTGTTTTTTTGGTGGGGCAATGAGGGTTAAGTGACTTGCCCAGGGTCACACAGCTAGTAAGCATCAAGTGTCTGAGACTGGATTTGAACTCAGGTCCTCCCGAATCCAGAGCTTGTGCTTTATCTACTACACCACCCAGCTGTCCCCTATAGGACAGCAATTTAAACAAAAACAACCTTTATCCAAGTAATTGATGAGAATGGCTGAGTTGAAAGTCTCAGATTTGGAAACAAGGAAAGCAAAGGGTTCAAAGGCTACCTCTAATACTTACTGGATTTTTTTTTTGAGTGAGGCAATTGGGGTTAAGTGACTTGCCCAGGGTCACATAGCTAGTAAGTGTCAAGTGTCTGAGGCTGGATTTGAACTCAGGTCCTCCTGAATCCAGGACTGGTGCTTTATCCACTGTGCCACCTAGCTGCCCCTCTAATACTTACTGTTGATGGCCATAGGCAGTCACTTAATCTAAGTTTTCCCCCTGTAAAACACAGAATGTGATACCTATAGAGGTTACCTCATGGGTTATTTTAAGAATCAAATGAAATAGTGTGTATGAACTGATCTGAACACCTCAGAGAATACTGTTATTACCAATAAAATCATAAATTATCACTCTGATGTGTCCCGCTAGTAAAATCTAGCCTGAGACACTTAGCTGTGTGAGCTTGGGCAACTCACACTCTTTCCCTCAGTTCCTTCATGTGTAAAATCAGACAACGAAAGAAATGGCTAACCACTCCAGTATCTTTGCTAAGAAAATCCCAAATGGGGTCATGAAGAGATGAACACAACTGAAAATACTGAACAACTATGTGCCAGGTATAGTGCTCAAGCCAATGAGTCACTCAAGATAGTACAAGTCCATCTGGAAGGCAATGGCCTCTTTAGCAACTTTGAAGCAGGTTCATCCCTTTGCGGAGTCTCAATCAAAGGATGGCACTATAACACTAGAAGGAATTGCATATGGCCCTATGAAAATGAGGGATTTCACTAGAATGTTACCCAATAGCAATATCACAAGTTTAGTTCCCCTCTAAGGGAAAGATGATAGGCTATTTGAGTACTTGATGGGTTTTCTGTACTTCTTTTTTGGCTTCCTATAAGCATTCTGTGTCTTCTGCATTTCTATGGGGATAAAATCAAGCTACACCTTTTCACCCATAAAAAAAAGCAGCTCTCTCCTTTGTTACTTGGGCTACCAAAACATGCTATGTCCTCCAGAATTAAAAGTAAGGGAAAAAACCTGGTCCATACTTTAAAAGGACTTTAAAAACATTTGTTCATCTTAATTTCCACCTGGACAGAGTAATTTTTTTTTGTACTTAACACTGAACAGGATAGCTTTATTAGGCTGCTAAAGTGACTTTAAAACACCACTTTGTTCTAATGATGATGGTATTAAACAAAAATAGGACAAAGAATATGAGCGAGATGTAGATGGGACCATCCTTGAACAGGATTTGTATGCCTTGTAGTGTTTGGTCAGTACAATCAATGTTCTAAAGGACTGAAGAATCAGTCAGGTGACAAAACACAATGTCACATCAGAGAGACAAAGCTGGGCAAGTAGCCCAGCGTCTCTAACCCCTTCTGCCCTCTCCATGTGAGAACCTCTCAAACATGGACCAAATATTTCCTTTTGAATGAGTCCCAAATTACAGCTTGACTTCCCACCATCTGATCCATTCAATGGAGATCATTTTCTTTCTATTTTTCTTTCCTTTGAAATTCTAACTGCCCTTGGGAATACAGCGATTGGTAGAAGCATCTCATCCTTCTTCACAGTTGTTCACTTTATATTACAGAAAGTAAGCTGTGACCACATGCTGCTGAGGACAGGACACCACAATTACTTAAACAGTTGGGCTCACAATCCCCATCTCAGTTATTACAGAGGATAGTTTTATGCTTCACAGTTTTAGTAACTTCTACTGATAATGCTAGCTGTTTCTCCCTAACTCTGTGTGTTGGGGTGCAAGTTACTTGATATCTCTGAGCCTCGATTTCCTCATCTGTGAAATGGAGATAATAGCATTGGGCCTATCTTCCTTCCTCCCGTATATATAATAATATAAAAATAAGAAGAAAGGAGGAAGACGAGGAGGAGGAGGAGGAGAAGGTTTTGTAAAGTTTTAAAGGACTTTAAAATATCCATTATTTCATCATACAAAGGTTTTGCTGCCTTGGTCTAGTTGGTATTTATTTGGTTTTTCTTTTTAAGATCAACTCCAACCCCACCCCCTCCCATTCCTGACCCTTGTCAATAAAACCAATACAATACAATATTCCTCCCCCCCCTGCCCCGTATCCAAAGTGACAGGGAATATCCCCCCAGAATCCCAGAGCATACACATACATTTCAAGATTAGACACAGCCTGGGATAGTGGAAAAGATGGCTGGACTTGGAGTCAGAAAAGACCTAGGCTTGGACACTGGCTCTGCCAATTTCTACCTATGTAATCTTAGAAGAGTTAATTTGTGACTATGAGCCTCAGTTTCATCATCTTTAAGGATAAGTTTAAAAACATTTATATGACAGTTCAGAGGATGGTTGGGAGAAAAGTAAACCTTAAGATAATAATGAAGCATTTCTATTCTACAATTTTTAAAGTTGCTTTCCTGGAATCAATTCCGTGATGTGTGACTTAATCTTACACACAAGTCAAAGAAAGTTGGCAGTGCCACACTTAGACTGAATTCAGGAATCAGACAATGTGCAGCATCCAGAATTGTTTAATGTCTTAGGACTAGAAGGATCTCATACTATAGAGCAGGGGAAAATCTTCCTTACTGACGGGTTTTTATAAAGCAATTTTTGTTAGCAACAGAGTATTCATAATTCTTTTTTTTCCAATTTGAAGGGAAAAATTTTAAAAGTCATAAAGTTGTTTCTTACTAGTTCTTTTCAGTCCTGCCACCTGTGGTCCAAATGCTTTAGCCTGACATAGAGTCTCAGGAAATAACTAAGAAAAAATTGCCATTTCTCATATGTATGTATGTATGCGTGTCTACAATATACATGCATACACACGTATGCATATATGTAGAAATGCATGTGTGTATATGCATATGTAATATATACACACAGATATATACATATATAAATTTATTTTATTTTTAATTTATGGAATAAAACAAGCATTTCTATAACAACATAATAAAAAAGACTATTATACATGAAACTGAAAATCTCTCTATCCCTTCTATTTATTTATCTATCCCCCATTTATTTTTTTATTCATTCGTTTACTCATCCATTTATTTATTTATCTATCTATTTATCTACTTATTTATTTTGCAGGGCAATGAGCGTTAAATGACTGACCCAGAGTCACACAGCTAGTAAGTGTCAAGTGTCTGAGGCCAGATTTGAACTCAGGTCCTCCTGAATCCAGGACCAGTGCTTTATCTATCGCACCACCTAGCTGCCCCTATTCCTTTTAAATATATGATGATTATCATGTAAATTTCTTTTTTTCTTCCCTCCCCCTCCTCCTAGAAATGGCCACCATTAGACACAAATAGGTATATATGTGTAAAATTATTCTGTACATACTTCTATTTATCAGTTCTTTCTCTGGATGCAGATAGTGTCTTTCTTCAAATATCCTTTAGAGTTAATTTGGGTCTTTATCAAGTGGCATGCTAGTTCTAGGTCTTAATTTTTTTAAATATGCCAAGCAAGATACCATTATAAACAAACCAAGCTTATGTAATTATACATCTTAGGTATTATTCCCCCACCAAATATGTTATGTATATAAAGTACAAAAATCAGAATAGCATGTATCTCCAATTGTCCCAATATTCCTATTTTCTCTCCCTCCTATACTTTGCTCATTGGAAAATAAAAAGAAAAACAAATTCCTTGAAAAAAATAAACATAATCAAGCAAAACAACTTTCTTCATAAGTTGATCATATTAAATATGTATATGCATATACGTATATCAATCTGTCCCCATAACCATCAACATATGTCAGAATATGGATAGCTTGCTTTTCCTGTCCTCCAGAATCATGGATGATCATTTTTATGGCTTTCCAAGTTATCTTCACAGTATTGATATTATTATATAAATTGGTTTTACTTATTTCATTCTTCATTGGTTTGTAAAAGTCTTTAAAACTGCTCATTTTTATAAAATCAATGTTATAGTATAAATGGTTCTTCTGATGCTGCTCAATTCTCTCTAAATCAGCTAATACAAATCTGTTTATGTCTTTTTTGAAATTATCTGTTTCTTCATTTCACAACAGTATTGTATCACATTTGCCTATTGTAACTTTTTCAGCCATTCCCCAATTGATGGACATCCCTTTAGTTTCTGGCTTTTTTACATGCTGGTTTCAATATTTCCAGAGATATTATACCTTTAACATGTCTTTCAAGGGCTATTGCCATCTCATCCTAACCTACCTTTCCAATCTTATCTCTCAGTCCATCCTTACAGAAATCCTGTACTGCACAAACTGGTATCCAGTTAGAATCCTCCCAAAATACATTTTGAATTTTTGCCTCCATCCTTTGCTTTGTTCACACGTTTCTCCTTGTCTAAAATTTTAGATATTTTTTAAATCCCAGATCATGCAGGCAGATTTCAGAAAAACCTGGAAAGGCTTAAGTGGACTGATGCTGAGTGAAGTGAACAGAACCAGGAGAATATTGCACACAGTAACAGCAACATTGTATAATGATCAAATATGATAGACTGAGCTCTTCTCTGCAATACAATGATCCAAGACAATTCCAAAGAATTCATGATAGAAAATGCTCTCCAGACCCAGAAAAAAGAACTGTGGAATCTGAATGCATATTGAACCATACTGTTCATACTTTTTTTTTTGCTTTTCCCTTTTGTTCTGATTCTTCTTTCACAACATGATTAATGCAGAAATATGTTTAATGTGATAGTACATATATAACCTTTATCAGATTGCTTTCTGTCTTGGGTAGGTAGGAGGGAAATGAAGGAGGGAGAAAAGTTTGGAACTCAAAATCTTATAAAAACAATTGTTGAAAACTATCTTTACATGTAACTTGAAAATAATAAAATACTTTTATGATTAAAAACAAATAAACGAATCCCAGCTCACAACCCATATCTTCTATGAAACATCCTCTAACCACTAGAGCCCACCTTAATCAGTCCTTCCTCTAATCTCTAATTGTATTTACTGTTCACATAAATCACTTGGTATCATCTTTTTAATATGCCTATCCCTCTGTGCCCAAATAAACTATGTTACTTGAAGTTGAGAACCGTATCTTTTTCTTTCTACACGATTCCCTTCACCCTTCAATGTCTGGAACTATCCCTTGCATTAGCAGATTCTCACTGAATGGTTACTCATTGATAATGAAACCCTCCCTAGTCATTATGCCTCGGCATTCCTCTTCTTGAACATGCAATGAAGCTTTTGTTCCCTTATTTCCTTCTATCTTGGAGAGACAACACTTTGCCAAGAGTGTCAGGTTTTATTCAACTGACCTTTAAAATAAAATGTCCTGTGGAGTGGGGAAGGGAAGAAACATATTTAGAAATGAATGTGTTATGAAAGCAAAAGACTTTTTAAAGATACATGTGGCTGTAGTTACATAAAGCTGTATATCCAGCAAACATGCAATATATTTTGTTGGGTGTTGAATAACACAACAGTCATAATAATGACTCACATTTATATTATGTTTTGAGGTATACAAATCACTTCACTTGCAATGAGTATGGAGCATTAAATAGTAGGAAACTGAGGCAGATTTAGAATGAGAAGGCAGAGGTTCAAATCCTAGCTTTGATCCTAGCTGAATGACCTTGGGTAAGTCATGTGACCCCTTTGTACCTTAGTTTTTTATTTGTAAAATGAGGAGACTGGACTAGTTGATCTTTAATATTCCTTCTAGATACAAAGCCTATGATGTTCTATAAGTATTATTCTCATTTCATAAATGAATAAACTAAAACTAAGAGATATTATGGCTTGTCTGTGGCCCAAGAGTTAATAAATATCAAAGCTAGACTCTAAAGTCAGGTCTTTCAATTTAAAGTCCAATATGTTTTCTATTATACCGCCATATTTCTTTTCACTTGTACTACTCTATCCTGACTATAAATCCAGGATCTACCATAAAAATCAAACAATAGCTCAACCTCATCTCAGAACTTGGGCAAAACTTGAGAATTCTTCAATGTTCTTTATTTCATTTATAACCAAAAACTTGAATCTAGTCTTCTAAAGTATGCCACTGCTTATCACCTTCAGAGCTCTGAACCAATGCTAGGATTATTTAAATGTCTTCTCTTTGTAAGCTGGAAAGAAAGACTGGCTTAAATATTAGTCTTATAATGAATGGAATAATGAAGGATGTTCAAACAATCTGACTTTCTATTATACAGACTATATTTTCAGAAATATCAGAAACTGTATCAACTCATAAAATAACTCATATGTCTATTATTTTTTTCATTTTAAGCATATAATAGCAATAAGGACCTCAGCAAAAGACATTTGAAATTAATGACTGGCTGGGAGGCAGAGCCAATGGCCACCAGTTCCTCCCAGCTGGTCATTAATCCCCAGGAAATGCCTGTACCTCCATCATTATTGCTTAAGTACCATTATCGAAAATTCTCACAGTTCTAATATATAGAAATTTGAGGCTACTTTGCAAGCTCATGGTATTCAAGTTAGTTAATGGGCCACCATTGAGCATAGAGGATGTAATTATCAAAACAACAGAGGGAAAGGGTTGCTCTCCTGGCTCTCTAAAATTATAGGAAATGAGGACAACTCCTATGGGAAGAACTATATAAGCAGCTATATGAGCAGAAAAATAAATGGAAAGGGACGTATGGGCCACATATGAACTAAGAAAAGACTTTCACCCATTCTCCCATGACTTGATAAAAGGAAAAACAACACAAATTGACAAAACTATGATCTCATTGGCATTTCAGCCCAAATACATGAAACTCTATTTGGTGATTGAGATTATAAATACTAGTGTAAAAGAACAGGCAGGGGCAGCTAAACTAGGTAGCACAGTGGATAGAGCACCAGCCCTGGAGTCAGGAGGACCTGAGTTCAAATCCGGCCTCAGACACTTGACACTTCCTAGCTGTGTGACCCTTGACAAGTCACTTAACCCCAATTGCCTCACCAAAAAAAATAATAATAAAGAATAGGCAATGTTATACCTCGCTTGGGCATCTTCTTGGAAAGGCATTAAGGAGTCTGGGTTGAAGGAAGGCATAAATATTTTTTAATATTTGTTGACTTCATTTATTATCCTATATTGCAGATATTTTTTCTGCTCTCTCGCGCTCTCTCTCTCTCTCTCTCTCTCTCTCTCGCTATCTCTCTTCCTGCCCCCCCCACCCTCCAGTAGGCTACAATTGCAGTGCCCACTAATAGGTCCAACCTCATTGCTAATCTGCAAAGAGCCTTTGATACCTGACTTCCTCAGGCAACTTTTTTCCATGCCCCTCCCAATGTCCGCCCCCTCCCAACTTAGTATAGATACCCAATTGCATTTAGCATTACTGCCACTAAGAATTTCTGAACTCAAGTAATCTACCAGCAATAGCCTCTCTAAGAAGCAGGGATTACAGGCCTTTGCCACTAGATATTTTTCAAAACAAAATCAACCCATAACATTTTGAACTCTCAATTTTGGCCAAAGCCCTCACCTTTCTCCTTGACAAAATGCCCCACCCTCCTTCTGTCTATCCAAATTTACAATATCCTTTCAATCCTACCTCAAGTCCTATCAACTCTATGAAATGTTTCCTGTTTACCCCTATGCCAAGTACCCTTCCTGGGCTTTGGTTTTTCTCTTTATAAGATAAAGGGGTTGGATTGGGGACCTCTCAGTTTCTTTAGCACTTAACTCTGATTTTGTGTTACAAATACCTCATTCATTTTTAAAATGGTCTGAAAGCTGGGAGGAGATGGAAGGTTAGTAGAACTATGATATATTACAGGTGGGAAAACAGATTTTTTTTTTTAAGTAGCATGGGACTAACAGAAAGAATACCACACTGGGATCTCAGTTCTACTTCCAGCTTATGTTAGAAATGAGCTCTGTTACCATGGACAGATCACCTATCCTTTTTGTGTCTTGATTTCTTCATTAATCAAGTCGGAGGGTTGAAAAAGTTAATCTCGAAGTTTCCTTTTCCTAACTCTAAAAACCTATGATTCTATTTTCTTTTTGCAGGTCTCCTAGGTGATTTGGTTCAAGCAATTGCAGAATTACAAGTCCCAAAGGTCAGTTTGGAATTGTATAGAATAAGCACCTAGTTGACTGACTGGATTTTCCCCTTTCAATCAGTTGTTTTGCCATTCCATAGATACAAACTTGGAAATTTAGCAGGAGGCAGGAAATGGACCTTCAGGCTTCCATATAGAATACCTATCTCCAGTAACAAGCATGAGCCCAGCTTGCAAAAGGAGACCTGAAATGAAAGCCCTACAACTACAGGGCATATGTTAAGGCTTTTGTACTTTTAAAATTTTATTGTAAGGCTTTTGTATTTTGAGGGGGGAGATTCTCTTATTTTCCTTTTTCTTTAAAACACAACTTTTCTTTGGCTATCTCTATGGTGCTTAACATTTCTTGGGTTAGTGTGTTTTGTTTTAGTAAAACAGTGCTGTATCCATTGCCAAAAGTAAAGAATGCCATTCATATTTCAAGGATTTTAATGAGCCACCATGGGTTATATTTGTCCTATGGGAAAAAAAGAATCTCTCACTCACCAAGATATAGTCAGAATTTAAGACAGAGCAGCATGATGGTGAGGACAGCTGTGCAGACTTTCTAATAATAAAATACAAAAATCCTCCCACCAAGGTGGCAGACACATACCTTTTACTAGTTATTATTTTTTATAATCTTTTGAATCATGGCAAAAGATTATTATTTGAATTTTAAAAGACTTAATAAAAACCTTCATTTGTTACCTGATCATTCTGCTCTGATTCTAATATTCTCTTATTCTTAAACAGCCCTTCCTAAATAATGAGTTGGGCAGTGTAGACACAACTAATGGAGTGGTTTCCCCAGTACTAACATCTAAAAATCCATGACAAAACAAAGCTCTTTCAGAACAAAAGGCATGTATGCACAACCACAGGTCGTGGGAGGCATGTGCCAGGAAAATGGCACTTATCCACATCTGCCTGTTGTGTATAGCCTCAGGAAAAGCAGGTGTGTAACACACACACACACACAAGCCAGTTCCCTAGATTCTGGCCTCTCACATGGGCAGAACTGTTATGTACCACAAACCTAACTACTCCAGTCAGGCAATAAGATGTGTGCCAAGCCCACCTATGATTCTACTTGGGTCAGCCAGCCCTTAAAAATGTGGGAATGTGAAACCAGCAACTAACTGCATTGGCACAGAAAGAAATCATTGGACATATTTACTACCTCTCTTTGCTCCTTCCACCATACAAATAAATCTAGGTGGGATGTGGTAGTGGTGGTAGAGGTCAGAATAGGGGATGGAGGATGCAGTGGGTGGGCATATAGAAGATGTAGTTTAATTAGTCTTTATTAAGAAAACATGCTTTAAAACTCAACTAACTAAAATTTTTTAGGAAAATACTATACAATAACTTCTAATTTGTCAGGAATTTGGGAGTTTGCATTATCATCAAGCAGAGAAAAATATTTTACAAAGGAAATGACACTGATATATTTTTTAAAAATTATAATAAGTAAGACTGAGCAGACAAACCATTTTTTAAAGTTCAGCTGAGGTGCTACCTCCTACCTGATAGCCTTAGTTATTAGCACCCTCCTTGAAATTAATTTGTATAAATTTTTAATTTACTTTCTTCTGACCATGATGTATAAACACAGTAGAATATAAGCTCTCTGAAGGTAGGGATTATTTCATTTTTGCCTGTGTATCCCCTAGCATGCAGAACAGCATCCTGCACATAGTAAGCAGTTTAAATATGTTTGTTAATTTGAATTCATTCAATTTTCTTGAAGTTTTCCTCTATGTAGCATTGTGCATGTGTGGTAGGTAGGGTAGTTACTGAGAGTGATATGAGAATTGGAAGTGTGTGGTCAGAAATTGCAGGCAAGGGGTAGCTAAGTGGTGCAGTGGATAAAGCACTGGCCCTAGATTCAGGATGATCTGAGTTCAAATCCAGCCTCAGACACTTGACAATTAATAGCTGTGTGACCTTGGGCAAGTCACTTAACCATCATTGCCCTGCAAAAGAAAAAAGGGGAAAAAAAGAAATTGCAGGCAAAAAATTCAAAGTCACACTTGGAAAACTTGACCAGTTTCTTTTCAGAAACTATATCTGGCATATTAAAGGGAAATGTGATCATTTAATCAGCCAATTACCAAAAAACATGCATGCTCTGACAAACCCTTTCCTCCACCAACATGTAGTATACTCAATGTAAAAATAAAGCTCAAGGGGCAGCTAGATGGTGCAGTGGATAGAGCACTGGCCCTGGAGTCAGGAGTACCTGAGTTCAAATCTGGCCTCAGACACTTAATACCAGCTGTGTGACCCTGGACAAGTCACTTAACCCCAATTGCCTCACTAAAAACAAAAACAAAAACAAAATAAAGCTCAAAAAAGGGGGATGGTTTCAGAAAAACCTTAGAAGACCTATACAAATTGATGCAGAGTGAAGTGAACAGAACCAGAACATCATTATATACACCAATATTGTAATGATGATCAACTGTGAAAGACTTAGCTACTCTGATCAATTCAGTGATCCAAGAAAATTCCAAAGGACTAAGGAGAAAAAAAGTACTATCCACCTCCAGAGAGAGAACTAATGAATCCTGAGTTCAAATTGAAGTATGATTTTTTTCACTTTATGTTTTCTTACTTTCTTTGCATCATGGCTAATATAAAAATATATTTTGTGTAATTCTACATGTATAATTCATACTGTATTGCTTTCCTTTTCAAGGGGTAGGATGGGGGAAGGGAGAAGATTTGGATCAAAAAATCTTTTAAATGAATAAGAAATAAATAGTGAGGGAAATGGCAATAGAATTTTTAAAAAAAATAAGTTTGGGACAGCTAGGTGGTGCAGTAGATAGAGCGCTGGCCCTGGAGTCAGGAGTACCTGAGTTCAAATCTGGCCTCAGACACTTAACACTTACTAGCTGTGTGACCCTGGGCAAGTTACTTAACCCCAATTGCCTTACTTAAAAATAAATAAATAAATAAATGAATGAATGAATGAATGAATGAATGAATGAATGAATAAATAAATAAATAAATAAATAAATAAGTAAGTAAGTAAGTAAGTAAGTAAGTAAGTAAGTTCAACTAACCAGGAAGCAGCCTTGGCACTACAATGTGCTATTCAAGGGACAGAATTTTCTATAACCTATGTTCTTTTAATGCCATTTTTTCAGGTGCTTGGCAAGCAAGCTATTTTTTTTTATCAATACACGTTGAGTACATGACACATTCCACACAAAGTGACAGTATTGGGATGTTTTTCAGAAATATCCTTTCAACAATCCATGGACCCTGGTGAATGGAAGGACTCATTTACTCATGTTCTCAAGTAGGCATTCCCTTGAAGTATAGGGAGCTTATTAGTGCCCTGAAGTTCCCCCCCCTCCCCCTGCCACCCTGGCCTTAATATTTCTTGTAGGGCACAGGAAGAGAAATAGGTTGGTCTGATCTGAAGACCTCTCAAGAATGTTCTTAAACTGGCCTATGGCAAGTGATAACACAAAATAATTGATTAATTTAGCAAAGAATAGACATAAAATAAACATTTTAAAATCCTGGTATCTATTCTGAGCACTCTTTCCTGTGAAGCTCCCCCTCCCCCCAACTCTATTCCCACAAAGACAGAATCTTAAAAGTTGGAAAGGACCTTAGAGCCATCTATTTTAACCCACACCAGACCAAGAACTCCTTCCAAAACATCCCTCAATCTCTGCTCAAGACCCACTCCTCCCAAGGCATCCAGTTCTACTTTTCCCCAGTTTCAGTTGTGAGGGAGTTTTTAACTTACAGCTAGCTGACAGAATCTCTGAAATGTCCATTTATCCTTCCCTGAAACATAAGTCTGAACAGTTCACCCCTGTATTCGCTAAATTCCCAGGGCTCCCTATTACCTCTAGGATCAAATATAAAGGTATCTGTTTGGCACTGAAAACTCTTTACAATCTGGCCCCTTCATATTTTTTTAGTCTTTTCACATGTGACTGCCCTCCACAAACTCTGTGATCTAGACTGGCTTATTTGCTGTTTTTCACATGTAACCTTCGATCTCTTAACTCCAAGCTTTGAACTGGCTGACCCTAATACCTGGAAATCTCCCCCTCCTAACCTCCAACTCCTGGAAGCCCTGGTTTCCTTTAAAGCTTGGTTCTAGGGGCAGCTAGGTGGCGCAATGGATAAAGCACTGGCCCTGGATTCAGGAGTTCCTGAGTTCAAATCCGGCCTCAGACACTTGACACTTACTAGCTGTGTGACCCTGGGCAAGTCACTTAACCCCCATTGCCCCACAAAAAAAAAATAATAAAAAAAGAAAAAAAAGAAAAAAAGCTTGGTTCTAGTGTCACTTCCTAGCACCTAATCTAGGAAGACCAGTGGCCCAATTATTACTGCCTTCCCCTCTAAGACTATCTTGCATCTGCTCAGTATTTATCTTGTGCAATATTTCTCAATTTATGAATGCACTGTCTCCCTCACTAGTCTATGTGATCCTTGAAATCAGGTCATGTTTCTGCCTTTATATCTGCAGTGATTAGCACATGGTAAACACTTAATCAATGCTTATAGCTTGATTGGTTGCTTACTCTTGGTTCTGTTTTCTGGGGCCAAAGCAAAATAAATCTGACCCAGAACTCAGCACAGGGCTTGGCAAACAGCAAGTACTTAATAAATGCTTGTTGACCTGAATTATTGTTGACTAATCCTTCTCGTAAGAGACAACTATAAAAATTCTTGAAGGCAGTTATCATATCTTTCCCACTGAGTCATTTCTTTTCCCACACTAAACACCCACAATTCCTGTAGTCAATCATTACATGGTTTAGTTTCTAGTCCTTTCACCATCTTGGTTGGTCTCCAGTCCTTCATCATCTTGTGCCCTCTTCTGGTCTCTCCAGTTTATCAATACCTTTCCTAAATTGTGTCAACACAATAGTCCAAATGTTATATGACTGGAACACAGTACGTTAGGTCAATAACTTCCCTAACTCTGATCACAATGGCATTTAAAAATGTAGATGGCATTCATTGCTATTGGATTTGGGTATTTTTTGGCAGCCATGTAACACAATTGACTGATTCTGAGACTTTGATTCACTAAAGCCCCCAGACCAATTTCACATGAACTACTAGGAATGACTAGCCAAACCAACTACATCTTGTACTTACAAAGGTGTTTTTTCTGCATCCAATTAGGGAACTTGCCATTTATCCTTATTAAATTCCATCTAATGAGATAAGGCCCATCAGTCTAGTCTATATAAATTTCTCAGAGCCTCATTTATCAGCATCACTGAGAAGCATGCTATTTATACCATCATCCCAGCCAGTGTCTTACACTGACTCAGAATTTAATAAATGCTTGCTGAGCCCCAGCAGGCCCCTGCACTAGTTCCTTCCACTGTATTCTGTGTCAGAAAGCTTCACTATGCTATGGGCAAATTCCCCTTGCGTCAACCTAAGGTGGCCCTCCTATTTTGTTGAGAAAATTGAGATTACCAATGGAGAACTCTGAGAATATATCACCTCCTTTCTCTCTGCTCTCCATCTTGAGATATTTTTGCCTATTGACTCATTCTTTCCTTCTGTTTCTCTGGAATATTATTCCCATCCCAAGGAAAACCAAGCATCTGTCCTATCCCCTCTCCTCTCCTATGGAAACGTTCTCCTTAGTTATCCCCTCCATGTCTAAAACTCTTATATCTTGTCACTTTTTTTCTGCTTTCAAATATGCACAGCTTTGTCCTGAAGAGGAAAAAAAGGGGTGGAGCTCTTGCTTATTCCTCAGGGTCCTATCTTTTCTTTTATTCATTGAATAATTCTATACTGGTGGTTCAATTAAAAAGATCATAAACAAAATTGGAAAGATCCTTAGAGTTGTCATCTAGTCCAGTAGTGTCCAACTCAAATAGAAACAGGGGCCATTAACTCATACATAATGATCCTTGTGGGTCATATATTGATTTAAAAAATCACAAATGGTCACTTTTGATGTTTTATTGTGTTTTTATTTCTTTTGTTAACTATTTCCCAATTACATTTTAATCTGGCTGACTCCTCTATTTCAGCCCCCTCTTATCTAACAGCCTTTATCATTGAAAAGATCATTTTTAGAAGAGATGAGGGAAATGCTTGTTCTGTTTCATAAATTAAAAATAAAATTAAAAAAGAAGAGATGAGAAAAATGAGTCTTCAGTCACATAGGTAGGAATCAGTAGACCTTGAATTTAAAACCCAAGCCATTCAACTACAAATCCAATTCCTTTCCATTGCTCCTCAATAGTACACACACACACACACACACACACACACACACACACACACACACACACATCCAAGTGATATTGTCATCAGAATATACTACAGACCACCTGGACAGAAAGAGGAAATAGATGTTGGAAAATGGATCAGAGGTCTGGCACAAAGTCACAATACAAAGTGATGGGGGACTTCAACTATTTGGACACCTGTTGGGGCTCTCTCTGCCAAAAGCAGAGTAGTTAATAATATATTGACTTGCCTTGATGTAATTTCATCCTTCTAAAGGTGGAAGAACCAAGGGGAAATTCTCTTCTGGATCTAATTTTCAACAACAAGAAGGAACTGATTGCTAGGGTAGAAATGATGGGAACCTGGGGAGGAAGTGACCATTCCATCTTAGAATTTGTGATGGAGGAAAGGAAACCTGGGAATAGTCGGATATTCACCCCTGATTTTTAGAGAACAGATTTTTAAAGGTTTCAGAAGAAGGATAGGTAAGACTCCATGGCCTAAAATCCCATAGGAGGTCAGCCAAAGAATGACAGGAAACTCTCAAGAAAGAAAATCTGAAGACACCAAAAGGAAATGATTCTGATGAAGAGAAAAAGAGGGAGCTATCTAAAAATTCCAATGCAGATATATAGAGAGAACTCACCAAACACTTTAGACTTTTAAAATATTCACAACAGATGGAAGCAAGAGAAGCTAATGGATAAAGAATATACTAGCATGGCAATCCTGAAAAAAAATAGCATCGGGAATGCTAAAGTTTGGAATGAGCTAGATGATTTAGTGGACAGAATACTGGACTTGGAGTCAGCAAGATCTGAATTCAAATCCTGCCCCCAACACTTAGAACATGTGTGATTCTGGGCAAAGCATTTAACCTTGCTGGACTTCAAGTACCTAATTTCTAAAGAGAAAGGATTGAACTCCATTGGCCTCCATGTTCCCATTGAGCTCTAAATCTTTGATCCTGTGCACTGACATTGGACAGTAAACCTAAGGACAACAAAAAGGAACTTTAAAAATATTTAGTCATATTAAGGCAAAGTGGATTATCAAAGAAGGGTTAGAACTGTTGCTTATGGCAGATTGGAAGAGAATTCATGGCAAAGAAAAAGGAGAATTGTTTAATTTGGATTTTCCTTCTCTTTTTATTGTTAAGGAAAGTTATCCATAGACTAGAAAGGAAAGAAGAAAAATTGCTCATAGAGAATTGGTGCCCAAAATTAGTAAGGAATTCATTCTATTGGATCTGTGTTTGGCCTTTTGTTGATTAAGGACACTAATAAGCTGGAGTATCCAGAGGAAGTAACCTGAGTATTGAAGGGTCTTGAGGTCATGACCTATAAAAATCATTTGAAGAAACTGAGGATGGTTAGCCTAGAGAAGTACAGACTTGAACAGGATGGAGGTTAAAGGGAGAGATAGGATAGCTGCCTTCAAGTGTCTGAAGGGCTGCTTGGTAGAACATGGATTAGACTTATTCTACTTTAGTCCCAGGTGGTAGAGCGAGGTGCACAGGTGCCCTTCAAAGAGGCAAATTTAGGTTTAATTTTAGATATCTAAAAGTGGAACAGGGAACAGTGAGGTGGTCAGGAAGACCTGAGTTCAAATCTGGCTTCGGGCTCTTATTGGCTATGTGACCCTGGACAAATCACTTAACTCTATTTGCTTCACTTTTCTCATCTATTAAATGAGCTGAAGAAGGAAATGACAAACTATTCCACTAACTTTGCCAAGAAAACCCCAAATGGGATCACAAAGAGTTGGACTTGACTGAAAATGTCTGAACAATATCAACAAAAGTGGAACAGACTCCCTATGAAGGTAATGGCTTCCCACTCAAAGATGTCAAGCCAAGGCTGGATAATCTACTTTCTGGAAATGTTAGTCTCAGTCTTGGAGATAGAGGCTGAATTAGAGAGACATAGTCCCTTCAAACTCTGTGATTCTCTAATTCTGTGAATTAACGTGTCACCAAAGTGACTCATTATATGTGTTCACTGGGGTCACGTCACCTCATACCTAGATTATTATGAAAGCATTTAAAAAAAATTATTCCTTCCTTCCTTCCTTCCTTCATTCATTCATTTTTTTTATTGAGGGACAATGAGGATTAAGTGACTTCCCCAGGGTCACACAGCTAGTGTCAAGTGTCTGAAGGTGGATTTGAACTCAGGTCCTCCTGAATCCAGAGCTGGTACTTTATCCACTGCACCAACCTAGCTGCCCCTGAGAGCTTTTTACAAATAGATTTTTCTACTTTTCTCTCTGCCATCTTCCCAATTCTTGGCCATCTACCTGTCACACGGATGCCAGATTGATCTTTCTAAAGCATTGCTTTCTTCACATCAGTCTCCTGTTGTTGTTTTTGTGGGGCAATGAGGATTAAGTGACTTGTCCAGGGTCACACAGCTAGTAAGTATCAAGTGTTCGAGGCTGGATTTGAACTCAGATCCTCCTGAATCCAGGGCTGGTGCTTTATCCACTGTACCACTTAGCTTACCCTGTGTTTTATTATTATTATTATTATTATTATTATTACTTCCCATTTCCCCCAAGACAAAGCATAAATTCTATAAGGTAAAATTCAAGGTCCTTCAAAATGTGGCTCCAGTGGAAGAAACATTAGATCTTAAGTCAGACAATGGGGGTTCAAATCCTACCTTTTACTGCCTATATAACATTGGACAAGTGACATATAATCTCCTTGGGCTCTGAATTCCTCATTTATACATGAGATTTGTCTCAATAAGAAGCATTGAACACAGAGTCCCTGAGTGCTGCCTCAATCATAGCAAATGTAATGGGGGAATATTTAACAAAATAAATAAAAATACTATAAAACATAGAAAACATTACTTTTAAAAATTATGTAAAAATGCAGCCTGCAGGGATTTTAATGTATGGATTAATGGCCCCCATTTCTATTTTGAGTTTGATATCACTGATCTAGATAACCAAAAAGTTCTCGGAAAGGCCTGAGGATAGAATTCATGGGATCTATGATAATGGAAAAGAAAAAAAATACATCTTTCCCACTGACCTATAAATGAAATTTGTATATCCTTCAATTATAAATGTGGGCAATAAACATTATTTTGAAAAAGGTTCCTGTAGACTTCACCAGATTGCCAAAAGGGTCCATAACACCAAAAAAAAAAAAAAAGGTGAAGAATACCTGTTCTAAATCAATGATCCCATAATCCTTCCTTCCTTTTCCTTTCTGCCTCTATAAATCTTACTTATTCCTCCCTTTGAAGTAGAGCCCAATCTCTACCTCCTCTATTAAAAACTTTCCTGACCTCCCCAATTTGCAGTGGCCTCTTCCTCCACATACCAGCATCTGTATCACCCTTGGTACTTTCTGCCATTCATTCCATTAGGATTTCTTGAATGCCTACTGTGTGCACAATGAATAAAAACAGGTCTTCACCCTACAGAGATTTTGATGACATACACTATTGTCTTATGTATCTATTTAACTATGATGTGGTTGTTTAATATTTTGTTTGTATTTCTTGAGTTTCCATTAGATTTTAAGCTCTTCCAAGAATTGACTCTGTGCTGCTACATAAGGGTATTTATGAAAGTAAATTAGCTTGTGTAGTTACTAGCATGTTGTATGTAATGGCATGGGTCAAGTTTAACTACTAAACATTTGTTGTGGCATAGTTTAAGACAGCTGTTCTCACCCACCTATTGTTCTCAGCCAATAAACAAACCATGGTTCAGTTTTTAAACATGAAGAATCTTTCCTTTTGTGGTAGAAACAATATCTACCATATAGGGTGGACTAGTTGTTATAGTTCCTCTCGATCCCACCTCAAAAGGCAGGAAAGCTGTCCCTAAGACTTCACTGGTCCAGAGAACGCAGTCTCAAGCTATTGATGTGACTTCTTTATCATCTAGAGCATAAAAGGCCAGCCCAAGAGGAACCAATCTCTCTGAGACTTGGTAAATTTCCCACTACCCTTTGAGTCACACTCAATATCATCCTACTAACCAGACATGGTTCATTATGGAGATGAGGAATACTGCTTCTACCTAACCAAAGCAGTGCGGTATCTTGGCTGAGTATCTTTTCCATTCCATGACCAAAAAAAAAGGTAACTGACTTGTCTTTGACCCTCTATAAAAGCTGATTATTTTAACTGTGCCTATTCCTTCCTGTCTTCAAGACAGCAGGGATTATTTTTTTATCTTTGTATCCCTGACATCAATAGGGGTAGCATGCCATCGTGCATCAAGAGCAGAGGTAAGGGTCAGGAACATCCTGACTGTCACATGCTGACTTCATGAACCTGAGGGAGAGACATCATCTCTCAGTATCCCAGGCAGTTCTTGAAGTTGCAGAGCAAGCTCTGATCTGCATTGGTTCAGGGAATTTCCTCACTGAAATACTTTATATCAATAAAATCTCAAGTCCAAGGGGGCAAGGAGAAAGGGGGAAGGGGGAAGGAGGAAGGGGTAAGGGGAAGAGAATAAGCATTTATATAGTGCCTATTATAAAGACACTGTCTTTAGTCAGATGCAGACTTGAATTTAGGTGTTCCTTAACTTTGAGGTCAGATCTCAGTCTACCTCACCACACTGGGTTTTGGTTTCTGTCTGTCTGTCTGTCTGTCTCTTCCCTCTTTTTTCCCTCACTTCTCTTTCTTCTCTATCTTTCTCTTCTCTCTCTCCCCTCCTCTCCTCTCTGTCATGCTCTATATAATACTGGACAGTAAAAAATTATTCACTTAATTTTGTGCAATTCCCTGTGACCTTTATATATTTTCACGCTTCACTTGTGTTAATGGTTCAATTACTTTAATAGAAATGAGCTGTCAAAAAGTTCATCTCCCAAGTCAGGTAGGTGCTTGCCCTGGGACATGTTGGTTGGGAGCAGCCAGGTCACATTATCACTGCACAGACAGATATAATGCTAGCTTCCTTAATGACTAAGAGTAAAATAATTGATAGCTTTCCCTATAATTTTGAAGACATAAGTTGTGAATAGTCATCCTTTCAAGGAGCTATTGGACAAACTCCATTACAAGCCAATAAATTCATATTAGTGCAGTTGTTCCTTACAGTACTATATTATACTGCACTTATCTTATTAAATAAAGTTATATGCATTCAGTATTTATTACAAACCTACTATGTGCAAGGTACCATGCTGGGTAGAGGGCATTCTTTTGTTTGCTGGTTACATGTTTGAACTATCATCCTTTGTAAAAATGATATTAATGATGTGGTTTAACAATATAATTAAAATACTGAGGGCATGTTTAGAAAGCATGGGCAGTATACAAAAAAAATTCAGAAAATAACTGAGGAATTTAAAAATAGCACCCATTGTTTAATATTTCCTCAAGGTAGACCAAGGTCAAATGACAGAACATGGGCTATATCCTGAAGCTGGGATAACCCAACCTGGAGGATAAAACAACAGAAAATAATACTGAGAACATTTCTACATCTGAAAAAAGAGGTTTCACTTCTTCATCGCCAATGGAATCAGGGACATGGGCTGTTGACTGAGATTCCTAGGAACAACTGTAGATCGAGGAAAGTCCTGAATTGTGAAATCTAATGGCGTGAGAAAAATAATGCTCATTTAGATGACTAAAGACAATGCTTACTTATTCTATTATCTAGATCATCAACTCTCAAACACTTGGTCACAATACCTTATACCAAAGCATTCCCTCACATCTCCCCCCCCAACCCCCACACACACTTCAAAGGTGACATTATGAAGTCATGTAGAACCAACCAACAAGTATCTATTAAGTATCTCTTATGTGTCAGGCACTGTGCTGGATGCTGAGGGTATCAGTACAAAGAATGAAACAATCCCTACTCCTAAAGAGCTTACATTCTAATTGGGTGAGACAGGTCTATATGGCAACATATACAGCCCAAACGCAACATGAAAAGTACAGATATATACAAAGTAGTCTAAGGCAAAGTAGTTTTGGAAGGAGGGCACTAGTAGTTAGGGTGGGAATGGATAATCAAGAAAAGTTGTGTTCATAGAATAGCGCCTGACCTGCATCTTAAAGCAAAAGAGGGACTCTATTGAGAAGGGGAAAGGATGCACAACTATATTTATTTTTACATCACCTTCATTTCATAATATATCTCACCTCCCAGAGATTCCTCCCTTAGAAGAAGTAAAAAAGAAAAAAAAATTTAAAGGATTTCTCTTTTTGGGGCAGCTAGGTGGCACAGTGGATAAAGCACCGGCCCTGGATTCAGGAGTACCTGAGTTCAAATCCGGCCTCAGACACTTGACACTTACTAGCTGTGTGACCCTGGGCAAGTCACTTGACCCTGATTGCCTCACTTAAAAAAAAAAAAGGATTTCTCTTTTTAAAAATTAAAATATTTGGGGGCAGCTAGGTGGCACAGTGGATAAAGCACTGGCCCTGGATTCAGGAGGACCTGAGTTCAAATCTGACCTCAAGCACTTGACACTTACTAGCTGTGTGACCCTGGGCAAGTCACTTAACCCTCAATGCCCCACAAAAAATATTCTAAAATTAATTATCTGATGGAAATGTTGAGCTGAGTTGAGAGAGGTAAGTAGAGAAAGAAGCATTAACAGGACTGGGATGCAGAAGGACAATCACAGAGGTGAACAACACACTGAGAGGGATATAGAGAAGGGACAATGCCAACAGGCCATATTCTCACTCTAGTTTAGTTTTTCACAATTCCTTCACTGGTAATAATCCACTTTCATAAAAAAAAAAAACCCACTCTGTTTTCCAAGTTCCTCCCTATTAAACCTAATATCATGCAAATTTCAATAAAATGATCAACCTGGCCATCTGACTATCGTTCAGTACTTAGAAACATCATTCTTTCTTATTGAAACTGGTGTGCTTTGAGTTCTACAGTTAATACTGAAGAGGGATCGAGAAAACCAAAAGACTAACACATTATTAATTTAAGCAAATGTCCCTCTATTGGCTCTTGACTGCTACGGTCTCTTTTTACCAACACATCCAATAGCTTTGTAAAAACTGTAGTTTAAAAGTGCATGAAAGCACTGTTATTTTTCATTTGGCTTGCTTGCCTCCTCATGTGCCCATAGTAGATAGAGTATTTCAAATAGGAAATTCTGTTTCCTCTTCTTGGTTTCCCCCTATACCACATCCCACCATAATTTCCTCTCTTCCCATGTGCAGCATGTAAGGCAGCCCATTGCAAAAATCTGCTGCTTTAGCTTTCACAAATCTCTCCTTAACATACCCCATCTTTTTTGTTTGTTTCTACCACAGTTTCAGTACAGGTCAGAGCTGTCTTTTGCTCAGAGCTACTATAAAATCTACTTTTCTTTAAGATCAGCCCTGTTCTAATTAATCCTCAGTGTCTCTATCAAAGCAGTCTTCTGCAATATTTTCTTTAGAATCGGAATTTCTTACTTTCTTTTTTTTTTTTTTAGTGAGGCAATTGGGGTTAAGTGACTTGCCCAGGGTCACATAGCTAGTAAGTGTTAAGTGTCTGAGGCTGGATTTGAACTCAGGTACTCCTGACTCCAGGGCCAGTGCTCTATCCATTGCACCACCTAGCTGCCCCTAGAATCAGAATTTCTAAACAGCATCTTTTCACAGTGGAAAAGAATTGAAAACAAAGAAGATGCCCATCAATTGGGGAATGGCTAAACAAACTGTGGCACATTATAGATATGAAGACTGCAGTGAAACATAAGAAAGCATGCATGAACTGATACAAAATGAAGTTAGAAGAACCAGAGCACCAATATAAGCAATGATTACAGTGATTTAAATGCATAGAACAACAAATGCAACAAAATCCAAACTGAATGCTGTGACATTATAATGACCAAGTTTTGGCCCCCTAATAAGAGCTATGAGAATGTACTTCTCTCCCCCTTTCTTCTTTTTCTTTTGGTTGTACTATTTTTTGGACTATTACTGTGGAATACCACCTTAAAATCCCAAATATGGTTGCTATGTTGTTTAGTTTTGCTGAACCTTTTTTCCCTATTTTTTTCCTTAAAAAGAATAGATTTTTGGAAGGAGGGACATATTGTAAAATGAAGTTGATAAAATAATTAACTAAATTAAATTACTTCTGTACTGGCAGAGACCTTAGTGATTATCTACCTGGTCCAACCCTTTATTTTACATTCTGAGCAAAATGAGAACTAGAAAAATTAAGTGACTTGTCCAAGGTCACAAAGAAAGTGGGATAGTTAGAATGAGAATTCAAATCTTCTGGTCTTCTAGTCCTTACACTGTAACACACCGCAACTTTCCATTACTACAGAATCAGGCCCACAATCCTCATAGTATACTTTAAAGTCATTTGATCAGAAAGTCCTGTGCCTTATTACTTTTTCAGATTTCTTCCTATTTAGGTAACTATAATTCATATCTCTCCCCTGTCATCTTCATTTCTCTATCCTGAGATTACTTTTCAGGCTTTTCCTAAATCATGTCATGTATTTCTTCACACAGTATTCTTTTTTTAAGATCATAAAATCATAGGTTTTGAATGGAAAGAGATCATCTAATTCAGCCTCTTCATTCTATAAAAGAGGAAACTGAAGTGGAGAGAAATAAAATTACTTTTGTAAGTGACAAGTAATAGGTCTGAACCTAGGTCCTGATTACAAACTTAATACTCTTTTCACTGGGATTATATAATTATACAAGTGAATTGGGGTGGCCAGGTGGCACAGTAAATAGAGCATCAGCCCTGGAGTCAAGAGGACCTGAGTTCAAATCTGGCTTCAGACATTTACTACCTATGTGACCCAGGGCAAGTCATTTAATCCCAATTTCCTCCAAAAATAAAATGAAAAAATACAAATAAGTGAATTATACTTAATCGACTTCAAATTTAATCTACATGTTTCTTTAATTTTTCATTAAAATTCCATTCCAAAGATTTGTTATGACCAATGTGAGTCTAAAGACAAACTGCCTGTTGTCCAAAGACTACTCTAAATTCAGTCATGATTTGGGGGGGGGGCGAAGCAACTTGATATACTATCTCCTTAGATAATTAAGGGTTGTTTCAAAAAATCATAGAACTTTAGAACTGGAAGGAAGCCCGGAGATCTCTATGTATGTATTCTGATTTTTTAATCTTTTATGGGTGAGGAATTTGTCTGGGACCCTCTTAAGGGAAGTGACCTGCCCAGGATTCATATACCTAGTAAGTAATACAGCCAAGGTTTTAACCCTGCTCTTTTCCCTCCAACTCTAGGATCCTGACTACTCACTCTATCAGGCATCCCATGACCTGACCTATGTCAGTGGAGGGAGTACCCGCACTGATGAAACTTCATATATTTAATAAAGTATTGGTTTAGTGTGGATATAGAATATCACTTTCCACAGCATTATTGACTATAAGATATAAGCTATTGACTGTAAACTCATGTCTGGTCAAGTGTACAGCACCTAGCAAAGTCCCACAAGAAATTAGGGATTGAATAAATGCTTGGAAATGATCACCAATGTTAAAAGGGTCTACTGGTGACCAGATCCCCTTAATTCAATATAATATAATATTTTATAATGCTTATAAGGTTTATAATATGTTGCAGATTTTCCATTATGCTTTAGAATGTGGACTATATTTGAAATGATTATTAACAGTTTAGAAAATATAATGCATAAGAAAAAGGTTAAAAAGTTGGAAATGTTGTTAACATGAAGAAGAGAGGGCTGAGGGAGTGATTTACTAAATTTTCATAAATAGCAAGATTTATTTTACAGAGGCCAGCAACCAGCTGTTCTCCATCTCTGTAAGAACAGACCAAGAGGAAATGGACTCAAAGCTATATTAGGAGGGATTTCGGTTAGACACAAAGAACCATCTCACAGTAAAGGTTGTTAAACTCTCAACTGATTATCAAGAGTGCTTGAGAAATCACTTTCCAAAGAGTTGTTTTAAACTCTGATAGTTAAATCAAGATGGAAAGAAACTTAGAGATCATCTAATCAAAACTCCTTAGTTAATAGGTGAGAAAACTGGCCCAGGGAAGTGGGTAAAATATATGTGAGTGTCTGGATAGACATGAATATATACATTTTATATATTATATGCATGTGTATATATACATATTATATACACATATATACTTATACACATTATACATGTATATGTATTATATGTATATATATACACACACACACATACATACACACATGGGATGTCAAAATGAGCAATGTATTTGTATTTTATGAAATTTACTTTTTTCTGGCTCTAATATTCTACATACCTTCAAACTTTATATATTTATGGACATTTATTCAAATATGCTTAAATGCTTTTTAAAAGCTCCTGGCAAAGTAAAGGTTCATCTCCTTTCATTAGATTAAATATTTTCATAATAACATATTTGGCTAAAATAATAGCATGTTGGAGCAATGCTAAATATTTCATGCTTTTTTTTTAGTGTACCATATCTGACCCAATAATTTTACATTACATTAGTATAAACATTCATCACTTATATGATATAACACCATGAACAATTGAAAGGTCCTAATAAAGTGACTGTGGAAAACATCTCACTGATCAGATTTTCCAAGGTACTTAATATCATTAACAGGAAACAATGAAGTGTAAGTGTTTAGAGTTTGAATTAGCTCCCTGTGAATACTAAAGAAAACCCTAGAATGTTCAAACAAGGATGATAAAATCATAATAGTGAAGCTCACATATGTGTTTGTATTACAAGTTGAAAAAGGCCCAGTTGATCTCTATTGGGATAATTGATCTAACAGTCAAAGCAGATTAAGGTTACACATCGGAAAAAGTCACCATTTTATTGTTTATAAGAAACTACGGATTTTAATGGGTTTGAGTATCTCAGCAATTATTCTCAACAGACAGGATGTAAAGCATAAAATCCTAAACCTGGTTGATTCATTGATAAATTTTAATGGCCACAAAAGTAAGCTACCACCACAGGAAGACTGTTATTAAACAAAATACACAGAACTCAACCATTCCTCCAGTTTGACGGTCTGGAAATGAACACACTTAAAATGGAAAATCCAAACAGAATGTCAAAAATGTACAATAAACACCATTAAACTCTATACCATTGCTATGAAAGGAATTATAAGGGCTGGGGAGCTAGGGTTGGGAAAGAGACAGTTTCATCCATATATGTGGGAAGTATATCCAACTTCACAAGTCTAAAGATGGTAGGGGAGAATAAGGAATAGAATAGAGCTAGGGAGCAAGAGAAAAATCTGACTTTCTGCTCTTCAAAGAAAAATAACACTGTAAGTACATGGTAGATTGTTGGACAATAAGATACATGGATTCAATGCTTCAGTTTAGCGAACAGTGCCACTTATAGAAAAGTCAGCCTCCAGGGGGTGAAACCAGGAAACACACAGATGGCCATGTCATAAATTCATGGCCTCCCTCTCAGATCTATCAACTACAAGTGGCCCCAGGGCATCAGAAGCCCAGTAAAAGGGTCACTTTTCCATCAAGAAATCAAGGACACATTAGAACTGGACAAACTGAGTGAATAATAACAAAGATAAAAGTGAGAAGATTGACAATTCCCCTTAATAAAAAAATTATATTTCATCAAGTGACTCCAACACAAACTAGGGGGATAAGAATCTTCTATAAAATCAGCATCATTTTGAAGAGTGAGAAACCAAAGATTAATAATGGTATAATAAAAACAACATAGGCAGTATTTGTATAATGCTTGAAGGCTTACAAACACTATGAGCTACAGCCATATGATTACATGTTCCTCCACATTTGGCCGTTCTTTTAGCCAGTCACCTCTTTACTGAGCCTTTGTGATTCCTATAATAGGGTGCTCCCCATAGACTGAAAATATTTGGATTGTCCAGGAACTTGGCAGATCTTCTCTTCCTTTATTGGTAATGTTAATACTTAAACTTCTAAATTATGAGACCTAGCCCACAAGCTCTGTTATTCAGATTGTGTAATATGTATTCATTTTGTGAAATAAACAGGAAGTGTTAGATTTTTCAAGTGAAATTAGCAAGTCATGTCCCATAGGTTAACTGCCTTTAAGTCCTATGAAAAGTTCTCAAAAGGAGTCTAGTAAAGAAAATCATTTGTTCCATTGCCAACTGATATTAGTCTTTTGTTTGTTAATTAAAAAAAAAAAGAATGAAGGTGAAGGGAAAGCTTCGCACATGTATGGGACTAGAAATGAACGATGCAGGGCAGGCCACTGTGTAATTCTCACATGGATCAGTGATCTCATCAGTGTGAACAACCTGTTCATGCCTGCCCATCCTGTGCAACTTGTCTTTCTTCCCATTGGTTTACTATAGGGGCCACCCAAGATGCTTTGGGCCTTTCTTTCCACTGACATGCAAGGATACCAGTGAAAAAAGTTGGCTGTCTCCCTGTTTCCCTTCACTCTTTCCACATGAGCCTCTCTCCTATCTGTTTAACCATACATTTCCCTGGGAATATCCTTTACTAGAGTTCTTCAAATTTCCTTTTCTTCCTACATTTTGTAGACTGCTTATATCCAGGATGTGCCTTCACACTGCCCTCTCTCTGTGTGATCTTTTTAAATTCCTCGAACAGTGTTGTGTTCCCTGTTGCATATTCATGTAATCTCATGAGTAGACTCTTTATATTAAAAAAAGAAGAGCCTCTGAAACAAAGGTAAAAACTCGTTTCCATCAAACTGAGTCACAGGTGTTCTACACATATGGAATAAAACTAGTAAAAATTATTTTCTGAAGGAGTGAAAAATGGAATGATAGAATCCTAGAGTTGGAAGGAATGTTAGTAGTAATTTACAATCCCATCCCTTTCAAAGCAGGAATTCCCTCAACAACAATCCTGATAAATGGCCACCCAATCAATCTTTGTTCAAATGCTGCAGCAATAGAGAATTCACATCTTCAACACGACCACTCATATTTTCAAACAACTTTAGTTTTTAATAAGGCTTTCTAATATTGAGCAAAGATCTGCCTCCTCAGAGCTTCTACCTAATATTCCTAGATATTTCCTCTGAAAGAACATAGAATAAGCCTAATCCTTCTCCTATTGAGTAGCCTTTGAAATATTTGAAGACAACAATCACATACATTGTAAATCTCCCATCCAAACATTCCTTGTTGTTTCAAGTATATTTCACACGACATGGTATAGATTCTCCTCACCTTCTTTGCTGTTCCTTGTAAAACAAGGCCCCCAGGCTATCTAACCAATGCAGAGTAGCACTATAATTCCTCCTTGTTCTGTACACTATGCTTATTTTTATTAAGGCACTTTTTAGAGCCACGTCATACCATTGACTTTATTTAACTTGCAGTGGACCAAAACCCCTAACTCTTTTCCACATGAAAAACACAGAAGTCAAGCTACATCTCCCCTATCATCTCCACGTGCTGCTTATGTTTGGATTGCAGTGCAGGATTTTACATTTATCCCAATGAAATTAATTCATTTCAAACTTTCCTCCCTTTCCCCAATAAGCCAATTTTGGCACTGAAATACTTTAAGAAGTAGCATGAGGCTACTTGAACTCTATATCTAGGATTCAAATTTTTGAAAAAAGGTTTACTGTAAGGAAATCTATCCATGATCCTCTATAGAAGGGGAAGGGATAGTCAAATTGTGTGAGAGAAAAATAAAAGGAATAAAAGCCTAAGAGCTACCCTGGTTATTACCCAATGTTCAAAGACCCAGAAGCCCTCCAACACATTGGTAGATCCTTTATAGAAGATTTATGGAAATCTATAAAGGAAAAGCAAATAGGCTGAAAGGGTGACCTCTATGCCATTAGAAAAATTACCTATATCAATGAGATAATGGATCCATTAAAGTTCTAAAATAAGTACAACATTATATAATCACATCACTTGTGTGTGTGTGTGTGTGTATGTGTATCAAAAATATAAAAAAAGTTACATTGACTCATGTATTCAGGAGGCTCAGGATTTCCTAATCTATGTTTTATCTATAAAGGACCCTGATTACTTTCTCTGATGATCTTTTATTGAATTTAAGTAGAAGAACCATATAAGCCTATTGAGCCTGAATTTCTGACGTCTTTCTTCAAAACTCAGGCTACATAGGAATTCCTTGATCTCAATCCTTGAGGAAACTTAACTGAAGCTGCTGGTATATACAAATGTATGTGGGGGAGGAGGGGTGCCTTAGAAACCACCAGGGAAAGGGGCAGGACTTAAAAAGTCACAGAAAATTTTTCTGAAAGTCCCCAGGGTTGCTAAAAATTAAACAAGGAGTATTTACCTCCCCATAACATGGTACTCTACACATAGAAGGGCCACTTGATAAATGTTTGTTGAACAAATATTGAATGTTATGGGGATCTTAAAGGCTCCACAACATGATGCACTTCCATACGAGATCCACTTCAACTTTAAGCACTGAAATTGAATGACTAAATTAAATAACCTATGAAAGGCACAGAAGCTATGCCCTTTTGGCTTTGCTGATTTGACAGTTTTATTTTAGGAAGTTGTTCAAAGCCTGTTGTTTTCTTTCTTTTCTCTCTGTCTCTCTGTTTCTCTCTGTCTCTCTTTCATGGGCAGTGAGGGTTGAGTGACTTGCCCAGGGTCACACAGCTAGTAAGTGTCAAGTGTCTGAGACAGGATTTGAACTCAGGTCCTCCTGAATCCAGGGCCAATGCTTTATCCACTGCGCCACCTAGCTCCCCCTGGCCTGTTGTTTTCTTAATGTTGTCTGTCTCAAATGGTAAATTTGTGGAGAGAGATGTTTCCTTAATTCTATCTATATAGCACCAAAGGCATCAGATTAAATGAGATAGCTGGCACAGTATACCTTCTTTGTAAAATTTAAAGTGTGATGTAAATGCCAATCCCTATTCCAAGTGTTATTAGAAGGCAGGTTCTTGATACTTTTTTATTTAATTGATATTTAATTGATTAATTTATTTGAGATGAAATGATTTACCTAAGATCATAGTATAAAATTAAGTCTCTCCTTCATGAATCCCGAGATGTCATCCTTTCCATTAAGCTAACCTGCCTCACTATGAATGAAATATTTTCAAATAAGAGAATGTATATAGATCTCAAAGCACTATGTAAATACCTATTTTAATAATTTGATCAATAATATTACATTTGTTAATTTATTAACAAAAGTATTTAATTTTTAAAATAAATTTCATCACAAAAGCACAATTATTAAATTCTTTTAATATGGATAATATTAAATAAGCCTTGTCTTTCCCCCCTTTACTCAGCAGTGCCATTGTGATCATTCTACTTAAATCTGAATAATACTGAAGATATATGGCAGAAAAACAGAATTCACTAAAAAGTCCTAGAAAAAAGTAACAGCATACATATTTAGCTACACACACACACACACACACACACACAGTTGTTTTAAATCACTTGTCACCAAATAGGCTAAAAATCTAGAAACAGTGACTGACTAGGAGTAGTCTGGATAAATTAAATATACAGATAATCTGAAAACCTCCTGTATGCCATTAGTGTCAACCTATTTTCCCACCAAATCTTTTACCAGAGCTGCTAACAAGTAGTAAAATTATTTTGCCGTTTTCCTGATCTCCTATTCCTGATCCTGCCAACCATCTGGTGGAGGCGCTAATGAGCAGGGAGATGGCCAAAGGGCAGGCAACAGGAGAGATGAGAAAAAGAATGGAGGGAACTGGATAATCTACAAACTGAATAATCAGTCCCCGGATAATACAGTTAGTTGTAGCAATAAAGCTTTTTTTTTTTTTAAAAAAAATTTTTACAACCATAATGTGCTTTACAACCATTAGTTATCTACGGGATATTCTTGCTCAACAGGGCAGTATTATTTTTCCTCATTTAAATAGAAGGAAAGGAAAAGATGGGCAAATTAACTACTTTGTCCAAAGGTATTCAGCTAGTCAGATAGTTCTTTAGTTCCAACTCTGAATATGCCCATTTTAACTTTGTGAAACATTACTTGATAGACAAAATGACCCTTATCAAATTTTTATTTCATTTAAATAAGAAATTTTAATTTCTTAATTACTTATCCATGCCCAATTATAAACAGAAATTTAAAATAGAGGTATGAATGGGGATAAATTAAAGTCTTAAAATGATATTTTACCATCCTTAAATATAACACAATAGTTCTCCCCACTATTGTAAAATATATTCACTGCTACCATTCAAATACTCAAATTCCATGAAGAAAACAATGATGTAAATTTTGCATACTATTTCCCTGAAAATAGTTAATAAATTTCAAAATGCTGGTGATTGTCAGCAAAGAGAAAGATAGATAAATAGATTCTTTGCCAGATTTGTATTGAAATGATGACATCGTAAAACAAACTGGGGCATTTATCTGAACTTGCTATCCAGCCACCAGTGACAAAAACAAAAACAAAACAAAACCTATTAGCTACTACATATTCTAATAAAATTATGGCTTTTAAAGACCACACAATTGTTGTGGTCATATGGCCTCCCTTCCAAAGCAGTCCTTGATGTGGTCTTTCCTTCATGAAAGACAACTGTTAGATATCAGTCAGCCCTTGTCAAATGAATTGGATTATAATTGGTGAGTAGTTTAACAACCCAGAATATTGTTCATTTTTTAAAGTTTTTCAAAACACGAACATTTAAGTGTTAAAAATTTAAACCAGATAAATTTTTACAAGAGTGCAATGAAAGCTAAATTAAATTCATACATCCAAAGTAGAATTTGTGTTTTCTTGTTTAAAATCCTAGTTCTAAGTGACTAATTTAGTACATGTATTAACAGACCATTTTTAAACACACACACACACACACACACTTAAAGATACTCTCCCCATAGGATTAGAGTTGAGTTTCCAAAGTTTTGTTTTATCACCAAGTTTTGTAAAGAGGAAAGCTGAGCATAAAAGGCTACTTCCACAATTCTGTACAGATCATATGCATTTAGGGAATTGGTATTTTAATCATTGTGTGGTTTACTGAGAAAGCCCTCGTGCTTTAAAGAAAACTCTACTTTTTCAAACATGTTTCTGTTCAGTTTCTAATGGGAAAATGGCTTCATCTTTACACACTCCACTACCATAGTTGCTTCTCTTTATATCAAAATTGTTTCTCCACTTGCAAATCTACTCTACTGCTACAATATCTGCAAGAAGTATCATTGGATAAGCTTTTTTGAAGGCTACAATTATGTCTGAGTTTAAATAATGTGGGTGTTCAATCAGAAAATGCTAGAAAAGCAGGAAAAGGTAAACAGCTGGGGGGAAAACAATAGAAATGAAAATCGAAGTATACTTTTAATGCTTCAGCCTCAAAATCAAGTTTTAAGTTTCTCCAAGAAAATGAAGCTTTAGACCTCTATGAGAAGAACCACACTGGTGACATTTTCAGGGCTTTTCAATCTAA
The DNA here is from genome assembly GCF_019393635.1 of Dromiciops gliroides. Taxonomy (NCBI): domain Eukaryota; kingdom Metazoa; phylum Chordata; class Mammalia; order Microbiotheria; family Microbiotheriidae; genus Dromiciops; species Dromiciops gliroides. The sequence goes on along the minus strand of NC_057865.1, from coordinate 236,436,196 downwards.
CTGGTTTGTAATGGATTTCATTATAATTTCTTATTCAGTCCCCTCTACCCATCCCTCAGACACTCAAGTGTCTGGACTTCTGCAAAATGGGAAAAACAAAAACTCCTTGTTGCCTTATCAAGAAACCTCACAAGTTGAACTACCACATAAAATTACATCACCCTCCTGTATCACCAGTTCTCAAATGAATGAAAGACAACTGACCCCCCCCAAAAGAGATGCTTGCTAATAAAAGTAATGGAAATGCATATTTTTAAATTGACATACAGTACACACCCATTCACCAAATAAAGGGAGAAGTGGTAGCTTGTGGAGGCAGCTGGGGTTTGCTAGTAACTTTATACTGACTAAAGTTAGGCTTCAGGCTATAGTCCTTTGGGTCAGTATCTGGGCTAACCATAGTATCTTCAATACTGATATTTTTTTCTATTAAAATCCACTAATCTTGATCTTAGGAGCATTTTCCTTCTAATGATAATTTCTTTCCCCGTAAAAAAAAGATAAGAAAATGCTCTGCACAAAGCATTGAAAAGCATCTCTTACTTCCATGTCTATTGCCTTGTTTTTCAGTTTAAAATACAAGTTGTTTTTGCAAAGCAGCATCTGATTATAACATTTTGATGGTTAAGCTAGACCACTATTTTCTTAATTTTACTCAATTAATTTTTCTCCTTGGCTATACTCAATAGAAGTATTTCCAAATATACTGCATCACTAACTAAAACACAAAAGAGAATTCCTTTTCCAGGCAAAGAAACTGAGAATTGCCAAGGTTAAATGCCTAATTTGAACCGGCAGAAGTTCTAGCTACTTACTGGAATTCTGTAGCAGTCTGCTAACCAGTCCATCTCTGAGTGTCCATATTGAAGGAAACAGCAAAACCACTGCTTTTCAGTTTGATGAACAACATATGACATAACATCTCTGCATGTACTAGAAAGGGTTGCAAACTTAGGAAAAATAATGGTCAGAGGTAAATGTTTCTCATCTTAATTCTAAGAGAAATTAAGCTTTTTGATGGTAACTGATAACTCTGGTTCAGTGATACTCAGTACAGATTTACTGAAGAAATGATAGAATATCTAGATACTTTATGGTAGAAGCTAGAAATGGAAAGAATATAAAGTTTGGGGCTTACCTTTGCCATTCTATCCAGATAGACCTGTTAATGATTTTAATGCAGTCTCATTCACTGCATTCTGAGGGAAGGATTGAAGGGAGTCCAACTCATTTTTTTTATTTTTATTTTTTTTAGTGAGGCAATTGGGGTTAAGTAACTTTCCCAGGGTCACACAGCTAGTAAGTGTTAAGTGTCTGAGACCAGATTTGAGCTCAGGTACTCCTGACTCCAGGGCCGGTGCTCTATCCACAGTACCACCTAGCTGCCGTGTTGTTGTTTTTTTAACAATATCATAAATATGCATGACAATAGACAATTGGCAAAACTATGCCGCACTTTCTTTACCCTACGAAAAATAATGTCTTATCTCAAACAGTTTATAATAGTAAAAACACTTTCTCTACTAATAAAAAGGTAATATGAGTTATATTTAGGGCATCAAAAGACTAGACTTGAAAGTCCATTCAAGAGAATTGGTAAAGAGAAGACCCATGAAAAAAATATCCTATGTGTTTCCTACCCACCCTATTACATTAAACCATTACTGCATGCAATTTATAGGATACACACACACACACACACACACACACACACACACACACACACACATATATATATATATATATATATATATATATATAGTGAGGCAATGAGGATTAAGTGACTTGCCCAGAGTCACACAGCTAGTAAGTGTCAAGTGTCTGAGGCTGGATTTGAACTCAGGTCTTCCTGAATCCAGGGCTGGTGCTCTATCTATTGTGCCACCTAGCTGCCCCATAGGATATATTTTAAAAAGCAAATGGGTTTAATAAGCATTGCAAGAATAAAAAGGGAAAACATTGTTTTCCAAACCATGAGCCTAGTCAATCCAGTGACTTTAAAATATATACCTCTAATTCAAGGAAAAAAGCAAATGACACTATTGGAAAGAATTAAACATACTAGAAAATACAAGGCTGTTTCTACGGAAAACTCAATAATTTACTTCTTCAGAGAAAGTTTTTCACCAAAGGATTTCACTGAATTTAAACTCTCACTATTACTGGCACCATTTTCTTGACAATATAAAAAGTACAAACCAGAAGTACTAAGATCTATAAAGAAATGTGCACAATTTCCTTTTATTTCCTCTACTATGTACGGGGAAAAAATCTTCAAGGACCAAAACTGAGATTTTTCAATAATCTACAACACAATTCTTTTCCACTCTGAGCAAACTAAAGCTAGCAGCCATACCTTAGTGAAGTCAATAAGAAGGATGGCTCAGATGTTGTTACAAAGTCTTGCAACACAAGCCTTTCAATGATATATAAAATCTTTGATATCTCCACCCAGCATGAAGATCAGAAAAGCCAAGATTTCAGAGGCATGGGATCTTTATGTCCAAGATATCAGAATTTTATTTTTGTAAAACAAATTACTCCTTGTTTTGCTTCTCAGAAAGTTGCAAAATAAAGAGGCAAGAGAATACAGCCATTAAGAAATTAATAATATAAGTAAAACAAAAAATAGGCAGAAACTGCCTATAGAAAAAAGACAGCATTTAAGTGGAAAAAGGAAAAACAGGATGCATGAAGAAAATCATGAAAAAGTCAGTACAAAATACATTGTGCATTATATCTTCTTCTTTATTAAGTGATGGACCTTCTGACCCTTTTAAGTGAAGTCCTCCTTAATGTCATCAGAAAGATGAAAAAATGGAGATAAGGGAAACAGCAACTAGAAAATAATACAGGTATCTGAAGGGAAAAATCAGCTTGTACAATCTTCAATGAGCTGAATGACTTTTGAGTTTCACAGACTAGAAATCTGCATATAGTCATAAAACAAATGGTACTTAAATATGTAGCAGCTTTCTCTAAAATAAGCAACACTAGAAAGTAATGTCTTGTTCAAAGAAAATTTAAAAAAATACAGACCTCAGAGAAAATAAGATGTATCTAAAATAAAGCTTTACAGGCCAAAAAAGTCTCAAAATTATAACCATACTATTGGACTTTTATCAGCATTGAAAAATCAAACTACTGTATTTCCTATTGTTCCCTTAACTTTTGTGGGTTACTGAATGACCAAGTTATCTATCTCATTGTTATTCTGTTTTGAATGAAGAGTGGAAGTTTCTTTCGTGTTGATAAGATATAAAAGTTATAAATCCCCCCCCAAAAAAATGTGTCTTTAGTACTACTAGAATATAAAGGTAAGAAGTTTATCTGTGATACTTTTTCTTTTGCCTTCATTACATTTATTGTCATCATATTACATATATTAAAGAAAATAAGAGACAAATCCAGATAAATCCATGTAAAAAAATGGTATATCTCCTCCCACTGCCAACTGTCCAACATACACAAGATAATGAAGAGAGTTCTCTCTAAGAAGTCAAAAGATGAGGAAATAGAACTGGAATTTTATTACTTACCCATTTCCTGGGTCGGCCTCTTGGTCGTTTTTCTCCAGTGGCTTCTGCTTTCTGGGGGGAAAAGGATGAAATCCAAGTAAATGGTTAACATCCTGGCACTGTTTAGTAGTATTTGGACATGTGACATGTTTTCCAGTGTTATTCTATGTTCAGTGATGAGTTGAATGGCTAGTTCAAAAGCTCTTTGTTTTCTGCCCCAATACTTATCTTTGAATAAATTCCAGTTACCCTCATTTGAAAAGAAAGTGCTCAAAAGAGACTTGAACCTCTGTTATGAAATATAAAGACTATAGTCTTCCCCAAAGGAAATTAAAAGAAGTAAAAGTAATTGAGCATACACTACTTGGTTCTCATTTCTCAATCCATCATGAAAAGTTTTCTCCTTCAAATCTTTGATTGGATCATTTATAAGATCAAATATTTCTTGTCTTCAAAATGGTTTCTTCCAGTCTCAACTGAACAAACCATAGTTTTAAAAAAAACATATAAAAATATAGTTTACATATATTATACATATAGTAGACTAGTAGTATTTAGGCATATGATATGAATATATAAGTGGACATGCAACGCAAATATGTATAATGTACTTGTATGCTTGTGTGCATATATACACATTTATATGGAGGGGGAGATAAAGAGAGAGAAAGAGAGAGAAAAAGAGAGACACAGAGAGAAAAAGCATGGTATAGTAGTAGATTAAGTTTTGAATTTGGAGTTGGGAAGGCATGTTGAAATTCTTACTCTAGTGTTGACTACATTTCTTCTTTGAATTTCAGTTTCCTCATCTGTAAAATGGGAATATTATACCTCTAGCACCTATTTCACTGTGTTATTTTGAGGCTCAGGTGACATATTGTATGTAGTGTATTTTATAAAGCACTCTGTAAATTATTGCTATTTTTGTTAATGCATGAGCATTTCTTTCAAAAGGTAAATGCTCTTGAAACAGTATGAGGTATGTTTTTGTATTCCTTGCCAATGTAATCTACCCAATTGAGATTCTAAAGACCCAGGTATAAAGAAAAAACCAAGTAATCAATTTCCTTGACAGGAAAATTGTTATTTCCTAAGACAGGAACACAACAGGATCCTAGTAAATGCTTGCTTGTTAAAGCAGTGACTCTAATATCATCAGCAGTCTTTGTTGTTCAGCCAAGTCTGACTTTTCATGATCCCATTTAGGGTTTTCTTGGCAAAGATATTAAAGTGGTTTTCCATTTCCTTCTTCAGCTTATTTTATAGGTGAGAAAACTGAGGCAAACAAGGTTCAGTGACTTGCCCAGGGTCACCCAGCTGGTAAGTGTCTGAGGCTTGCTTTGAAATCAGGTCTTCTTGACTCTAGACCTGGCACTCTATCCCCTGGACCACCTATCTGCCTTAATTAGCAGTCTTATTGTCATCTGTTATTCCATACGATTCTGAAATTTAAGCATAAGCACTTGAAGAGAACTTGCCTTTTTTTTTTTATAGATCACCTTCCTAGTATCATATTAGAGCTAAAAGGGAGCCTAGACCAAGAGCTAGAAAGGCTCCCCATTAATTTATTTTATTTTATTTTATTTTTTGGTGAGGCAATTGGGGTTAAGTGACTTGCCCAGGGTCATACAGCTAGTAAGTGTTAAGTGTCTGAGGCCAGATTTGAACTCAGGTCCTCCTGAATCCAGGGCCAGTGCTCTATCTACTGCATCACCTAGCTGCCCCTCCCCATTTATTTTATTTATTATTAATTTTTTTTGGTAAGGCAATTGGGGTCAAGTGACTTGCCCAGGGTCACACAGCTAGTAAGTGTCAAGTGTCTGAGGCCGGATTTGAACTCAGGTCCTCCTGAATCCAGGGCTGGTGCTTTATCCACTGCACCACCTAGCTGCCCCTCCTCCCCATTTATTTTTAAAAGATACAGAAAATGAGTTCCTCCAAAGTAAAGTCTTTGGGACTGACAGAACTGAGAGGAGAACCCTGGACCTCTATCTTTGACAATAGTTTGACTTTACCATGCCCTTGTCTTGACTGGTTTCCCAACAGGTACAATATTATTTGGGGATTACTAAAGGAAAATGTAGAGGTTACCAAACCATTTTTGAACTGCAGCAGAACCAGCTGGCCTCCTTTGCTTCTGTTCATTATGTCAAACCTGTAAATATGGTAGGGATAAATTTAGGCCAAAAAGAAGCTGGAGACAGAGAAGAGCAAGGTCTTGTGGCCTGGCTAATAGAAGTAGAAGAAGAACTAAGACCAAATAAGAATTCTTCTGCCTGAGGGCTACTAAGACAAAGACCTCAGCTTTGGCTCTGGAGTCTGTCTACATATATTTTTAATTGCCTTGTCATTTTCAGGATGCCCTTGGATTGTATTCCTGAGCAATCTCTCTATGTATACATCATTTCAATCTATAGAATCAAAGGTATCAATGTCTGTTTGTGCTCTAGATTTTGCAACTCTTACTCTCCCAACCCAGTTTCCTACCTTTAAAACTTGCTAAAGATACAGGGACTAGGTCCCCCAGGGGCCAGCTAGGTGGTACACCTGATAAGAGCACTGAGCCTGGGGTTAGAAAGACCCAAATTCAAATCTGACCACAGACACTTACTGTGTGTTGCTGTTGTTGTTAGGTCACGTACACCTTTCATGATTGCTCATGGGGTTTTCTTGACAAAGATACTGGCATGCTTTGCCTTTTCCTTTCCCAGCTCATTTTACAGATGAAGAAACTGCGGCAAACAGTGTTAAGTGACTTGCCCAGGGTCACACAGCTCATGTCCGAGGCCAGATTTGAACTTAGGTCTTCCCGACTCCAGGCTCATCACTCTATGCCCTGTGCCATCTACCCACCCTTATTTCCTATGTGACTTTGGGCAAATCACTTAACCTCTGTTTGCTTCAGTTTCCTCATCTGTAAAATGGGGACAATGGTACTTAACTCCCAGATTTATTGTAAGGATGAAACGAGATCATATTTGTAAAGTGCTTAGCACGTTACCTAGCACATCATAGGTGCTGTAAAAATGTTAAGTTATCATCATTATTATTATGACTCAAGACCTTTTCATGACTTCACATACATGGATACAGAACTTCCAGGAAAGAAGCCTGAAGGCAGTTGCCTGGGGCTATATGAGGCTCTTACCAAGACATTAATTGCTGTAACTTAGGAAAGTTAAAGATGGGAGGCACTTGGATAAGTTAGTCCTGTAGAGTTCAGATGTCTAAGTATCACCAAATTTATGATTTTAAATATAATATTTCATATTTTAGTTACATTCCCAATATTTGTAGTTCTTGGGAACCATGATGTTGTCAGACCATGCTCTCTGATAGGATTTCCTCTGATCAGATTTCCAATTTTTCCAAATTTACTGTACTATTGACCAAAACTAAATTAACTTGAGACACATGGTAACACATGCATCCAAGCACTTAAGGCAAAGTATTAACTGGAGGAAGAAAACTTTCTCCTAGACAAATGTTTCTTCCACTTGGTATCTCTAATACCTAAATCAATCATAGCTCTCAGATCAAAGAGAATCTAACTTAATGTTACATCTGCATCACAGTCTTGGTATCATTTTCAAATAGTAACAGCTCTTCCATATGTCTAGAATATCTCCCCAAAATCATAATGCAAGAAGCTTATGAACATAGCACCAATATAAAAAAAAACACCCTATGAGCTAAAATGTAAAACACAAACCTTATTGTCATCAATTTAAGCTGATTAACATTAATCCAGTTGAATGCACTTCCAAATTATCTACAGAGAAAAATACCCTGTGCTATCAGTTTTAATTTCATAGCCATGAAGTAGATTTGCCAATTACGATAACAGATCAATTATGCCATGAATAATAATTATCCCCACTTATTTTATCAAACCTAATATAAATCCAAATCTTCAATCCCTCAAGCTTGCTCTTTGATTCTAGATACTTTTCCAAATCCATGAGAATGCCAGCATCTGTGAAATATCGTTAGAAAATCATAAGCAATCTCAAATCTAACTCCAGTTCCCTGGGGAGGAATTGCCTCTTTTAAGACAGACTCTAGTCCCAGGAATCTTCTATAAAATCAATTTCCCATGGCAAATTCATATTCTCATTCTCTCTCTCTCTCTCTCTCTCTCTCCCCTCCCTCCCTCCTGCCCTGTTCCTCTCCCCCGCCCTCTCCCTCTCCTTCTCTCCTTCTCTCCCTCCCTCCCTCCCTCCCTCCTCCTCACCCCCTCAGGTCTATTCTTTGCAATAGGCCCTCAATTTTCTCCACTGGCCTTTTGACTCTGGAACTCTTTCAATTCTTTGAATACAGTGTGAGATTTTTTTTTTTAAAGCAGTGATTCAGATGGTTTTCCCCTTATAAGTGAGGCATCCTGTATTCATAACAAGAAGCAAAAATTGACATTCTCTATGATGCTGAGCAATTAGTAATGTCTATTAGACTTCCCCAAAGCCTTTCTACATGTGCATATATACTTTTCTAAATACAGATTGTTGTTCAGTTGTTTTCAGTTGTGTCCAACTCCGTGACCCCCTTGTGGGGCAAAAATACGAGAGTGGTTTGCCAGTTCCTTCTCTAGTTCATTTTACCAGTGAGAAAACTGAGACAAGTGTCCAGGGTCACACAACTAGTAAGTGTCTGAGGCTGAATTTGAATTCAGGGTGTCCTGGTGTTCTATCCACTGTGCCACCTAGCTGTCCCTAGAACGTTGGACACTAGGTGATATATTTTTTTAAACCAAAGAAATTCATGAGGATTATCTGCCCTCATTAAGGAAATCAGGGATCCTTGATTACCAAAGTAAAAATAAAGAAAGCCATGTAAATCATGTTAAACAAATGAGAATTCATGCAGGAAGTTCAGGCATCATGAAATCAGAATAGTACCACTCTGTATCTGTCACCTTAGGGTTATTTCCTCACCACCATAATGTATCAGAGTAAAACTTCAGTGACTGTTTCTTGATTATTAATCATCTTTTTTATTATATTATGTTAAAGAAATGCTTATTTTATTCCATAAATTTAAAATAAAATAATAATTTTTAATGGTTAGTGATCCTGGACCAATGGGCATTAGAATCACTTTGTTGAACTCTCCATGAAACAAAATGAGATTTTTCTTTTAATTTTGGAATGTCTGTGTTTTTTCATTTAAATTAATTTTTAATTAAAAAAAAACCAAACTATTGACTCCCCAGACAAAAATCTCCTACTATAGCTGTCTTTGAGGTTTTGTAAAGTAAGTAAAATGATGATCTACAAACTCATACATCTGCACATTTAACTTCTACCACAAGTAATTATTTTCCAATGTCATAGTCTATACCAACTGGACCAATTTCCTAGGGCAAGAGGACAACTTAGTAGCTTTTTACCTTTTCCTCTATTCTTATGTTTTGAAACTGGGGTCTACTGTGTGGAGTTCTTTTGGTGACAGTAGCTTTTGACTGTCCAAAAGCATGTTCCTATGTAGACATAAGATGTAGACTTAAAAGTCAAGTGTGAATTCAACCTGGTAGGAAAACAGACACTTCAAAGAAAGCTGATTCATACCCATATATAAGCCTTTGAAAAACTTGATGTCATTACAGGTTAAGACACTGATTGACAAATTTTCTTTGAAGCCAATTCATTTTATATCAGGCTATATACAATGTATGTGGCTTTTAAAAAAGGAATCATTTAGTAAGTCTTTTGACTAATGCCCACTAAGTTACAAGCATGAATTAAAGTTCTTGAGAGAGAAATAATATCTGATTTAATCTACCAAAGCAATTGTCAGATTACATAATTTACCCAGTGACTAATTCCACTGATATGTGCACTCAGGCACCTGCTTTGTGATGTCTAGGTTCCAGGACTAAATGTATTATGGGAGCTGTAGTATGTGGTTGTTATCTTTCAAGGGCCATAAAGAGAATCATAGAATTACAGATGATTTTATCCTGGTATGCCTGAATCCATGTAATAACTGAACTGTGCTATGAAAGGGCTTCAATGTATTTTAGAGTAAGAGAAAGCAAACCCTACAAAGAGAGGACCTGACCTGGGAAGTACCAAGGCCAGACTTTTTTTATCTGGGCAAATATGATGACTTCTAAGTGAGAATCTTATTGACAATGAACCTATTCAGAAATAAAACACACCGCTAACTAGAGGGCAAAATACCATGATTATCACTCAGACTTGTTAAAAAAGCAAACTTGCTCTTTAGTAGTTCAGAGCAATGTTACATGTAAATGGAAACTCTCTCCTGAGACTACTTCTTAAAGCAGTACTTTAGCTATCTTCTATGGCTAACTCTTTTAGAAGTTTGAAACTTTTATTCTCTCTTTTTTTCTATCTAAGTTGTACATGGGCCACCAAAAATACTAGTATTTACAAACAGACATGCCTGGAAATCTAACTGATCATAATACTAGCTCTTGTATTTATTGCTACATTGAATGCTTCCCAAGATTTTACTTTTCAAGAAAGGGGAGATAAATGATGTTCTTTGCTATCAACTTAATCTATATCCCTAACCTCTCATTTAATTTCATTTAATTCTGTGATACTGATTTCTTCTGTTGAAAGGGAAATGGAAATTTTGCCTCTTAAAGTATCATTTTTAGGAAAGTTTTAGAACTCTTCTGCAGATGCCCACAGGCTTTACAAATCTTTCCCCTTCATTCATCTCTTTCTTCATGTTTTTATCTATTATTTCTTTTTGTTTTACACTTCAAAATTTAATGCTTTTGAAAGCAAGTCTGGGGGACAGGGACTTACTTACAAATGAAATGGCAATGCATTATACTGGAATATATTACAAATGACAATACAGTATACTAGATGCAATACATTATGCTGGAATGACAATGTATTATACTGGAATAAATTTTTGAAATCTAGATTCTAAGATATGATGTGCATTAAGCAATAGGTCAAGTAACAAAATAGACTTTCTCACAAGTTTTTCTTTAATGTGTAATTATTTGAAATAATGTTACTAATATCTTTGATCATCATATTGTTAGAATTTCCAATCTTATTCTCCCCTTGGAGTGATAGAGATTGTTTAACATGGAATGGAAACTTTGAGATTATCTGGTCAAAAGTTTTGATTTCTTAGATTAGGAAATTTATAATCTCAGGAAACACAATACATTGACAATTCTGGAAAGACAAACACTGAAAGACTTAAGTATTCTAATCAATGTATTGACCAACCATGGTTCCTGGGACCCAGAATGAAGCATGGTGCCCACCTCCCGATAGAAAGGTGATGAACTCAAGATTCAAAAGGAGACTTACATTTTGGAATGTGGCCACTGTGAGAAGTGTAATACATGATTATGCATATTAATTACAAGCATTTTCTTTCTCTTTTCTTCAAGGAACAGAGGGAGGGAAAGAAAAGAAACTCTCATTAACTGAATGCTAAAATAAAATAAAACCTCTAAAAAAAAAACACCAAGCAGTACACTTTCTGTTCTTACATAGGAAGAAAAGCAGCCCAGGGTGCTGATAACCCACTCTTAGCTCCTGTAAACTTACAGAGAACTACATCCCAAATCCTAACCTGAAATTCAAAGACATAATAAGAATACTTACTTATATATCTCTTATCACATATTTTCTCAAGTTAAAGCTTCTCCTATAATTTCATATCTTAAAATATTAGATTTCTAAACAGAGAGATGTTAGAAGGAAATAATAGGAGAAAAAAAGAATTTCTAGTGCGGAAATATAATAGTCAAAATGAAAGCATTTCTGGGGCAGCTAGGTGGCGCAGTGGATAAAGCGCCAGCCCTGGATTCAGGAGGACCTGAGTTCAAATCCAGCCTCAAACACGTGACACTTAACTAGTTGTGTGACCCTGGGCAAGTCACTTAACCTTCATTGCCCCACCAAAAAAAAAATGAAAGCATTTCTGCAATGACAACAAAGATCATATTCAAAGGCAGTTCCAGTAGAAAAGTCTACAAAGAGTTTTTCTTCCTCAGGTAATCATTTCAAAATATAAAAAGCCTAATTTACCTATTAAAGCAAAAGATTACTCTAACCAGAAAATCAGTATTGAGTGGATCCTTGTTTTAAACATGTTAGATACCATTTTTATTGCTCTTGCTAACCATTTCCATTCCTAGTCTTATCCTTCCCACTACCTACCCACTAGATCAACTCAACTTCTCAACATAATTTAAATCTCAATATAATTTAAATATGTTACTTAAGTCTTTATGTCAGAGAAAATTATCCAGTATATCTTTTGTGATATAAATTTGGAGAATATCTTACCATTCCTTACATTTTATAGCTAATGTTTTTAAAATGTTGTCAGCTTTCAGTATAAAAAAGTTTACATCTCATCATCTAACATGGTGCAGATATATATATACACATACATACACATATATGTATCTATATACACATACACACATATACATATATATGAGTTCATCACATAAATATCAATATATCATCAAAATCAAATCAAATTTAATCTTGGGTAAGAAAAGAGAAAGGCAAAATTGAGAAGGATCAAAAAAGAGGAAAGATGATGAGAATTCAAATTTTAACCCACTTCCTCTATTTTCCACCTTTTTCTTTTAAAACAAAAATAGTGAATAACAATGGCATTTCTCAAAGGCAACTTTCTAAGCAGAGCCCCTGAGATTAGCATGTAACTAGTGGAATGTTCACACCACACCAGGATAAACCAAATAGAAGTATCATTTAAAAACCTGGAGGGGGACATTTAGACAAAAACCAGTCAAAAATACAGTTAATGCTCCATTTAATGAGTCATTGTTCACCATTAGCTCCTTCCTAACAGGAAAGAGATCCATGGCTGATAACATGGAACCAAGGACAGACAGTCCAGTGGAATTTGCATGGCCCATTACCACCCATGCAGTTCTAAGAGGGCTCTGAAACAGCATTAAGTCTATTAACAAAGACAAGACCACAGGTATGAATAATTTAACTGACATAAAATGCTCTTTGGCATTGCTCTCTTGTCAAGTAAGAACCCAAATGCAACATAATCGCAATCTTGTATACCCTATCTCCTCTGCAAAATGATCTGCTGAGACCTCAAGATAAAAATGTATCAGTAGTATAGGTCAGGAAGAGTAATTGATAGCTCTCAGAAAAGAGGCTGCTGTCCACTCTAGTGAAGACAAATAGAGCAACAGGGCTTTCCCCAACTAGTTCCTTTCTAAAACAAGGATAATGCATTTGTTTCTTTCTTAGTTTGAACATAATCTCTAAGAGAAACTGACGTGGGGCAAAGATGACATCAACTAGAGTTGGTGGTAGACGTACCTACATTCTCAGAGAGGAGTCATTATGAAACAATTATGCAAATAGTTTATGCCAAAATGTTCCCTTTGGGGCCTTTAGTGATCTGTAACTGGCTAAATTCTGGCCTTTTCCTTGGAATTGTAGAGAGAGATATGGAGATCCCCCAGTATAAGACTACCATACTCTATACTTTCTGGATGACTAAAACTAAAACTCTTGATAGCATAGCAACTATATTTGGGGGAAGAGCAGAATTATCATAAACTCTAATTAATCTTCCTTGAATTTACCAACAAACAAGATTCTGGCTTCTCCCTTTTGATGCTTGTTTCCCGATATTTTGAAATGTCCCCTGACTATAGTCATTAAATAGATTTTAAGGTTTGTCTTAAGTGACCAGTTAGGAAGAAAAAAAGTCTGTCCTCCTAAAATGGTTGTGAAGTATTGGTGATAATCTGTAAAATACAGTTGGCAGTTCAAGGTATAGAATTAGTGTGGAATGAATAAGAACAAGAAGCAAAAGCCTAACTTTCTAGTGTGCAATTGATATTTGGGTTTAGTCTACACTAGCATGGTGAGGTGAGGTTGTAGGAAGCTGTCCAGACAATTCAAGGGGAGGGGGGAAAGGAAGGGGATAAGCATTTATATAGCACCTACTATGTGCCAAGCACTATGCTGACTGAGCACAAAAGACAAAAAGCATACATTTTACCTGGATAAGCATGGCTTCCATTCTCCATTGTGCTTAGAAGAATAGAGTTGGCTAAAATATCAAAGTCCTATTGGTTTCTCTCACCTTGAGTCCTCCCGAACATTTAACTTCTCTCCAATTAAAATGTAATTCAACCTTAGGCAAAGATTTTCAAAAGTACTGGAGTAATCATCAGCTTTTGATCTAAAAAATATTCATTTATTCACTAAATATTTTAAAGTGACCTATCTGACATTCTTTATTGTGATTAAAAAGTAACCCTCCTCCCCCCGTCCCTGAAAAAACAACCCAACAACCTTCTGAAGAACATTGCTTTCTTCATCCTAAACAAGGGAAACCTTATGTATTTCTATAAAGTACAAACATGAGAGGCACAGAAAAGTTATAAAGGAATTGGGAGAAAAGCTAATGAAAACCAATTCCCTCAATCTAAAAAATGGAAACCAAAACAAAAGGTTAAAAGCAACATTTTTGTTGGTTATTTATCATTTTTTTAAAAAGGAAAACAATCAGTTTTCATCATTTTTCATTTGATTAATTTGAAACAGTACCAAAATGAAATTTGTTCAGGAGAAAATTCTGATCCCTCATTTGAGAGATATCAGCATCCTGTAAACTGGCCCACATCTAGTCTAGACACACCTAGGCCTTTTCTTTTCCTTCATTAAAAACAAAAAAAAAACAACAACAGGATATCAGTTGTTCTTTTCTCTCTTCCCCCCAGTAGTCAAAATTATAAGTTGTATTTGTTTGTTTCTGAACAAGTTTTATTTGTTATGCTTAAGCCAATTTTTATATGTGCCTGACCTGAAATTATAGTAATTGCTACTTTATGGGTTGTCCAATTGGTCTTGCAACATTCTGCATGCATTGTCAAGTTTCACATTGCTAATTTCCTAACAAGAACAGTTTGTTTTCAAATGCCCCAAGGCCAGTTTACTAAATCCAACCAAACACAATCTCCACAAGTAGAGAAACATCATGCCCCAAGAAATTTTAAACACAACACAATCACAATTCTAGTGTAAGCTTTTCTTTGACCAATTTAAGGGCATTTGCAGTTGACAATATAATAATAATAATTTTTAAGTTTGTGTGGTTGTTAAAGTCTCCTATCAGTTTTTGTGATTTGTTTTTTAAGATGATGTGCAATAGTTCACGAAAGAATACCCAATTAGCTAAACATAGAGTCTTGTATTAGCCTCTATGAATTCTAGTGGTCTATCCATACCTTGCATGGTATGAACTCTTCCTGTGTATTTCAATGGATTTACTTGGAAATATACAACTATTCTTCAAGAAAGTTTGGTTCCATATGTTTAGCAACTAAGTACCTCTGCAAAGGATCTGACAAAATTAATGAATACTATTTTTAAAAGCCAGTAAGAAACTTAAGTTTCAGCATCATGATTCATTATTTTACAAATTGCAAGGAAATATTTCCTCCAATGAAAGCTTAATTTGTGAGATCAAGGGAAAATAAGACAACCTGTAGGCAAGTTTTCTGAATCACCTTTATGACTAGAATTCTCATAGGTGAGTTATGTGGAATAATTTTGTAAATTGGATTCATAGTAAAAAATGACAAGATTTAAGGGAAGGGGTACTCTCTTTAGAAAAGAAAAAGGTGCATTTGGAGACATGTTTCAATTCTGAAAATTTCACTCACTCCTCTAGACATCTGTAGATTAACCAAAGGTTGATGAATAGAGCACAGGATGCATGCCCATTTTACAAGGCCTGTCATGAAAGAAACTAAAAGCAAGTCAGACATAACTCAGGAGCACAGACAGTACTGTTTTGTTAGTGTGTTTTTTAAAAAGTCAAATGAGGCACATGTCTCTTGGTTTTCTTTTTAAACAGGGTTTGAGTTTTCTTAGTTATCAGGTGAATACTTCCAATTCAAAAAGGTGAAATAACCATTTTTTAAAATCCCACTTTGATTCCAGTTTATTTGTGAATAAAAACTGCCCCTCCCTCCATTGAACTTTAAAATCACTCATGTAGGAAAAAATTGTAAAGATTTCCTGGAAAACTTCACAATGATTTAAAAAAAATACACTTTTACTTCAAAATTTAAGCCTTTATCATAAATACAGCAAGGTATAGCATCCCATTTCATTGGACTTGTTTATAAAATTAGAGGTTTTTGTTTAAAAAGGTTTTTTTCTAAAATTAATTTTTATTAATTCAATGTCAAGTAAAATGTAACTAACAGAAAAATCAACTCCTTCAAATAACCAAGTTTTTCCTTCTTAGTTTTCAACATAAAATATGAGAACTTGCACTGTCAGTCACTTCCAGATCTATTGATTAAAACATGGCTCACTCCTTCTCTAAATTCTGGGAAACAAATGTGGATTTAAACACACATACTATAAATACGATCTCTCAACTAGCTATTCAAAACAGTTAAAAATAAAACAGACGTGAAACCATATTCACCCCCTCAATAACTTAATATTTATCATGAGTTGCTATGGAAATGTATAACATTGAAACTATCACATATGACTTGGTCAATGCCCACAGGCACAAAGTAAACCACACAGAAAAATTAACCACATTTACATGAGTCCCTAGTTCGTTTCCAACACACACACACACACACACACACACACACACACACACACACACACACACAAACTCTTCAGGGATCTACTGGAAATGGATAACTATACCAAGTATCATGATTTATTCCTAAATATATTGAGCTTTTAAAATTTTTAACCACTTTTCAAACCTTTAAGTTAAGAGACTAGTATTGACCTTTTAGTGTTACATGCTACAGAAACTTGACTCGTGTATTTATTTTCAAGGCTTCATACAACTTTTTCTGTTCACCAAAAGTTCTCCGACATGCAGTGCAATAGCATGGACTCTAATACATAACCTTTGCAAATCATACTCAGCCAATGGGAAGAAACTGTTGTTTGAACTTGTCTTTTAGTGTTTATAAAGAGAGATCCTGAATCTTAGACTTGACTGGCTTCTGCAAAGAACTACATCACAAATTATTAAATGGACTTCTGAAGTGCAGCAAATTGTATTTGTTAAAATCTGTTGAAATTGTTAAAGTGCCCAATTATGAATTAAAGCAAAAAAAAATTAAGCTCTTTGAAATAGATTATCCAACAATATCCATTGTAAGTCACAGTGGTTGTAACTCACAATCAGTTTACATTACCATCACATTTTAAAGCTGTAAATTTCAAGAAATGCACTTATTTCCATCAACACATAATTGGATTTACTTTGAATTACCACATGTTTGACAAAGCACTTAGCTTTAATAGAGGGATTTGGTTTGAAGTGGTATTGTAAATAAGGACACAGGAAATGAATCTTCATTTCTTCATGAGAAAAAAAAATTAAATTCCACGACTAGGCAAAATGTTTAATTTGGTTTTTTTTTAACTCCCTTCATTAACATAGATCTCAATAATCACACTGAAATATTTTCTTCTCTCCTTTGACATTGTACACTACTGTGTTTTTTGCCTTTTGCATGGAGATAGATAGATAGATAGATAGATAGATAGATAGATAGATAGATAGATAGATAGATAGATAGATAGTCTTCATGTGTTTTGTCTTTAGCAACTTCCTGGGGGGAAAAGGTTAACTCTCATCTTACATCTTACAAATGTAAAACCTGAGAAATGTATCTTGAGTTGTCCAAATGGAACAAATCCTCAGGTTTGGACCTTGAATGATTAAGATGACAAGGAAGCTGTTGCTGCTGAGAAAATGGTTGTGTTGGGAAATCTTTCCCTAGAAATCTCACCTTTTGGGCAGCTTTTGAGGGGCTCTTGTTTTTGCTTCCTTTAGGTCTTCCTCTGGGCCTTTTAGGAGAGGGCTCACCTGTAGGCTCCTAAACACAGAGGAAGAAAAAACAACATACTATTGTGGCAACAAAGTCTAAAGTAAATTTTCCCTCCAACTCAATTATGAGCCTGAACTGCTCAACTGAACTTTTAGACCACATGCAGTTCATGTGTAAATGAATAATGCTACAGAGTTTACAGAAAGAGGAAATAACTATACCTTGAACCTAAGTGTTCAAAGAGGAAATTCTGCTTTGCATATGAAAACAAGACGTCATTTCAACTCTAAAAGTTAACAAAGGAATGACATGGTGGCATGTCCTAAGTGTTTTAATATGTTGATTTCTCACAGTCCTGCCTTGGGAACCCTTGAAAATGAAATCATTTAACATGAATATCAGTAACCAATTTTACATACCGTTATCAATAACAGCAAGATGTAGCCCATTTTATAACCCTATTCTGGAAAACTGAAAGGCAATGTGTAGTCAGGTTTTTCTTAAAGATTACAAACTAGTTGTTTTCATACTTCTAACTTACATTCATACTATTTTCACTACAATCAAATGTGCACATTCACTGGGAAGGAATGGAGCAATTAGCTAGATTTTTTTCAGGTCAAAATAATCCTTTTTCTTAAAAGGTCTAGATAATTAAGGCAGTTTGTGTGGGGGTGGGGTGGGTGGATGGATGTTTGAAATATCAGAATAGTTGCTTCAATTCTTCATTTCCTTCGGTTAGTTGACAGTTTTTTTTTAACCTAAGTGTCTTTTGTTAGAAAGCAAACAACACATTTTCTTTTGGAAATTTTCCTCCTAGGCAATTCCTTAAGGACATAGTTTGAAGAGTAGGAATTGTGAGACAAAAAGGGGCCTGGGATACCATGGGATTAAAAAAAACAACAACTATCCATTAAAAAAATGTTTTAAAGGTTCCTAGTTTATAGTAACTAATCAACTCATTAATGGTATATGAATTCTGAATAGTACAGATCATAAATATTTATCCAGTGAATCATCAAGTCTAGGAAACCCTTCTGGTCCTGAATAGTGAACATTTCATTCAGATTAGGTGGCATGACTGATTAAGGGTAGCCCGTGGTTAAATTAAATCGGGTTAAAAGTCTTTTAAATTTGCATACGTATATTTAAGGAAAACTGGGAAAGGATGCTTCCAAAATTCAGTAGAAGACTCGAGCGATAGTAAGCATATCTAAATTTTGAGACATACGGTTTTCTTTTTGTTCTTTTCTTTCTTTTGGAGAACTTGCCTTAATGCAAAGTTAAAATCTCAATATTCCCAGATCTCGCTAAACTTTTGGACTTCTTTTTCCTAGAAAATTACAAGTGGACAATAGTGTGGGAAAGAATAAGATTGAGATTTGGGGGCAGAGAAAGGAAATTTCTTGAGACGTGTAAAACAGACCCCTAAAGTTCTCTTAGGACCGGGCGTGGGGAGATGGATGTGGGGAGGGGGCAGCGAGGTTTCCATCTTTGCTTCTGCTTTTTCGATTTCCAAAGGGTATTCTCTACATTTTTCGGATGTAGAACAGAACCAGGGCAAAAACCGTTTACTTTCCCCACCTTGAGAAAGGGTTTGCAGGCTGCTAAGAGCCTCAAAGAACATTTTTTCATCCGACTGGTCATTCGAATGAGTTTCAAGAGAATTTACCAAGTTAAACGTTTTAAAGTTCCGGATCTTAGGATGCCTTGGGCATCTTCCCTTCCAATCATTACTTGCAAAGCATGGAAATTACAGCAAACAAAACCTCTAGCCCTCTCCCCTCCACGACGCCCAGCAAAGCTGCACGCTTAATTGGTTGCATCCGCAGACAAAACCCATCAACTGTGCTTAGATTCCCAGTCACCACTCTCTCGCCCCTTCCCCACCCCCCACCGATTTACTCAGGAAAAGCAAGGTCTAATTTATGCATTTCTGCGCAAAGTGGGTAAGGGACTGGAGGGGGGTAGCTAATGGGGAGGGGGGTGGAGAAGACAAGGGAATCAACCTAATAACGTTCAACCTTCTCAAGTTTATGAAAAGGGCCTTTTCAACACTATCCGATCTTGGTCCTAGGACCTTGCTGGAGTTTGAGGGGGCTTTCCTTGAAGCAACTTCCCGGGGTCATCTTAACCCTTGCAGGCCCCTAGAACCTGGTAAGTCTGGCCGCCTTATTAAAGAACTCTTGGAAACAGAGAGGCGACTGCAGATCCCCCAGCGCCAGTTCGGTCCCTATGCATCCTTTGTAAAGAGGGAGGTGAATGGAATCGGGCCACCGGGGGTGAGGAGTGGGAGCCAGAGGTGACTTGGGCGGCGGGCAGGAGGGAGGAGAGGGTGCAACGGGACTGCTTTTCTCTTCCAGCTTCCCTCCCGGTCTTTGGGATGAAGGAGAGCGCGGGACTCATCCTCCTCGACTCTCCAAGCGCCCGGACTTCAGACCAGTCCGCCCAGAGCAGGGAGGGAGATAGCCCGGGGAAGCCCCTCAAGTCCCCTTCGCCGCCACCACCACCACTGCAACCTCCTTCTCTTCTTGCAATTTCAAAATCAGCTCGAAAGGAGCCCGAGAGCGCTGGTTGGTCGGCTCCCGGAGGCTCCGGGTTACAGATTTACATGGGGAAGCCCCAGACGCAAAAGCCTGGCACAATAGCGAAAGTTCAAGGGAGACGCATTCCCTAAAAATACCTCTCACCTCCTTCCTGATTCCCTCTCCTGAGTACTTCCCCACCACCCCTGCCCCCAGCTCTGCTCCCCAGAGTCTCCCTTTCTCCTCTGGACTTTCCCTCTCCTCATCCCCCAGAGCCCCCCGCGCGCCTCTCCCATGCGCAAAGGGGCCAGCCGTCACCCGGAGGGCTATTCTGTCCCTTACACCCCCTCCCAGACCCTGGCTCCCCCTTGATTCTCCTAGCCTTCAGCACAGAGCAGAAGGCGGCCCTCCGAGGCTCTGAGCTCGTCACTCTTCTATCTGTCCTGCTCTCAGTCTATCTGTCTGGATTTCGGGGTCAGCACACGAGGTGTATTAGAGTCGGTGTTCCGACTCTAGGGTTGGTGGCTTGGGGTTTATTGCCGCCCCCTCTCCCTTACTACTGACTTGTTGCTGCTTCCTTGGTCGACCTCGTCCTCTCTTCTGAGGCGCTGGGGCGGCAGGTTGTCCCTGGGTGGAAGTGGAGGGCTGACCGGCTCCTTCGCCTCGTGCACTCATTCTGACTTCTGCTGCTGCTCCCGCCGCGGCCGCCGCTGCTGCTGTTTGTCGCCGCTCCTGCTGCTGCTGCCGCCGCCGCCGCCGCCGCTGCTGTTTGCCGCCGCCGTTGCCGCTGCCCTTGGTGCAGCTGCTCCTCCTCAGCACCGAAAAATCCTCCCAGCACCTTTCAGGAGGAGGTGGGGGATAGGGGCGTGAGGGGGGGGGGCAGGTTTAGACAAGATCTGTTGCTGCTGCTGCTCGTGCTGATGCGGCTGTTGCTGCCACCATTCGCACCGGACGTCCTGGTGCTGCCAAACAGAAGAGAGGAGAAGAGAGGAGAGGAGAGGGTGATGGTGCCGGAGGAGGAGGAGGAGGAGGAGGAGGAGGAGGAGGAGGAGGAGGAGGAGGAGGAGAGCTGAAGGGGTGGGGGGAGAATCTCCTCTATTGGCAGTTTAAAAGTAGGGGATGGTGGCTACGAGGAGCAATTCCGAAGCCACCGTGAGGAAGTAGCAGCCTTCAGCTAATTGTGTCGTTTGCAGTGTTAAGCGGGGAACGTCCCTCCCCCCCCCCCCCCAAAAAAAAATCAACCTCTACTCCTCCACAATAATTGTTTTTTTCTTTTAAGGAGAGGAGGAAAAAAACCCACCTCCTTCTGCAGATGGAAAGCAGGCTGGGGAGGGAGCGTGGGGGCTCAGATTGCTGTCGCCCTCAGATCGGGTCAGAACCAAGTCAAATAAGGCATGGAAAAGGAGCGAGTGTTTCAGGCAAGCTGCGAGGCTGCGGGTGTCTCCGGCGGCGGGAGCGGCTGCAGAGGCACAAGAGCTCTCATTGAAAACAAATCGGAGCGGGATGGGGTAAGGGGCGGAGAAGACTGAGACTGAAGTCCCAGAGCCTCCCTCGGTCCGTGTGCTAGCTGCGCTGCCCCGGCTGCGAATACTCGCTGAGCCCTACCCAACTACTCAACTGGGATGCGCCAAGGGGAAGGAGTAGGTAGTGCCCACCTCCAATCACGGACCATAAAATAGGAAGGGGCTGTGTGGTGGCCGGGGGTCCCGGTCGGGGAGGGGGATATAGAAGGAAGGGGGGGTGGAGAATGAAAAGAGGAGGTAGGGCGGAAAACACACACACACACACACACACACACACACACACACACACACACGAGATGGGGGTTGGACCTAGGCCAGAGAAAACATTAGAAATACGGCAGCAGTGGGGAGGTACAGCACATGTTGCATACTGAGACACGCTCACGTGTTCTGGACCGTTCATGCCCCAGTGCAGACCTTGGTTTAAAGGGAGAAACTAGGGAATCCCAGTGTCCCAGGAACGGAACTCCAGATTGTCGTGTGAAAGAAAAGAGAGAAATTAATCCCGGCTTCACATCGCCGGACTTCGGTGTTCAGATTCCTAGGAGAGAGGAAAGAAGGGATTGCCTGGTTCTCAATTATGTAAAAAGGACAATGTAGGACAACTTTTGTGCTGCTTGGGAGTGTCAGGTTCGAATCCATTGGACGAGAAAAAAGGAATGAAGAAACACATATCGGCAGTCAATTAGAGGCTAAGAGAAGAGTGATGATCCTTTGTGATTGCATGAACTTAAAAAAAAAACACCAAACAAACAAAAACCTTTTCTCCAGGAAAGAATGGGACAGAGGAGTAAGTCTGTCTTGCTAAGACTCCGCAGGGCACATCCAGCTTGGGTGCCCTGAATGGAGACCTCTACCCAAGAACCAGGAAGAAATGGTCACCCACACTCTTGGAGAACTTCGGAGGACTTAAAATACTTAAACAATTCCTTCAATGTGTCTTGATTTTCCTTTTTCAGTGAAAACTCCAATGTTGCCAAGCCTTAAGTTTGTAACTTAGTCGGTTTTGGAATTATGTGAACACCCCAAAAGTCAAAGTTCTATTTTTCAAGAGGGGGAGAATTTGCCATTTTTCATCCTCAAATAACAACAACAACAGCAACAACAAAACCTTCAGAAACAATTAGGCTCAGCTTTTCCCATATCACCTTCCCACCCCGAATTACCTTTGGGTTGATAGTAAGCATGACATTTTAACCCAGAAAAGATAAGGCTATTTTTCAAAATCCCAGACTCTACTGAAATAAAAACTAATTTCTAGCCATTAGATGTATCACCATAAATTTTATCTCTATACACTTTAGGCATATTAAAATGTCTTTAAAATACATTTCAGTACTGATTGGCTAGCATTTTAATTTTGAAATCTTTTTTCAGTTGCCCATTGCTGAGCTGAGAATTCAGCTGTATTCAGTTCTTCAAGAAAGAACCCAGGATTTTCTGCATAGGTCTGGGAACACTTAGCCCTGATTGGGAGGGAGTGCCTCACATCACTCAATTGTGAGTCCAACAGCTGACTGAGGAAAGATTTGATAGGAACCAAAGGCTCAGAACTTGGCTGGAAAGATGGAAGCTTTATCTGAGGAATTCCTCTAATAGATTAAAAGCCATTTTCCCTACATTTACACTACTGGGACTACAGTTATAGCTATTCCGATAACATTTATTCAATACCAAATTTGTACATTTGAATATGGACATAGATTTGTACTGTGGTATACACATTTGTACACACATACACAAGTGTGTTTTTATTTTGTTTTGTTTTTTGTTTTTTTGCCTGTAGTGGCAGATGGATTTTAAGAATGAGTAGGGAAGAAGGTTAACAGGGATTTAAGTCAGGAAGTATCTTAAAGCTGGTATTTTAGTGTTTAGTTTTTTTTGGGGGGGGGTATTTCCTTTTTTAAAATAGGGAGAAAGGGGTCAGAGAAATACATACTCAGCTGGGGAAAAAAAGCTGCTTTTAAGGTGGCAGATAAGAAGGGGACTCTAATGCTTTCTTTTGGCCACTAAATCCTTGCAATGACCTGGGACTGAGAAAAGCACAGAAAAATCTGAGGGAAAATGGCAGCAGTCTATTTTTGGGACATTCTCATTTTGGTCTCAAACTTTTCTCCATTCCAAAATTTGCTGCAATAAGGACACCAAACAAATTTTCATTGCATCAAATTTGGTCTAAATAATTTTGCATTGTGTTTTCAATTATTTGGAAACAATTCCTAAGAATGATTTCATGTTCACATATATTTTCAGCATGTAAATAAACATATTTTTATTTCAAGCTCTGAAATTATATGAGGCACTTGGTCCCCTCCCCCATAAAACTGGTGCACTTGTGTGTTTTTTTATTAAATCAAAATCACTAAAGCAAGTTTAAGAAACATTCTGATACATTTCTCTTTCTTAGACCTTTAGCTAAAGATAAAAAACCAAAAACCCCACACATTCCCCAACTTTCGTCCTTGCCAGAAATGCCCACCACAAATTCCATTTATCCATATCCTACCTGTCCTTCAAAGCTCTAGCTTAGGATCTAATGCTTCCATGAATCCTTTCCCAATGGCCCCTCCGACTCTTTTTGCTCACATTGTCTGAACTGTTCAATTAACACTGTATATTACCCTAGTCTCCAATTGTCTTAGCTAAACCATTTAGCCATTTAATTAGAACCATTTAATTTGATGAAGTTGTAATGCTGTTCCCTTCACTAATTATTACACATGTGTATTTCTTAGTAATGGCTGACATATGGACTTTTAAGTTTTCCAAAAAAAATTTTAATACACTTTCTCATTTGATGTTTATAATAGCCCTCTAATGTATGCACTACAAGAGTCACTGTTCCCATTTTACAGAATTAGAAAGTGAAGATTTGAAGAGTTAAGTGATTTGTCCATAGTGACTAAGCTAATCAAAGTCAAAGGCAGGAACCCAGGACTTTCCTGAATCTGAGTTCATCAAATGCCAACTTTTTAGCCAGCTCTTCACTTCTGAAGCTTTTCTCTTCTGAGCCCTCTGCTTCCAGTAGGAAATAGAGTTGAAAACATGACTAATGACCCCAAATATCTTCAAATTTTTAAACTTAGGTTTTCATAATCCTTGAGTTTGAAGTTTTTGCCCCATTCTTGTAAGCAAATTTTAAGCATGATCTGTCTCATACCTCTTTTATATCTCACTGAGTCCAGTGACCAGTTACTCCTGATTCCTGACTCCCAAATCTTATAACCATGGTTATAAGTGAGGCAATTGGGGTTAAGTGACTTGCCCAGGGTCACACAGGTAGTAAGTGTTAAGTGTCTGAGGCCATATTTGAACTCAGGTTCTCCTGACTCCAAGGCCGGTGCTCTATCCACTGAGCCACCTAGCTGCCCCACAGGGGGACTTTTAAGAATTTCTAAAGCAAGTCATAGCTGGGTGTGGTGGCATACATCTGTAAAGACAGCTACTGAAGAAGCTGAGATTGCTGGGTCATCTGAGCCCAGGAGCTCTGAGCTGCAAAGGGCTAAGCTGATCAGATGTCTGAACCAAGTTTGGCATTAATATTGTAAGCCCATGGGAATGGGGGAGGCATATCAGGTTGGGCAAACTGGCACATGTTGGAAATGGAGCAGGTCAAAGTTCCCAAGCTGATCAACAGTGGGATTTGGGAGGATTTAGTACTATACCTTCCAGACTTTCATTAAGAAGGAGAAAGAAAACTGAGGGAAATGGTATATAAGACTTGAGTTAGGAGCATGGTTATGGGGTTAGAAGTGATCAGCTTATTCTGGGAGAGGCATCTTATTTGGTGGAGTTGAAATAAGGAAGCTCTGCAGTTGAAAAGTGGGATCATCCAGATTCATAACTTTCCTTCTTATCCTTGATTCCTAACACTCACCCCACATAGCTAATCAGTTGCCAAATCTTGTCCTTTCTATCTCCACAGCATCTCTTTTATATATTCCCTTCTCTCCATTCATAAAAAACCATCACCCTAGTTCCGGCTTATATCACTTCTTCACCTCAACTATTTTAATAGTCTTTTAACTGGTCTCCCTGCTTCCTTTCACCCATTCCAGTCTATCCTCTACATGGTTGCCAATATTATTTCCCTATCACACAGTTCTGTCCATTCTCTGTCCTCTTCCTTTCCTCTTGACAAAGTCCAGCGGCTGCCTTATTACAACTATGATTAAAGACTAAGTAAGCCCTTCCATATAGGACATTATAGGAGATAACGATTCAGAAATGTGGCATACCTGACCAAAAAAAACCTGATAAAAAAATCTTTGCTTGGACTCTTTAATAATAATAAACATTTTTATGTCTAAACTGAAATGGAAGAGGGAAGGACAAGTGTCCATGTGAGTTTCAAAAGGCATAGAAAGGGGCAGCTAGGTGGTGCAGTGGATAGAGCACTGGCCCAGGATTCAGAAGGCCCTGAGTTCAAATCCTGTCTCAGACACGTGACACAGTGAGACCCTGGGCAAGTCACTTAACCCCAATTGCCTCACCAAAAAAAAAAAAAGGCATAAAGAGCAACATGTACATAAAGAGAGGAAGAATAGCAGTTGAAAGCCAGTGTCCCAAAGGAGAGAGGAGTGAAGAACTATGTTCTATGATAGCTATGGCATTGGATGTCTATATATAAATGCACAAAATATGGGTAACAAACAGAGGGAACTAGAGATCCTATTGCAAAGAGGAAAAGTTGGTCTAACAAGTATCATTACAACTTGGTAGACTAGGATTTTTACAAAGGATGTGGCTCTAGAAGAACACAGCTTACTTAAAGGGATCAGGCACACAATAATCAGTGAAGGAGAGTAGGATTATAAATTAAGAACATTTGGACTGAAGCCCTGGTTTTATTAGAATAGGTAATTTCCAGTGAGAAAATTTCCTCTCCCATTGCAGAGCTGAGCCCGTGCTGCAAGCCAAGAAGATATGGGAGTCACTTAACCTATCAATGTTGGAAACCATCTAAGACTGTAAGATACAGGTGAGCAGCCAATCTACATAGATAGAAAGAATTTCCATGCAGAAAATGTTCTATACCAATGAAATCCCATGTAAAGAGTGGGGAATGTTCACTGAACTAACAAAAATCATTTGCCTGATTTTGCAACACATTCAGCCTTCCTTACTATGCCTCACACTCCCCCCACCCTAACACTTTGCCCACATACCCATAAAATTTAATTTTGGTTCAATGTTGTTTTAAAAACAACTTTGAGAAAATAAGTCATTTTGACTATTATAAATACCCAAATTAACTACAAAGGACATATGAAAGAAGATGCTATCTTCATCAAGAGAAAGAACTGATAAATAGAAGTATGTATAGAATAATTATACAAACACACACACATTTCTTTCTAATCTAATCTAGCCATCTCTAGGGCAGAGGCAAGGAAAAAAAGAAAAAGACAATTACATGATAACTTTATTTAAAAATAGCAAGTTGTACATACTAGATTTGCATTTTTATGTGTAATCATCTCTTTTAAAATTATACTATGTTATGGAAATGCTTGTTTTATTCCATAAATTAAAAATTAAATAAATAAAAAATTAAAAATAATATTTTGCTAAAACTTCCCCTTGGAAACAATATAAATATATCTTACAAAAAAGGAATTGGGAATAAAGGATGATTTTTCCACTGCTAAAGAAACACAAAAGGCTCAGCTGTATGACTATTGAACTCCTCTAATTGAGGTTAAATATGACTCAATTCACATTCAATGTCTTAGAAACATGTATGTTGTATAAAGTGAGATATACCAATACTTATGAAAGGAATATTTAATTAATGTAAAGGTTGTGATAAAGACAACCTTGAAATTGAACATTAGGTAATTTTCATTTTCTCTTTGGATAGCACCCTATGGTCAACATAAGAAAAATAAGTGTGAATTTTTTGTTTTTCCACACTATAAACATAATTATTACATTCCAAAAATAATTTTTAAAAGCACAACTATTCATTTATTACATAAAGAAGGAAGGAAACAAGCATTCATTAAGCACTTAGTATGTGCCGGTCTCTATGCTCTGGAGATACAGATAGAAACAAAAAAAACCCCACTTCCTGCCCCCAAGGAGCTTACATTTCAATAATACACAAGAGGAAGCTTCAAGGATACAAAAAAAAAATCCAGACTGCATATGTATATTTTTTCATGCTTTAAAAAGTCTATTGTTCAAACACTGACCCTATGCTAAATTACATTTCAAACTAGGTAACTGCTTTCAATTAGATGATCTCTTGAGGTAATTTCTAATTAAAAAATCCATAAACTATGAAATTAAAAAGTATACAATAGGGTAGAGGAAGTGAGGTTAGACTAGGAACCAGGACAACATGTGTTCAAGTCTGCCTTCTGACACATGATGGTTGTGTGACCTAGGCAAATTAAAACCTCTTAGTATCCCAGATAATTCTCTAACAGTACATGTTATATAAAGCTATGGTGTTTCCCTTACAGAATGCAAGCTTTATGAGGGTAGGGATTTTTTGTTTTGGGGGTTTTCTTTTTGTCCTTATAGCCCAGTACCTAACCCAGTGCCTGGCTTATAACAGATACTTAATAAATGCCACTTAGCTGACTGATTAAACAATTGTCAATTCATACTTGGTACAGAGAATTTCCTCAACCAGGGGTCACCCACACCAAAGAAATCATAGCTCTGCACTGAAGAAACTACTAAGGGTATTTGATTATCATTTATACAAACAACAGATTCAAATTAATTTGAGGTTGTGCTTCAAATGATCAGAATGGAAAAGACAGTACTTACTACTGGCATACAATAGGCTTAGTCAATTCACAGTATCAATATTTAATATTTAAAGGAAAATGTTGAATTCTGATCAAGAACCAAGAAAATCCTTGGAAAATGAGCTATTTTGGGGGTGTGGGGGTAGGGGGATATTAAAAGGAAATCAATCTGTGATTTTATTGGCAGATAAGGAAGTCTCCCTCCAGTTTGCCTCTACTACTTAGTTTCTCTGGATTCCTTCAAGACTCAGTTCATTTCAGTCAATCAATAAGCATTATTTTAAGTACTAATTATGTGCCAGGTACTGTGTAAGTACTAAATCAACCTTCTGATATAGTCCCCCTTAAATCTTCAAAGCTACTAGTGCTTTCATCTCTAAAATTGTGTTCCATCTACTCTGTGTTGTTGCTATTTAGTAATTTTTCAGTCATTTCTAACTCTTCATAATCCCTTTTTAGGGTTTTTCTTGGAAAAGATACTGGAGTAGCTTGCTGTTTTCTTCTCTAGCTTTTTTTTTTTTTTTTTGCGGGGCAATGGGGGTTAAGTGACTTGCCCAGGGTCACACAGCTAATAAGTTTCAAGTGTCTGAGGCCGGATTTGAACTCAGGTCCCCCTAAATCCAGGGTTGGTGCTTTATCCACTGTGCCACCTAGCCGCCCCCTTCTCTAGCTTATTTTTCAGATGAGGAAACTGAAGCAAATAGGGTTAAGTGACTTGCAGCTATACCTATTTGTTTATAAAAACAAGTTGATATTTTGTCAAGGACTTTGCAAAACCTAAAATGACATATAAATGCTTATCACCACCACCACCACCATCATCATTGTCATCACCGTCATCATCTTCTTCTCAATTCAAATGTGAATTCCTTGAAGGCGAGCATCATTTTTGTCTTTCTTCATATTCTTAGCATTTTGCAGATAGTAAACACTTAATGAATACTTATTGACCTACTTGTGAGGAAACTTCCATCTATCAGTGAAGATCTGTAATAATTAATTCAGCTTATATAGTCTTAGAGGTGCCTGGGGGCTACTAAGAAGTTGATTGACTTGCTCAAAGTCAGATAGCTAGGATTTATTAGAGGATGTGTTCAGACTCTTGTGTTCCTGACTGAAAAGGCACAACTTGAAAGTAACACAGATTTTATAGAAGTCAAAGAATTCTACCTTTAAGACAGGAAACACACACATGTTCATTTAGTTATCATGAAATATTATAGTTCTCTAAGAATAATGTGACAAATAAGCAAATTACTCAAGGGAGTAAGAACTAAAAGAAAACCATCCAGAGCTTTGGAATACAGATAGCAAAGCACTTATTGGTCAAATCTATAGATCACCACCAGAGGATACCCCCAGGAGTGTTTAAAAATTCCAAACATCTTATGATCAAATTTCATAATTTTAATAACAAACAGCAAATTTTTCAGACAGTGAGGAAATCTTCAAATATAAAAGAAAGGAATCTGAATAGTTAGTATTTAAATTTTTCAAATTTGTAGTCTTGCAAACTTGAAAAAGAGAATGGAATCAGGTTTTCCAAAAAGCAAAGAAGTTCAAGCCACAACTTAAAAAAAAAATATATCCTAGAAGGAATGAAATTAATCATCAATGAAAAATATGGATGTTCACCAAGAGAGGCATTTGAGGCATTCCTGAAAAAAAAAACCCAACAAACAACGAAGCAGAAGAAAGTAGAATATTTGACTTGCAAATATCTTAAACAAAAGAGTCACAAGATATGTAAGTAATTATAATTATCAAGGTAATAATGTAATGAAACACAGTTAAGTGTTTATACTCTATTTTTCAAGGCATTATCTAAGGTGTAAAAGACAAAGCAGAGAGAGATTAGAACAGAGTTGATGGAAGACAATTTCAGACAAAAAGAATCTATATGGTTAAGGATTTAAGAGGAACATGAATCTGAAGGGAAGGAAGAGATGAATACTTCATGGAATAAACTCTGTGATACCCTATGGGTAAATCAATATCATTTGTGGGAAGAATTATCCAGTGGCAAGATTCACAAATGGGAACACGGAATGTAAAAGAGTGGGGAAATGAAGATTCAGCCTTACCATATTCCAAAGGTGAATATAGAATTCAAAGCAATTTTTCCATTCTCCCAAGAGTGGAAACTGTGGGAGAAAAGATAAAAGCAATGGAGGGGAGGGAATCAGAAAGAAGTGAGAAGAAAGGAGTGTCCTGTTTAGGAGTGGAAAGGAAAGGGTGTTGCTAATTAACATTCCCATGGTAGGAGGAGGTATATGTTTGTAGTAAGGAACTGGGGTTTTCCTTATAATAGATTTAATCTTGAGGGAATTTTGCACATTGCAACATCACCTTTTACAAAAAAGGGTTGAAGTTCACCAAATTGCATTCTACTTAGGAGAAGTAATATAGGTATCTCCAAGGCAAGCCAGGACACAATGTGTTATAGGAGACATAGAATGAGATCCAGGGTAACCTAGACTTAGTAGTGGTAAGTGGTGATGATAAAGGCAGGTGGTAGGGCTGGACCTCATCACCTGGAATACACTGTGTTTCCCACCACATTGCTTCTATTTGCCATTGCTTCTTTTGTGAATTAATATTTCTTGTAGTGAAGTGCAGTGGGAAAAAGGTAGGATGGGGTGTAATCAACAAATATAATATTCCAGAAATTCTATGTTCATAAGTGACAGATAAAAAAAAAAGAATACACAAGCAAGGATATAGCCCACAAACTGGAAAATGGAATTCAGAATGGACTAGAAAGAAATAAAGAGGATAAAGTAGTGAAAATCTTTTTTTGAAAAGGGTATAACAAAAGAATGCAATTCAAGATTTTTGAAGCAGGAAAGGGAAAATTTTGAATTACAGCCAGTTCTAAGTTAATGCTATACACTTAACTGCTCAAGGAATTAAAAAAAAGTCAGCAAGAGAGAAATAAATGATTGAATGAACAAATAAATGAAAGGGGAAAATATATGTTAACAGTTTAAGTAAAATCAAAGAACTTGGGACAGGGTAGATAAAAAGGAGCAAGTAGAAAGTTAGAGTGAAAAGTCTGTGGAATATATTGGTAAGAAAACTAGTCACAGGCATAAATTGCTAATTTAAAAGAGGGATTTTTTTGTGCCCTTTTTTCCTAAAAATCATTACAAAGTAGAACATGGAAGCAAACACAAGAATAATTCTCAGAACAGTAAATGTAAATTAATCAAACAGTACAATAAAATGAATGTGACTAAATGGATAAGAAAATAAGCTCTATCTATTTATTATGTACAAGAAATATATTTAAAATAAAAACACATAGAGAACAAAAATGAGAAACTGGAACAAAATTTGCAACATAGTTCTTTTGAAAAAGGCAAGGGTTACAGTCATTCTATCAAACAAAGCACAGAATAAAAAAAAATAAATAATGTTGAGAGAGGACAAAGAAACTAAATTTTACTAAAAGGTAACATTGATAATGAAGCAATATTAATCCCAAACACATATGCATCAAATTGCAAAACATAAATTCATGAAGAAGTTAACTAAATTGCAAAAAAGATGAAAATAAGAACACAAAATTATAGGGGACTTTAATACTACTCCCTCAAATTTAGAAAAATCTAACAAAGATTTTTTTTAAAAATCTAGAACTGAAACAATTGTTGGAGAAGTCAGATATAAAAGACTCATGGCATCTTCTGACTGTGAATATTAAAAATAGGTATATATTCTTCAACATCACTGGACACCTTTACAATAATTGATCTTGTTTACTGTGCTAGGGCATGGTAAAATTATGAATAAATGTAAAAATACAGAAATACTGAACACAACATTTACAGAGTATGATGCAATTAAATGTCAGGTAGTACAGGGAACAGAAGTAAAAATACAGACCTAAATGGAAAATAAATGATGAAATCTTGAAAAATAAGTGGTTAAAAGTATAAATCGTGGAAACAATGAATAACAATGAGGAAAAGAATTGCAACGATGATGAGGCATGCCAGAATATCTAAGATGCCACTAAAATAGTTCTCAGTGAAAAATTAAAATTTAACAAAGCAAAAATTTAAAAATACAAGAAGAGAGGAATTTATAATTCCAATAGTATATCAATTTGTACTCAGAGTTCATCACTTCTCTTTCTGGAAATGGAGAGTATTTTTTATCATGAGTCTGGTGGAATTGTCTTAGATCATTGTATTGATCAGAGTAGTCAAGTCTTTCACAGCTGACCATCATTATAATGTTGTTACAGTGAACAATGATCTTGGCGTGGTTTTTTTTTTTTCCTGAACCCATCCCCTCATCATTTTTTATAGCGCAATAGTTCTCCATCACATTTGTATGCCATAACTTGTTCAGCCATTCTCCAATTGATGGAAATTTCCTCAATTCCAATTC
Organism: Dromiciops gliroides; assembly: GCF_019393635.1. NCBI lineage: Eukaryota > Metazoa > Chordata > Mammalia > Microbiotheria > Microbiotheriidae > Dromiciops > Dromiciops gliroides. Next base: position 236,403,631 of record NC_057865.1, on the reverse strand, counting down.
TTTGCCACCACAAAAAGTGCTGCTATAAATATTTTTTATATATAGGTCCTTTTCCTCTTTTAATTTTTTAAAAATCTCTTTGGGGGGCGGCTAGGTGGCGCAGTGGATAAAGCACCGGCCCTGGATTCAGGAGTTCCTGAGTTCAAATCCAGCCTCAGATACTTGACACTTACTAGCTGTGTGACCCTGGGCAAGTCACTTAACCCCGCTGCTCTGTAAAAAAAAAAAAAAAAAAGAAAGAAAAAAAGAAAAATCTCTTTGGGATATAGACCTAGCAGTGAGTCAAAGTGTATGCACAGTTAGTCATCATAAATATGAACATGAATGGGAAGAACTTACCCATAAAATGGAAATGTATTAGAAACTTGAATCCAATCATATAAATACAGAGAGAAAGAGAGAGAGCGAGAGAGAGCGAGAGAGAGAGAGAGAGAGAGAGAGAGACCCTTATAATTACTTTTTGTGTTTACCTTTTTATGCTTCTCTTGAGTCTTGTGTTTGAAAGTCAAATTTTCTATTCAGCTCTGGTCTTTTCATCAAGAATACCTGGGAATCCTTGATTTCATTAAATATCCATTTTTCTCCCCTGAGTGATCATACTCAGTTTTGCTGGATAATTTATTCTTCATTGTAATCCTAGCTCCTTTGCTCTCTGTAATATCATATTCTAAACCCTCTACTCCTTTAACATGGAAGCTGCAAAATCTTGTGTTAGTCTGATTGTAGCTCTATGATATTTGAATTGTTTCTTTCTGGCTGCTTACAATATTTTCTCCCTGACCTGGGAACTCTAGATTTTGACTATAATATTTCTAGGAATTTTCATTGTTGGATCTCTTTCAGAAGGTGATTAATAAATTCTTTCAAATTGTATTTTACCCTCTGGACCTAGCATATCAAGGCAGTTTTCCTTGATAATTTCTTGAAAGATGACATCTAGACTCTGTCTTTCATCATGGCTTTCAAGTAGTACAATAATTTTTAAATTATTTCTCCTCAATCTGTATTTCAAATCAGTTGTTTTTCCAAGGAGATATTTCACATTTTCTTCTAGTATTTCAATTGTTTGACTTTGTTTTATGATTCCTTGATCTCATGGAGTCATAGCTTCCACTTGTTCAATTCTAGTTCTTTGAAATAATATTTTATTCTTCCCCCATTAAATGTTAAAAAACAATTTTTAACATTTAAAAAAAGTTTTCAGTTCTAAATTCTATTCTTTTCTCCCTTCCCAGACACAGGCACAATTTATAAAAAAAAAAAGTTATTTTCTGAAAATGATCTGTTGAGACAGATTCTATAAGTTAGTTCTCTCTCTCCTTTGAAGTTGCTTTGATTATATAAAGCTCTATACATGTTGTCTCAATTCTGTAAATGTAAACTCCTTGAGGACAGAAACGGTTTCATCTTTTGTTGTTGTATGCAGGGTACTTGGTACCTAGTGCCTGTGTTTGGCACATCTTTGTGGAATTGAATTGAACTTAAGTGACGTTCTGAACAAGAGATAAATAAGAGTAGAAAGGAAAGGGGCAGCTAGATGGCGCAGTGGATAGAGCACCGGCCCTGGAGTCAGGAGTATCTGAGTTCAAATCCGGCCTCAGACACTTAACACTTACTAGCTGTGTGACCCTGGGCAAGTCACTTAACCCCAACTGCCTCACTAAAAAAAAAAAAAAAGAAAAGAAAGGAAAGGAAAGAATAGGGAGATTTCAGAGCAATCGACAGTATTTTACAATGAGTTAGATGGATAATTCCAGGGAGAAAGAATGATAGCTGCAACAACAACAAAAAAAGAGAGAAAATGTATTTAAAAAACATTCTGAGCTCAGTTTAGGACTTACTGAGTTTGAAGCATTAGGTAGGACTATTTAGGTAGATATTTACAACAAACAATGAACACCTATAATGATTAGATATGAATCTAGAGGTCAGGACTGGAGCTACTACATATTTTGGATCATCTACATAGAGGTGATAATTGGAGAAGTGTTAAGTATGCTTCCTAGCCAAGAAAAAGAGTGTAGTGAGGGAAAAAAAATCTAAGGTTTAGGGAAGCAGGAGAAGGAAAAAGATCTAGGGAAGGAGATGGAAAAAAGTAGGTCAAAGAGATGGGGAGAGGACCATCAGAGTTTTGAGTCATATGCTCCAAAGGAGGAGAGTATATCAAGTTGTGGTAGTTGACAGTGCCAAATGCTACAGAGGGATCAAGAGGGAGGATGAGTGAAACAAAAGCCATTGTATTTGGTGATAAGGAGATTGGAGATTTGCAGAAGAGAGTTTCACTGGAGTGGTGGGAATGAAAGTCAGATTCCAAGGAATTGAGGCCAGCATGGGTGGAAAGGAAATAGGATTGGCAAGTAGAGATTACTTTTTCTATAATTCTGGCTGCAAATGGAAGGAGAGAGATGGGCTGATAGCTTGAAGTGGTAGTAGTGTCAAGGGAAGGGAGGTTGCCTTAGTGATGGTCCCTGGGATAGGGAATCATTCCAATTACATATTCAATGTAAATAATTCTTTACTTTTCTTGGCATTTAGTCTTGATATATAGTCTTGTTGAATTTTCAATTCCTTGTGAGCAAAAACTTTATATTTAATCTTTAAGAAATTTTAATTTTTTATCATTAACAAAAAGGGATATCAATAACAAAAAGAGTACTATATTAGAAACTGAACTTCTATTGTGTAAAGGTTTTTCAAAAGGCAGAGTATGTACGTATATCTAGAATATATGTATGTGGGCAGCCAGGTAGCGCAGTGGATAAAGCATCAGCCCAGGATTCAGGAGGACCTGAGCTCAGATCCAACCTCAGACACTTGATACTTACTGGCTGTGTGACCCTGGACAAGTCACTTAACCCTCATTGCCCCACCAAAAAAAGAAAAGAAATACTAGAATTTATGTATGTGTGTATACACACACATATCTGACAGCTAGCAAAGATTCTATGCTGCCTATCATTACAGGTATGAGAAACATCGAAAGCATAGAGATGATAGGCATGGAGGTGTGTAAGAAAATATGATAAGAATTTATATACATATATTTCATACATATAAGTATGTGTATATGTGTGTGCAAATCCTCGCACATATACTAAGTAGTAATGAATAACTCTACTTGTATGTCTTCTACACTCTTTTCTCCCATGCATTTAAAAATTTTTGAAGCTATTTTTTCATATTTAAGAATCCACTAGGCCTCAGACGACGACAACGAAGAAGAAGAAGAAGAAGAAGAAGAAGAAGAAGAAGAAGAAGAAGAAATAATTTTGTGATCCTGTGTCTCAGTCTTACCTTCACATAGAAGTTGAAGGGAAAGGGTGGGGTGTGGGTTACTACCTCCAGGAGTCCCCAACATTGGGCTCAGAAAATCAGGAATGCATAACAACAGTACCTTCTGTAGGTGGACTGATTGCAACAGAGAACCTCATTGGTTACTTTGTTTTCTCATTAAATGTCAAATGAGATTTATAAGCAATAAAAAAAATCCAGATTAAGAATCCACTAACGGGAAGCTAGGTGGTGCAGTGGATAGAGCACCGGCCCTGGAGTCAGGAGGACCTGAGTTCAAATCCGGCCTCAGACACAACACTTACTAGTTGTGTGACCCTGGGCAAGTCGCTTAACCCCAGTTGCCTCACTAAAAAAAAAAAAAGAATCCACTAACATAGCTTCTCCAACTGCCAGTTAGAACTCTCTCTTTCTCTCTCTCTCCATATACACACATACATATGCATATGTGTATGTGTATGTATGTATACACACAAATATACACACCTATATCTGCACATATAGACATTTATATACACATACATAAAACAAATCTATACATTGGTCATATCTGAGACTACATGTTTACTTCTGGACTTTTAGTGCATCAACTCTCTGCTAAGAGGTGAAAGATATGTTTCAGCATCAGTCATTTTTTAAATTTCATTTTTTTCTGAACTTAACAAACATAAGAGAAAATAAGGAACATTTCCCATATATAAAGTAGAACAAGAAAAGAGGACCATATGAAAAGTCAAAAATCTCTATCATATATAACTTGTTATACATTCACCATGTTAATTTCAAAGCTGTATTGTTTGTATTTCCTTCTGATTTTCCTTGTTCTCTTTTGTGCATTTTTAAAGATTCTTCAAGGACCCATTAATTTCTTTCTTCTTCTTTCTTTTTTGGACAACACTATTCCAAGCATCCCTCTCCACTCCCCCACCCCCAGTCAAAGAAAAAGAAAATCTTTGAACAAACAGCCAAACAAATAAATTTGCACATTTACCATGTCCAAAAATTGTCTTATTCTGTGCTTCTAGTGTATCACCCTTCTATAGGGATGTAGCTAAAATGCTTTATCATAGCTCCTCTGGAGTCATGGTTGGTCATTTCATTAATCAGAGTTGTTAAGTCTTTCTGAATTGTTTTTATTGATAATATTGTTACATCTGTATAGTTCTCCTGGTTATGATCACTTACTTTCCATCTGTTCATATAAGTCTTCCAAAATTTCTTTGAAACCATCCCTTTCATAATTTCTTACAGCATAATAGTGTTTTATTACATTCATTAAGAAAATTATAACCTATTTATCCAGTTCCCAAATTAATTGGCACTCCCATAATTTTCAGTGCTTTGCTACATCAAACGGAGCTACAATAAATATTTTTAAGTATGTGGAACCTTTCTTTTTTTTTTTTTTTTGTCTTTTCAGAGAATAAGGCCAGTAGTGGTATTGGTATGTCAAAGGAAATATCCGTTTATTGGCTTTTTGAGGCATAGTTCCAAATTGCTTTACAAAAAAAAAAAAGGCCAATTCACAGTTCCAACAATAGTGCACTAGTGTGCCTATCCTCCCATAGACCTACTAACAGTTGCTATTTTTCCTTTTTGTCATATTTGCCAAGTTGACAGGTGTGAAATGGAACTTCAAATTTTTTTAATTTATATATTAGTGGTTTGAAGTGTGTTTTCATACAACTGTTTATAGCTTGGATTTCTTCCTTTGAGAATTGTTTTTTTTTGTATCCTTTCACCACTGTTTACTAAAGAACAGCTATTATTCTTTTCTGTTGGAATTGATTCTTTATGCATGTTTAATTTTAGCCCTTTATCAGAAGAACTTCCTACAAATCTTTTCTCCAGTTAACTTATTTCATTCTAATATTAAGCACATTGAATTTTTTGTGCAAAAACTTCAATTTTATGTATCAAAATTGTCTGTTTTAGCTACCACGAATCTATCTATGCCTTATTTAGTAATGAACTCATCCTCTAATCATAGTTACAAAAGGTACTTTCTTCATTGTTCCTCTAATTTGTTTATGATGTGATTTTTAAGTAATCCTTTCATATCTCATCATTGTATATAGTTGGAGAACTTTGTCTAAGAGTTATTTCTGCCAGATAATTATCTAGTTTTCTCAACAGTATTAATTAAATCCTAATCTCAGAAGCTGGGGTTTTTAGGTCTATCAAACATTTGCTCTTTTATGCTGTATGTCTAATTTTCCCATAGATCAGCCACAAAGTGTTCTGTTATGTCTATTAGATATAATGCTGATTCTTGATTTTAGATTGGTGTTATTTACAGTATTAAGGAAAGATATACTTACTACTATGCTTTTTAGTTTTAGTTTTTTAAAAACCAGAAATGGATCTTATATTTTTCCAAAAACTATTCCTATATACATTAATGTGCTTTTGGTTTTGTTATTGATGTTGTTTATTATGCATATAATAACATACACTTTGTGTATATAATCACTTTGCATTTCTGGTATAAATCATTCCTGGTCACAGGGAACAATCTTTTTGATATGTTATAATTTCTTTGGTAACATTTTTATTTAATTTTTTTGCATCAATATTCATTAGGGATATTGGTCCATAGTTTTCCTTTTATCTTTTAACTTTCCCTCGTTTAAGTATTAAAGACATATTTGTATCATCAAAAGAATTAGGATTTCTTCTTTTTTTATTTTTACAGTTGATATAATATTGGAATTTATTGTTCTTTCAATATTTGATAGAACTTGCTCATAGATTCATCTGGTACAGACATATTTTTTCTCCTTTGAGAGTTCACTTATGTCCTATTAAATTTCTTTTTCTTTTCCACTGCTTCCCCCCTCCAATTCTTTCTTTTGCAATATCAGCACTTAGCACAGTATCTGACATATAGTAGGTACTTAATAAATGTTTGTTAATTTCTTTTTTCTGAGATTGAATTATTTAAATTCTCTATTTATTATTCTGTTAATCTGGCCATTCGATATTTTTGAACATATGTATCCATTTCAACTTAAATCATCAGTTTCGTTGATAGTTAAAATATTTTCTAATAATTCCCTTTATTCATCTTTTTGTGAATTTTCCTTTTCCTTTTTGATACTGACACTACTGTTTTCTTTCTTTTTTTTTGTGGGGCAATGAGGGCTAAGTGACTTGCCCAGGGTCACACAGCTAGTAAGTGTCAAGTGTCTGAGGCCAGATTTGAACTCAGGTCCTCCCGATTCCAGGGCTGGTGCTTTATCCACTGTGCCACCTAGCTGCCCCCTCTTTTGTCTTTTATAAAGTCAAATTAGCTAATACCTTTTCTATTTAAAAATGTGCTCCTACTTTTATTTATTGGTTTATTAATGTTGAACACAACATGCCATAGGGCATCTGCAAAACCTGAAGTACATGAACTGTCCTCTTTTATTTCCTTAGGGGACCAGGAAAATGCAACAAAAGCTTGATTCTTATCTCCTGAACCAATCAAGTCTTCAAGAAACTCAAGGGCTATTTATTGGCTCTAGGATAAAACATTATTCCATCTTTCTCTCATCCTCCAAAAACTTTATTTTGAGTAAATATTTTTTGGGGGAGCAGGGCAATGAGGGTTAAGTGACTTGCCCAAGGTCATATAGTTAGTAAATGTCAAGTGTCTGAGGCCAGATTTGAACTCAGGTCCTCCTGAATCCAGGACCGGTGCTACCTACCTGCCCCCTTGAGTAAATTTTTAATGAACTCAATTATCACTACAGTAATAAACACACATATATGGCATAATTATACGCATGTTGGGGATGAATCTCAAAGTTTTCACAATAGGGGCGCATGATTTAAAAAAAAAGGATGTTATATCTTTCCTTCAAGTCTTCTTCTCTTTTACCAATAAGGTCTCAAGGATTGTTTCATTGCTATTTTTTTTTTTGACAGGGCAATGGGGGTTAAGTGACTTGCCCAGGGTCACACAGCTAGTAAGTGTCAACTGTCTGAGGCCGGATTTGAACTCAGGTACTCCTGAATCCAGGGCTGGTGCTTTATCCACTGCGCCACCTAGCCGCCCTCATTGCTTTTTTAAAGGAAATTTAATTTAGTCTATGTGCAACAGATATTACCTCAAACATGTATTCAATATATTACCTTGGGGAAGTGTTCTCATCAATAATATGTGGGGATCGGGCTCAATGATGACGATGATAATGCTAACTTGGATTTATATGGTACATTAAGCTTTATATGGAGCTTTACATATGTTATTTCATTTGACCCTCCCAATAATCCTGTGATGTAGGTGTTATTATGATCCCTACTTTACATATGAGGAATATGAGGCTAAGTGACTTGCTCAAGGTCACAAAGCTAGTAAATATCTGAGGGAGAATTTGAATCTAGGTCTTCTTGACTCCAATACCAGCACTAAACCACATTGCCAATTCACAGTAAACAAGACTGAACTTTTAGTAGTTTTCCCATACAATTTTAAATTACAATTTCTCTGTGATACCATTTTCTACAGTCCATGTGTGTATACACACATACATAATAAATACATACATACACAAGAATATATATATATATATCAGAAGACCTCAGAAAAATTACATTAATAGTCATGTACCCCCAGTCCCAAAGAATATTGTTATAGGACTTCCTGCTCATTGGTGAAGATCCGTGCCACCCCTGTGGGTAGAAGCTGACATGAGAGGAGCAAGCAGTCTCCATCATATCCCTAAGCCTGGCTTACAATAGTAGAGATTTCAAAGAATTTTGCCTTGACCTAAGATCTGAGATTCTCTCTCTTGGTTAAGCTTGGTTAACCTCTCCCCATTGGGAGAGCTCTTTCACTGAGCCCTATTGTATATGTTCTCCTTTGCTTTCTCTGATTTCTGTTCTGTTACTGCCTTGGAAAATGGGTTTAATTGCTATTTGCTATGTATTTGTTCATCATGAGTCTAATACTTGGTGGGAAGGGAGTTGAGTCTTAAAAATAAAGCTTGGGGTCCTACTTTTCCTCATTAAGGAACAATGACCATAAGTTTAACCTGAACCTGAAAACCACCTCCCCTAGACTAATAGATATGATTCTAGTCTGGTGCCCTCTCTCTCAATGAGGAGAGGAGAGGAGAGGAGAGGAGAGGAGAGGAGAGGAGAGGAGAGGAGAGGAGAGGAGAGGAGAGGAGAGGAGAGGAGAGGAGAGGAGAGGAGAGGAGAGGAGAGGAGAGGAGAGGAGAGGAGAGGAGAGGAGAGGAGAGGAGAGGAGAGGAGAGGAGAGGAGAGGAGAGGAGAGGAGAGGAGAGGAGAGGAGAGGAGAGGAGAGGAGAGGAGAGGAGAGGAGAGGAGAGGAGAGGAGAGGAGAGGAGAGGAGAGGAGAGGAGAGGAGAAGAGAGCAGCCTCTGGCCCCAATCTCTTTTCCCTTCCTCACAGGAACATAAATCTTTCTTGTAGAAGGATGGGTGTGTGTGTGTGTGTAAGGAGACATTACAGATGCTTCCCTGTGAACTATACATGACACCACATGCTGCATATGGTGGACTGCCTTTGCTATGCAAATATAAACATAGCCTACATCACTAATCTGATTTCTCTGGAAACTAGAAGTGTCAACAGGCAGCATTTTGTTGTCCATTTTAAAGCATTTATCCTACAGCAGTTTTACAAGGTGAGTCCTGAACTGCAAGTAGCTGTCAATAACTAGTCCTTAAAATGTACTCAAATTTATTTCTCAAGTGTTGATGGAGAAATGAAGAAGGAGACATGATTTCTCCCCCCAAGGAAAATGTGCTTGAAAAGATTAAGCAGCAAAATGAATAACTAAAACATGAAACAGATTATTAGTGAATAAGATGTGAGATAGTTGTGAAGGGAAGGACTATTTCCATCTTGGAGAGAGAGTGGGGAAGTATCATTTCACCTCTGCCCACTATGGGAGTGATGTCATCCAGCTACTCACTAAATAATTGATACTCCAGGAAAAAAAGTCTACTCTTTGTCACCCAAATTTAACATATGCCCTCTGGCCTTCATGCCTTTGATAATTCAGTTCTCCATGCCTGTAACATCCCTTTCCTCCACATCTTTGCTTTTTGAATTCAAAATCCGGTTCTAAATCTACTAAAAGCCATTGTGTTTTTCCTTTCTACTAGACTATAAGTTGCTTGGGGTCTGGAAAAGTATTACTTAAAGCTTGTGTCACCTTAATGTTTAGCACAATGCTCTGTACATACTAAGTGCTCAATAAATATGTATTGGATGGACAAACTTAACAAAGGTATTAATTGATTAGGCCACTGCTTAAGAGACATGAGAAATGTAACCTACTCTTAGGAAAGGGAGGCATAGTATGAACTAGGATTGAAGTGTGCATAAACCAAAGAGTGAGTGGAGAATCTGAGGTTTTTCCAATTGCTAAAATCCAAGGATCAAAGACAAAGGATACTTAGCTGCAGGAATGGAAAGTTGAAGTAGAAGACCCAATTATAGTCCCAGGAGCAAAGATAAAAAGAACTCTATCTACACATGACCAGCTTCAATTCCAGAGGACTGATGATGAAGAAGAACATTACCTGCCTCCTGACAGGGAGCTGATGAACTAAATGAATAGAATGAGACATATACTTTGGGGCCTGGCCAATTGATAATATCTTTTAGTTGAGTATCCATATTTCTTACAAGAATTAGGTTTTTCTTTTCTTTTTTTTCAGTAAGGGAGGAAATGGGAAGAAGAGAAAATAAATGTCATTAATTAGAAATAATTTTAGAAATAGAGTGCTGGGAGATGATTCAAACTGCCTTTCAAAAGTTTTGGCCTCTTGTAGGAATGGCATATGTATGTGTGTGTTTGTATGCATGTATATATAGGGTGTGTGTATGTGTATGTGTATATGTATATGTATATATACATGTATATGTGTATATATCCCTATCACCTCTGTGGTAAAAAAATGGAAGTTTTAGCTTAATCATTTGAGAGTTGAGCGCATGCTACTGAAGTGACTTTTGAAGGACCGCCCTTTTGGGGAGGAGACCGCGAGGAATGGCCGTGCGCCTGCTGCTGCCCGGAGAGCTGGCCAAGCACACCGCAAGGGCACCAACTTCCGGGACAGCAGTTTAAAAACAGAGAAGGAACGGAAGTGGGGATCTCACTAGTTAGCCTGGCGGCACACGTGTTTGATGGTAGGCTCTGGTTCTTGGCCTGGCAGGCAGTTTTGGGATTTGGTGAGTTTCATAATGGAATATAGACTAAGCTTAGATCTAAGATTATTCATTTGTATTTCTACTTTCCTATTTCCCTAATCGGTATCACCTGTTTGTTGTCTAATTAATTCCCAAACAATGAAAGCTAATACCTCACTAATTAAAGCTCAGAAGCTTCTTTTTCTTAGTGGTCTCAGAGATATATAAGGGAAAAGTTAAAGGGGGAGTTTAATGCTCTTATATCCAATTTTAAATCTCACATCTCCATCTCCATCTCCATCTCCATCTATCTCTATCTCTATCCAAAACGATATCCATGTCAATATCTATCTATCTATCTATCTATCTATCTATCTATCTATCTATCTATCTATCTATCTATCTATCTATCTATCTATCTATCATCTATCTATCTCATCCCTGCCTGTCAGTGACTTGTTGAAGTGGCTGACCCATTATACCCTTTCCCTACAGTTAACCTTATAAGGCCAAGGGCCCAGTCACCATCTTGCTCCTATAGTATCTCTCTAGACCTTGAATTCATAAGTTGGTATGGCAGAATTGATGGAAAGCTTCTTCCTATTTGGGGGGAATGCTCGTTGTGTGCTGTTCCTAAGTTTCTTCTTCTAGGATTACTATCAGTAGATAGTGTAACTGGCCTCTGTTAGACAGGTTGGGAGAGTTCTTAAGTATCTACTACATCTTTGGCCACAACTAAGAGCAGGACACAATAGACAGAGATTACCCACATAATCAAGGGCAGATGATAAACACTTGAGATAATTCATTGTAATTGATGTAGCTAAATCTCCAAAAAAATCAATCCACAATGTCTGAGGCATTCCATGATGAGCTCTGACTTAGGGTCTCAAAGAACTAGAATATTGTATCATAATTTCTTGTCCCTGATAAAGTTGATGAAGAAATACCACTACTAAGCATTTATTCCAAAGAACTCAAAGAAAGAAAAAGGAATCGTGTTTACTAAAATATTCACAGCAAAAAATGTTTGTGGTGATAAACAACAGGAGACCAAAATAGTGCTCAACTTAGAAATGGCTAAAAAATATGGTACATTGTAGTGAGGGATAATTTCAGAGAAATTTGAGAGGACTTATATGAACTGAGGCAGAGTCAATCAGTGCTTCAATCAATGATATGCATAAGAACAAGAATAACAAAGAATAACAAGAATAACAAACACATATGTTTTTATTTGTTTCTATTATTTCTGTTTTAAATTTATATGTCCAGTGCAAAGAACAATGCTTAATAAATGTTAATTCAATCAATAAATATTTACTAAGCACTTAGTATGTGCCAGGCTCTGTGCTAAGCACTGAGGATACAAAAAGCTGCAAAAGACAGTCCCTGCTCTCAAGGAGCTTACAATCTAATGGAGGATGCAACATGCAAGCAGATATACACAAAGCAACCTATATACAGGGTAAATAGGAAAGAAGTAATAGATGGAAGGCACTGAAATTAATAGGGGTTGGGGAAGGCTTCCAACAGAAGGTGAGATTTTGTTTGGGATTCCCCAGGAGGGGAGGAGAGAGAACATTCTAGGCATATAATATATCTAGGAAGAATTCCTGGAGCCAGAGATGGAATGTATTGTTTGTGGAACAGCCTGCAGGCCAGTGTCACTACTTCCTATCAGGGAGTAAGGTAAAAGAACACTGGAAGGCTAAGAGAGGGCTACATTGTGAAAGGCTTTGAATGCCAACAGAGCATTGATTTAATGATTGATATGCCATTGAACTCTTTATACCAGGCAGTACTATCACTATAACATATTTTACTTCTCTTTCAGAGGGCCAATATGCGTCGGTGATTAGGATGCTTTCTAGGGTTAGGAAAAGGGGTGAATTGAATGGAATTTATATCAATATATCTCAATATCTCAATCTCCCAATCTCTCTCTCTCTCTCTATCTACATAGATAGATAGAGATAGAGATAGAGATAGAGATAGAGATAGATGTAGATGTAGATATAGATATAGATATAGATATAGATATAGATATAGATATAGATATAGATATAGATATAGATATAGATATAGATATAGATATAGATATAGATATAGATATAGATATAGATATAGATATAGATATAGATATGCCATTGTAAACCAAAGGCAGCATGGTAGAGTAGAAAGAGCTTTGGATTTGGAGTCTGAGGATCTGGGTTTGAATTATCTTTGTAACCTCAGTTTCTCATCTGAGAAATGGGGCTGAGTTTGTGCTAGATGGCTTCTAAGGCCCCATCAAATTCTAATTATATGATCCAGTGAATTGTATTGTTCTCAGGAATGTCCTGGCTTGAGAAAATGATAGTTGTCAAGAAGTCATAGTTGACTTACATAGTGTATCAGTTGTTAGGTAGGCTTGTAGGAACATCAGTAACAGTTGTTAAGGATTTTCCTTGACAGAAAGTTAAGGGAATCTGGCCTTCCCAAGGACCTGGACCTGAGCTGTTTATCTAGGATATAACTGTTGGCAAGTGAAACATACACTTCTGTTGCTTCTTAAAAAAACCTTCCTTCTACATAGCCACCCCCCCACCCCCCAACCCCACTGGTTGGTGTGTAAGCAAAACACGGTGTGGGTGGCTCTGTCTGCATGCTGTGACCTGCTGATGCTCATAAGTTTGGGCAATACTGCCTTTTGGGGCCTAAACTTCAATCCATTCACCAAACAAACAGAATCTGGGACAAAAGCATCTCTGCCCATTCTTGAACCAGTGGATGCTTGCTCCTGTCCTGTCCTTAAAAAACAAAACCAAGCCTCAGAGTTGATACATTTTCCAGGGTTGTTTCAAAAGAAAACCAAGTTTTAAGCCAGGGGAAAAGTAACCTCAGGGGCACAGGGGGTGGTCTGGGACTTCCTGCCTAATGAATGCAGACCTAGACTGGCAACAGTGCTTCTTGGTGGGCTGCTGCCTGCCAAGTGTACAGGGAGCTTGTCCTCCAGACCTCATGCCACCTTTTCTTTTATTTAAAAAAGAAGAGGGGGGAGAAAGGGGGAGGGAGAGGGAGAGAGAGAAAGAGAGAGCAGGAGAGAGGGAGGGAGAGGGAGAGAAAGGAAGGAGAAGGTGAGAGAGAGAGGGAAGGAAGGGGGAAGGAGAGAGGGAAAGAGGGAGGGAGAGAAACTGACTTCAAGGGAAAAGCCATGTGATGTAATGAGAAATGCACATGCCTCCCAGTCAGATGATAGAATCAAGGACTTGAGCAAGTCACTTAACCTCAATGGGCCTCAATTCCCACATGTGTAAAAGAGAGGGTTGGACTAGATGATTCCTGGTATTTCTCCTAGCTTGGCCAAGGTCACACAGGTAATCAGCTTCATGGGACAAATGGCAAAGGTCTAGTTTTTTGAAAATTCTCATATTTACCTTTCCTAGGGGGTTATATAAAGCATGCATACTTATTTCCTGCCTTTTGTTAATTGAATGTCTGGAAATTTGGGAAGCTACTTTCTAGTCATGAATGAAGATAAAGAATCTTTTGATTGGTTGAGGAGCTGGAAGTTTTAAGGAAAGAGCAGAGACTGAGCTGAAATTGAATGGGTCTACAAATGGTTTGAGGAGCTGATCTTTTTTCTCTTTTCCCTGTTCTTGGACTTTCTTTGTATCCCTAATGCCTAGTGCATTGCTTGGCACATAGTAGGAACTTAATAAATACTTATTGATGACTTCCTTGGAGGCTTTTGAATGAGAATGATTGCTCTGAGCTATTTGATATGCAGATATTTGGCAACTTTCCTTGTCTGAGCAATGGTGCCTTTGATTCTTTCTTGTTTCCTTTTTTCTGATATTATGTGAATGAGCCTTCTGAGATGCTTCAGTTACTACTGGGTGAGTTTGGAAGATCTATCAAAGCCATTGGAGGCCCAACCAGAAACATGAATGGAGAGTGGAATATACCAGAGTGTTAATGGCAAATGAAAGAGAAAACACCTTCAGATGGAGGAGAAAAACAGTCCCTTGAGGACAGTGGCAGCTTCTAGAACAAATATTCCTCATGACAGAGAAGAATTCTGGCTATAAACTCTAGAAAGACACCTGTCCTCAGAGCTTAGTAAAGACCCATACTTACTGGGAACCTCATGAAAACTCTAGGAATGGAGAAAATCACTCCAGGACTGAGTCAGTAGGTACCCTTTGAAAATAATGTGCCTCACTACATCATTATCTTAAGATTTGGAGCATTTTCCCTGGGGATCTTTTGTTTGTAAGAGGAGAGCATGCCCCTGGATAGGGGGAATGTTGCTGTGTCACCTTGGGAAAAATTCTTTTCCATAAACCGATTGATGTCATTGTTGTTGTTCAGTCATTGTCCAACTCATTTTGGGGTTTCTTAACAAAGATACTGGAATTGTTTGACATTTCCTCCTCCGGCTCATTTTACAGATGAAGAACTGAGGCAAACAGGGGTGAATGACTTCCCCAGGGTCACATAGCCAGTAAATGTCTAAGGCCAGATTTGAATTGTAAAGAATTAATTGTGATTTGAGGTTTTTATAACCCCATCTTTTGGCTAGGATTGGAACCACCAGCATGAGCACTGGCCAGAGCTCAGGCGCCTTGCCTCCACACTGGCACGGTGCTCCACCAACTGGCTGTGGCTGTCGCCATGGTGCTGGCAGCCTACGTCATCACCACTTGCTGACATCTACATGGGCCTGGCAAAATTATAATGACTGGAAGCCCAATGAGGGCAGTCATGTGACTGTCAATCAGGGCTGCCAGCCAATTAGCTTGGGGCTATGTGTGGACAGCCTGGGGTTTGCTGGGAAGGAGAAGGGAGGAGATTTGCCATTCTGGTGTATGAGGCGGAGAGAGAGGGGATGCAGCTGTGTGCTCTGTGGAGCCCCAGGTGGTGGTGCGATCGCAGGTTGTATAATTTTCCTTTCCTCATTCCCTTTTTCCCTTGTCCTTAATTGTACTAATCTTACTTGTGTTTTAAGTTCGTTCTTGTTAATAAACCCTGTTCTGTTTTTGAAAGAGGCTGTTAATCTCCTTCCTTGCCCCATATTGCAGCAAGCCACCTAATTAACACTCCCCAATTAAAATTTGGCCCCTACAGAACTCATGAGGATGGCTCTTCCTGACTCTTAGCCCAGTATTCTATCTATCGTACCACCTAGCTGCCTTAATTTGATGTCAGTCTGTCAATAAACAATTATTAAGCACTTATTATGTCCCAGGTACTGTGGTAAGTGTTGGAGATAGAAATCATTGTTGTTGTTGTTTGTCCTTCATCCTCGAGAAGGACCATGCCATTAGGATGTAATATCATGACTTGAAGTGAATTGGATTTAAGTGAGGGAGGGTTGTGCAAAGTCACCAGCCTCACTCCTCCAGAGCCATCTGAATCCAGTGGCAAGATACACACACACACACACACACACACACACACACACACACACATATCAGGATGACTGGAGATGACACTGGATGTTTTGAGGTATTTGGGGTTAAGTGACTTGCCCAGGGTCGCACAGCTAGTAGCGGCAAGTGTCTGAGGCCAGATTTGTACTCAGGCCCTCCTGACTCAAAGGCCTGTGCTCTATCCACTATGCCACCTAGCTCCCCCTGAGATAGAAATACAAATAAAAATAAAGAAAATTCCTCTCTTCCAGGAGCTTACAATCTAATGATGGAGGACAACACATAAAAGAAGGTTAAAAGGGGGTGGAGGAAAGAGAGAAAGAAGGTATTGTGGTTAGGACATGACCAAGAAGTCCAAAATCATTCCAAAAGCAATGTGACTTGTGGGAAAGGAAGAGTTGAATGTCATGGGGGCCCTCCTTAAAATGAAGTTTTACAGCTTATGTCTTTGTACTCTAATCAGATAGTCTAATCAGAGGATCCAACTATCATTTGGCTTAATAGTAATGAAGAGTAGCCCAAAAGATCATGGCTTAGAAGCCCTCAATATTATTATTAGAATATTAGACATCACAACCCATCAGGTTTATCCCTAGGCATATTATAAACCTTTTGGGAGCCTAACATACCAGGGCACTGTGATTTAAGTGAGTAGCTCCAGAAGGACTGCTACATAAAAATTAGATGCAGAATCCAAACCTAGGTTGATAGACACAGTTCTTCCCACTGAACCATGCCACTTACTGGGATGTGCAATCTTAGGCAAATAATTTATTTTTGGTTTATTGGAAAAGATGCTCCATTGTCACAGGAACCAGGTTGCAAGCTTGTTTCTGTTTCTTATCACCTCAGTAGTAAGGGAAGAAGGAAACCTGTCAGTTTCCTAATCTATAAGATCACACACAGTTTGACCTGGTGATCTCTAGTCTCTCCGTAGTTCTTGTTTCTATGAGTCCATCTGAGCTTCAGTCTCATCTCCCAAATGGATATGATACCTATATTACTGGCTTCACAGTGCTACTGTGAGAATCAAATGTGAAAATATGCGTAAAGCTTTTTGTATACCATAAAACACTATGTAAATTTATAGAAATACTGTTGTATTTAATATTAAAACACATATATAGGATTATGTATATCAGCCAAGGGTCTATCAGGAGCCACTATCTTTAGTAGGGTTGAGGGTTTTGTGAATGGAATCAGTTGCATTGACTTAAAGATACTAATAGTCCTTACTAATGAGAATTTATAAAGCACCATAAAATTCTCAAAGGAAAACTAGGTTGCACAGTGGACAATGTCAGGTCTGGAGTCAGAAAGACTCATCTTTCTGAGTTCAAATCTGGCCTCAAACCCTTACTAGCTGTGTGACCCTGGGAACATCATTTAAGTTCATTTGGCTCAGTTTTCTCATCTGTAAGATGAACTGGAGAAGGAAATGGCAAAACACTCAAGTATCTTTGCCAAGAAAACCCCAAATGGGGTCACAAAGAGTAAGACACAACTGCAAACCCAGTCAGCAATAAAGATTTATAAAGTATAATAATCATTTCAGTGTATCTCAACAAAGGCAAATGCTCAGCATAAAAAGGAAATCACTTAACTGAACAGAAAGCAACATCAAAAATTGGTTTCATCTTGTTTTTCAAGTGTTTGCAGAAAATTATCTTTAGGCTGTTTGAATATTGTCTCCTCCATTCGATTGTAAACTCCTTAAGGGCAGAGACTGTCTTTGCATCTTTTTGTATGGTCGTTTACTACTGTATTTAGGTATATAATATATGGTAGTAAATGACCATAGTAACATATTTAATTAACCCAAAGACCAAAGCTTTGGGGACAAAAATTAACCATTTGACAAAAGTTACTGGAAAATTGGACAACACTTTGGCAGAAACTAGTTATATCTCACATCATAAACCAAGATAAGGTCAAAATGGGCACACGATTTTGACATAAAGGGTGATAGAATAAACATTAGGGGAACATAGGAAATTTTACTTATCAGATCTATGAATAAGGGAAGAATTTATGAGTAAACAAGAGCAAAGAGGATCATGGGAAGTGAAATGGGTAAGTTTGATTAAATTAAATTTAAAATGTTTTCTCTATGGCACCTTTAAGCAAAA